>NC_143552.1:165140000-165512500 GCF_054136105.1 Typopeltis vanoorti
GGTGTGCCAATGGGGGGGGGGGAGGATCCTTAAGGGAGTTTGATATATTTTTTTAAAGGTGGTTTAAAAGTGGTATTAAGATTATAATGGTGTAGAATTCTACTAATTTTTTCTGAAAACCCTTTAATATATGGAATAGCTCTGGTTTTATATCATCTAAAAACAATATAGTAATATTGTTTTTAGATGAAGTTTTATGAAGAATTTTATTAATAGTATTTTTGCTATAGCCATTATTTATAATTGTATTGCTAATAATTTTTAATTCTTGTTTAAGAGCTTGTTGATTAGTGCAAATTGTTATAGCTCTGTTTTTGAGGGTGTTAATGACTCCAAGTTTTTGCGAAGGATGGTAATATGAGTTAGCATGTATATATTGGCCAATATGTGTAGGCTTGCGGTAAACAGTGAAGGAATATGCCTGAGGGAATATGATCAGTGTATCCAGGAAAGGAAGCAAGTTGTGATTTTCAATTCAATAGTAAATTGCATGCGCTTATGTTGTTAGTTCAGGTGGCTAAGGAATGTGTGTGTGTGTGTGTAAAGAGATACTATTAGGCCTAGAAAACATTATAGTGTTCAAATTATGTAGTGTCCATCAGAACTTAGTAATGTTCTGATGTCTTTCTTTTTTTTTTTTTTTTTTTTTGTCTAATTATGGATTATTACAGGAGACATAGTGCTTAGATTCCAGTATGGTAGAAAGCAGATTCCCTTGGTCATTAAAGAGAGATGATAGTAGGCCGACTTTATTCTTGGGTGAAGTGATAGGGTTGCCATTGGGGGGGGGAGTTGGAAGTGTAGATGAGCAGAAATTACATCTGGCAGCCTTAGCAAGGGACCAAAAGGAACTTCTCAACAAGAACACTGAGCAAGAATGGAGCACAACCTCATTAACTCTTCTATACTTGACTGGCACTTATCCCAACACATGGAAGCAAGCATATATCCAATTTCTTCAAAAAAAAAAAAAGAAAAAAGATGATGTCTACCATCAAATTACTGACCAATTTCTGTTTCAAATAATGGAGAAAATCATTAATTGCCAACTTTTACACTATCTAGAGACCTACCAGTTAATCACCCAGTACATGATTCTGCCATTCAAAATCCACAGTCTGGTATCAAAGCCTGCTAAACAACTTACTATCCTTTGGTTTATCTGCCACCCTCTGAAACTGGATTGCCAGTTTCCTCTCTAGTCATTTACTGTGTCATGGTGGATGGCTCCTTCTCTTTGAGCTTAACCACCAATTCAGGAGTAACTCAGTGCTCTGTCCGATCACCTACTCTCATTCTCCAGTACATAACAGCTTTGCAGACTCATTGTAGTATGCTCCATTCATTCTATTCATTTGACAATCCATGCAGTGTACAGACATCCTAAGCACCAAGATCATCTAAACCAGTGGCTTAAACAGTCTTGCTTTTTCTCTTGCAAAAGAGATCAGATCACCTACCCTTACCCCTCAATAAAACAAATCACCAGACAAGATCAGATCTCTCTGCTTGGATTTACACTCGCCTCCAATCATTCCTGGCATAAACACATCAGCAGCTTCCTCAGCATCCAAAAAACTAGACATTCTCTTTTGTTCGAGATGCTAATTAACACCCAGCCAACTCTAATTTATACAAATCCCAAATCCACCCATCCTTAGAATACTGTTCACATGTTTGGGGGTGGTGCACCTTAAACCTCATTAAAAATTCAGATTCACTTCATCCTCTTTCTCACAGACTCAATATTTCAACATTGTGTTTGTTCTATAGGTACTACAGATAATTGCTCCACTGAAACAATCATTCCTCACTTTCTGTTGTACCTATTAATACAAGAGCAATAGCTGCTCGGCACCTCATTATGGTGCAGCTGCAAACATTGAATCTACTTCTCCTCTTTTATTCCATCCACCTCTGTCTTCTGGAACAGCTATAATGTGTATCCCTTTAAAAAATAAAATGTCAAACTTCTATCTCAGTAATTGCCTGCACCACACTCACAGCACTGATGTGATTGTAGGTCTTTTAATCTTTTGTTTATGAGATTTAAAAAAAAAAAAACTTTAATAGCACCAAAGGTAGAATTAGATTAAAAATAATGCAGAAATTGAAGAACCAATAAATGTGCATAATCCAGTTCAGAAAGTGAAAAACCAATAAACAAAATGAAAAGACTAAAAACTAGTAGAACAAAATGAAAACTTACAACTATATATATGATAAACTTGTATACCTGATAAGCCAGCAATATATTAATGATAGTGTGCTAGCTCTTTTGATAAATTAGTTATTAACTTTATGCATTATTTATATGCAAAGTCAGATTACAAGAAGAAATTAGCCAAGTAGGCCAAAGGAAATCTCAAAGGGTTCATTTTGCAAGTGTATATCATCCAAGTGAGGATATTGCTGTGGCAGAGGTGACAGGGACTCGTGAAAACAGAGGTTGATGAAGCAGAGGTACTTAGGATATTGCAGAATCTCAATGCAAATAAAGCTATGGTATGTCAGCTCACTTTTTATGAGAATGGTCAAGGGAACTAGCAATGCTTTTTTAACAGCCTAGTTTAAATCTCATTTTTGGTAAAGTCCCAAGGCAGTGGAAGGAGACAAAATAATTCCTTTGCTAAAGGAGGATCTAAGTGTCTGTGGTAGCAAATTATAGACCAGTCATTATTATTTTAGGAGTGGTGGTAAAAGTACTCAAAGTTGGTGAGAAGAGGAATTCAGGAATGGGTGGATAGAATATAATACTCTGAGGGGCAGCTTAGTTTTGTGAAGGATAGGTCATGCTTTAATAATCTATTAACTTTTTATAATAGGGTGACAGCTGAGTTGGATGAAGGGAATGGCTACATGATGGTATTACTGGATTTTGAAAGCCATTTGACAGGATGCCACATAGAACTCTGTTATGCAAACTGCAACAAATGGTGACGAACAGGAAACTGTTGATATGGATAAAAGGGTGGCTGATTGGCAGATATCAAAAAGTAGTTTATAGAGAAGCAGAATCCAGGTGACTAGTGGTGTGCTACAGGGCTCTGTGCTTGCATAAATGATATATGAAATAATTTGAAGGTGATATTCAGTTGCTTGCTGATGATGCAAAGTTGGATAGTGAATAGTTAATCAAGGTGATGTAGAGAGCTTGCCGGATAATTTAAATAGGCCAATAATATGGACAAAACATAATGGATGTCATTGTAATATGGAAAAGTGTAAAGTTATACATTTTGGGATATAAAGATTACAAGCTGTGTAGCACATTGAGGGAACTGTATTACAAGAAATTAATGAAGCCAGAGATTTGTAGGCAGTAGAGGGCATATTGCTAAGGTAGTCAGATTAGCTCACAGGATTACTTGGTTATGGTAGAACACACTAACAAGCAGAGATAAGGGAGTATCATTCTTCTTTATAAAGCCGCCTGGATACAGCCACATCTGGATTACTGTGCTCAGGTATGGTCACCTGAGTTTCTTGGTGATGAGGAAGTGGTGGAGAGAATTCAGAGGTGAGTCACCAAAATGATGAGTGGTCTGTGGAATATTCCCTGTGAGGATAACTTTAGAGTTTGTAGGTTGTAAAAGTTAGTTGATAGGTGAAAAAGAGGTGATATGAGCTTTAAGTTAAAGGATTCCAGGAATGAACAAGGGATCATCCCTGGAAATTGAGTAAGATGTGGTTAGTAAGGGTGTGAGGACTAGATTTTTCACTTGGAGAGCAGTGAATGAATGGAATAGGTTGCTAGAGTCAGTTGTGAGTGCCTTGTCTGTTAGTGGATTCAAGGAAATGTGTGATAGATATTAGTTTGGATCTCCTACTATGAGGCTTTGGATTCCACAGGGTGCCCGTGCAATAATAATAATAATAATAATACTAAATTATGTTTTATCATCAGAGAAAATTGACAGAATGCAAATAATGGTCTTTGAATGTTCTGTGTATGATCAAAGCTAATCTAAAATTGCCATGGTCCCTTAAATTTATTGAATGTTTGAGGAAATATCAAACACAAAAAAAGACCAAAATTTAATTATACTGATACAGTTAAAATTGAAATGTAAGATCTGACAATATTGGAAAACTGACAAATAACAGATTTTGTGTGGAAGAAAATTTTTGATAGGAAGTCACTATTAAATGAAATTTAATTGTCATGTACTGTACGTCCATTTGAGACTACATATTAGAAAATGATGATGATACTTTATCAATCTATTCTGTTAATGATTTTTGCCAGTCTTCATACCTAATTATGAAGACTGTCAAAGATTTCTACTACCTTAAAAGGTGTGTTCAGTTAGATGAAAACAGAGATGGTAATTCCTTTTTACTCTCATCTTAACTATTTTTTCTTTTGCAATTATTGTTGTTATTATGCTTTCTCCTATAGGTAGTCCAAGGACTTGATGGAGGTTCTTTTAATCATTTTGAGGAATATCTATCGTATCTCTCCTTGAACACACCAAAGGTGCACTTGCAACATCAAATGGTGGCCCATTGCATATGCACACTGTTCCTCATGAAAAAAATCTGCACTTAATGAGCTTCTTACAACTCCCTTAGCCAATTTGGATGATACTGAGTTCTTCCTGCACCAGCTGTAAGCTGCAAAATCACAATTTTTTTTATGAGACTTCCACCCATGAAAGGTTGTAAACATACAGTACATTAGTCATGTGTGAGAATTTTTTTTTTTTTTTTTTTGATTTTTTATTCATTTTTGCCTGGTTTGAAAATCCTACTCTAGAGACCAAACATGGAACTTTTTCAAGAAACTTCAGGCCTCTAATGTGGTGTCACACTTGGTGATGAAATTCATTTACCACCTGAAGACCATCACATACAGCTATGCCCATGGTGGGATTTTAACCTGCAACCTGTTTGAGAGTAGAATGCTAACCACTCGCCCAACCATGCCAGCACTTTATCGATATTATAAGTACCTCTTACTAATTTGTGTGTTTATATCACATTCTTTCTCATCCATCTATTCTTCAAGCTTTGAATTTATTCCTATCTGCCCTTATATGTGCACTTTTGTAGGCTGGTTATAATTTTAGTCACTTGCTTCCGATCTTTTCAACTGTCTCTCCATCTCTTCAGAACAACCCAGATCTGCTCACAGTAGTCCAGTTCTAGACTGCCTTCTGAAGTGCAAGAATTAAGTTCTTCTTTCTCAGAAATTACTATTCTCTTCAAGAGCATAGTTATTCATTGTGATAACTTAATCACTTTAGCCATGTGGTCCTCTCTCAATTTTATCTGTTTACTATAATTGTCAATTCTGTAGTTTCATTGATGTATATGTCAACTTTCTTTTGATATAATACTTTGCAGAGTGCCTGTGTATCCCAGTGGAAAAGTTGTTTGCTTTAATACTACTAGACCATCTGAAGATGTTTGCTTCTCTAGTTCATTCATTGTAAGTTTGAAGTCTCTGACTAATTTTTCTAGTTTCTTTGACTGGTTCCAGATCTTTGGCAACAAGCAAGCAGGATTTTACTAAAACTTGGGCCTTCAACCACCTTGTTTAAAAATATTGATAATAAAATTGACACTGTTTCAGATATAATATATATCTTTCAGGTTTAGCAGAACAGAATTGTGGCACTTTTTGTCCTAAACCCTAATTGGTATAATATTATATTAGCTTTAATTAAATGCCTAGAATTACTCCCCAAGTCTCTAGCTTTATTGACTTCTAGCAGCAAAGTCATATTAATATGATACTCTAGCTGCAATGCCATTCATCTCTAATGCATAACCTAGCATTCAGAAACTTTGCACTTAACTCTCATTAACATTTGAGTATATAGTCTGTTTGATCATTCTGCAGAAATTTTGTATCATATGTCCTTTATCACTTGTCCCAACTTAGCATCATCAGAAAAAACTCAGTTCATCCTCAGTTCTTCACTAATAATTAATAAATAAGTTATACAACAAGAAAAGAAGAGCATGTAAGAAAGTTTTAAAATGAATTAAAGTTGAGTAGTTTTCAGAGGTGAACTGTAGACTAAAATACACCTGTATCTACCTTAGTATCTGCCATGGTTTTCCATGCAAACTCAGGATGATTGATGATGTACTAGGCCACATATGGGCAACCCCTGGCCCTCTACTTTTTTTGATTTGGCCCTAATCTATTTCAGCGCAGATTTGTCTGATTCATGGTGTGTTCTACTAACTCACATTAAGCTGACGTCATATGACTTGCACAAAACACACTGTTTTCTCCAACCAAGGTCTCTTTCTCACTTTGACTAGCGGCATGTGTGAACGTGTTACAATGTCTCAGTTCGGTACTTGCATTGGTGTTGTGCTTTGTTCAGTGCCTGCATTGATGTTATGTTCTGTTCGATGCCTGCATTGATGTTGTGTTCTGTTCAGTGCCTGTGGTGTAGAAGACAGTTTTGTTTGACAGTTCTGAATATCGCTTATAAATATGGAACAATGTCAGGGATTATTGCAAAAAAAAAAGAAAAGTAAATGCAGAGAATCGTCAGTTTCAAGACAACTGGACAGAGGATTATTATTTTATTCTGAATAAAGGTTTGCCTGTATATTTGCTGTGCAACGAATCCGTATCCGTCAACAAAGAATACAACTTGAAGAGACGCTTTACTTCGAGACATGCGATTCACCCAAAAATCGATGGATAACTATGAAAAGATGAAATACAGAAGTTGAAGAAGAACTTGGATACCCAGCAGCAAATGTTTGACAAGCAAAAAACGCATCACCACAGCATTGTCAAAGCCAGCTTTGTGGTAAGCGAAAAATTCGCTAAGCATTCTAAGTCATTTGGTGAAGGAGAATTTATCAAAGAATGTCTGTTGGATGTTGCAAGTATATTATGTCCTGAAAAGAAAAAAAGACTTTGAGAATATTCGTTTGTTGAGACGTACTGTTGTCCAATGGATAGAAATTATGGCTGATGATATCAAAAAAATTTAAAAGAGAGGATTGCTAGATTGGCATTTTCAATTGCTTTTGATGACAGCACCGATGCCTCCGATACAGCACAACTAGCAATATTTATTTGAGAAGTTTTGATGTGGATTTCAACATCACAGAAGAATTATTGGCGCTTTGGCCGTTAAAAGGAACAACTATCGGTGAAGACATATTTGAAACAGTCAGCACAGTCTTAGAGAGATTTGAGCTTAAATGGAGTTCACTATCTGGCATATGCACTGATGGAGCCCCTGCAATGGTTGGTGCACAGAAGGGATTTATTGGAATAGTTCATGAAAGAGTAATAGAACTACAGATCCATCTGGAAAATTTGACAAATTTTCACTGCATTATCCACCAACAAAATCTGTGTGCAAAATCGATTAAATTCACAAATGTTATGGAAGTTGTAGTAGCCAGTATTAACTTTATTAAGTCACATGCACTTAATCACCGCCAATTTAAGGAGTATTTGGCAGACCTATTTTCGGATTATGAAGATGTCTCTTATTATTGTGAAGTGAGGTGGTTGAGTAAAGGTAAAATGTTAAAACGATTTTATGATCTGAGACAAGACATTGTAGATTTTATGGACATAAAAGGAAACACAATTAACCAAGTAAAAGATGATGAGTGGGTGTGTGATTTAGCATCCCTTGTAGATGTCACTCGATACCTAAACGAACTGAATCTTAAATTCCAAAAACAAGGATAATTGGTTCATGAACTGCATGGACATGTCAAAGCTTTTTGTAATAAACTAAGATTGTTGGAAAGTCAGATAAGAGCTGAAAATTGTTATCATTTTCCTACTCTAGCAACTCATAAAAATATCCCTTATGGAAATGAACTGAAGGTACTAATAGAGCAATTTGATACAAGGTTTGCCGACTTTTTGTGAAGTGAGGTGGTTGAGTAAAGGTAAAATGTTAAAACGATTTTATGATCTGAGACAAGACATTGTAGATTTTATGGACATAAAAGGAAACACAATTAACCAAGTAAAAGATGATGAGTGGGTGTGTGATTTAGCATCCCTTGTAGATGTCACTCGATACCTAAACGAACTGAATCTTAAATTCCAAAAACAAGGATAATTGGTTCATGAACTGCATGGACATGTCAAAGCTTTTTGTAATAAACTAAGATTGTTGGAAAGTCAGATAAGAGCTGAAAATTGTTATCATTTTCCTACTCTAGCAACTCATAAAAATATCCCTTATGGAAATGAACTGAAGGTACTAATAGAGCAATTTGATACAAGGTTTGCCGACTTCAAAAACAAAGACTCCACATGCGCTATATTTGCTCGTCTGATGGATGCTGATGTAAATAATGTGCCAGAAAACTTACAGTTGGACCTTATCGAGCTTTAGACAGATTTAGTGCTAAAATCACAATTTAACAACATTGCTTTGATAGATTTTTATAAATTTTATTTGGTGGAAGAAAAATATACAAATTTACGCGCCTTTTCAAGAAAAATCATTTGTCTTTTCGGCAGCACATGTGTGTGAACAGTTTTTTTTGAGGATGAAATACAATAAATCAGAAATTCGGACAAGAATGACTGACGAAAACCTCGAAAATTCTATGCAATTTTCCTTAAGTAATATTAATGTCAATATTGATAGTCTCGTAGTTGAAGTACAAGGCCAATTTTCACATTAAATTGTAATGTCGTTCATTATATTATAAAATTTATGTAGAGCTTTACACCAAAGCATTATATTATAAATAAATGAAATATGAAGTAGCAACTTGTTTTAATTCATTTAATATTAATTTATTTTATTTAATAATTTGGTCCTGCCCTTGACTCGGAGACAGAATGATAATTTGGCCCCTGAACTAGGAAAGGTTGCCTATGCCTGTACTAGGCCATGCTGTATATACCTGTCTAGAAACATGTAATCACAATTCTTCACATCTTCAACATTTACATGCTACCGTAGGATGCCTTGGCAACAAAAATGTTAGAATTCATACTGTACCACTTTTCTACAGTTGACTTGGAGTGTGTTATCATATGTGATGACTTCAATTGCACCTTGATCACAAAATAGATTTTAGTGTGCTGAACATTGAGTAGCATACTGATCAATGGCCTCACAGCCTTAGTCAACAATCGTGGTCTATTAAATGTCTATCAGCACCAATGTACAAAGAAGAGGTCTTATACCTGAAAATCAGCTCTCATAATAGATGGAGGATCACAATCCCGAAGTTCCAATTTGTACTTGTTGGAACATGTATCTATCCATTAACAACATATTCCGACATACTGTTTCTCTTATTTGAGGCATCTCACACACCTTCATCTCAGATTACTCCATTATTTAACTGCACCTTCCATCTTCTCCCAAGTAATACCTGCCTGCAAGATATTGAATAAGTAGCTGGTCTACATTCTTTAATAGCTTTTAATTTTTCAGGAAATGACAACATGTACTAGAATATTAATTAAAATCTTGAATCAATACCTTCCTATATTTTGGCAATGTTACATAGCCATCTTCAGGGATCACAAAACAATGTGTATGCAGGCATGTGGCCCTCTTGGCCTGTGGAAGTGACTAACAAACAAACCTTTTAACTCTACAGCCTCCCCCCCCTCCAAATATATGGACTACCAAAAAAATCCATAAGCAGAATGTACCGTTATGTCCCATTGTGGATGGCATCGATTTCCCCACATACAAATTAGCCAAACATTTAGCGAAAGTGCTCACACAATATACTGGCAACACATCTTTACACAAAAAACCCAGCCCATTTTAAAGCCAGTATAGAAAACCTCTTACTCCAACACACTGACATAATGGTCCATTTTGATGCCTCCTCCTTATTCACCAATGTCCCACTCAAAGATACCTTAGACCTCTCATCTAAGCCAAATTTCCTCTTGATATTTCACCCCTATTTCAGTTCACCATGAACTCAGACTATTTCATTTGGCAAGGAAAATTCTACAAACAGATAGAGATAACAGCCATGGGTTCTCCACTCTCTTCACTCCAGGCCAACTTCATGGAGACCTTTGAAGAAAAAGCCTTAAACTCTGCCCCACATAAAATTCATTATTTTGCTATGCTACTGAATGATGTGTTTGATATTTGACCGCATGGCCTGGATACACTCCGCAGCTTCTCAACACATTTAAACAGTCAACACTCCAGGATCCAGTTTACCTTGGAAAAGGAAAACAACAATGGTCTCCCTTTCCTAGACACTCTGATTACATGCCAACCTGATGGATGCCCAGCTTTCTCTGTTTACAGAAAACCTACACATACAGGTAGATACATTCATCAGTAGTCACTTTCCCCTCCCAACAATATGGGATTATAAAAACCCTATATAACAGGGCAAAATTAATCAGTTCAGATAACAGTGCCCTAACTGCTGAACTTGATCATATCCTTAACGCCTTCTTAGCCAGTGGCTACAACCCCCCAAAATCCAAAAAATTTTAAAACCAATTACCCCCCCTTCATAACAGAGATTACTCTAAATCTATCACCATTCCTTATATCTGGAGTATATCAAAAAAACTAACAAAAATCCCAAGAATATATGACCTCACAACTTGTTACAAACCACATAAGAAATTGGTGTCTCTTATCTGCTCCACCAAAGACCAGCCACTTTCTCTAGACCTACCTGGAGTATACCAGGTCCCTTGCAGTTGCAAACTGTCCTACTACGGCCAAACAGACAGGATAGCCAATATCAGGTTATCTGAACACAAGGACTACATCCGATTTCATTTCACCAACATAGCCACTCAGGACTTGCTGATCATGCATTGGACACTCACCACAGAATATGCTGGAAGACGGTCACTTTATTACACTGCAGCGAGTACAAGTATGAAAGATTATTCCTGGATTCAGCCTCTGAAAAACTTTCCAAACCTCAACAAATTTGGATGCATGAGACTGCCCCAAATTTGGTAAGCTTGCATTCTACGAACATCAGCCCAGCAGCCGAGACAATCCAATTTAGTCCACTAGGAGCACCTTTAGGACTCTAGGACCAACTTCAGCCTCATTTGCTTAGTGTTAGTGCCTGTAGGCACATATCATTGTTTTGTTATCCCTGACGATGGCTGTGTAACATTGCCAAAATATAGGAAGTATTGATTAAAGATTTTAATTAATATTAAAGTATATGTCGTCATTTCCTGAAAAATTAAAGGCTATATATAACCAACATATAAATTGATCTACAAGAATTAGTCTTTAATCTCAAAGCTGATCCAATTCAAAGACATGACAGGATCCACAAAAACATGTTGTCTCAGTCTGAAATTTCAACTAAAGTCTTTCACACAACTTTGTAGTCACCAGAAGAGTTACAGAGTTATATCAGGATCATGCAAATTGAGCACTAGCTCCAGTGTTGTTCAGAGGTTTATCCTTCAGGCCATACTAGCACACTTGTAATACACAGCTAAAGGAATTCTGCTCAGATCATGGCACACACACACAACTATAAATTTAACAGATGCACTTACCAAATACGTACTTTTCTCTTGAATCAAAATGCCATGATTCAGCCATCCTTTTGCAAGATGGCAGCATCACAGAAGACCTAAATGAAGTCATATCTGAAATAATACACTACTACTATGCTACATACAGCTCTATAGGAGTCTTCAAGGAAGCTATTAGAAAATTCTAGAGAGGAACCAAAAGAATATCAAGAAAACCTAGAAAAACCATTTACTCTAGAAGAGTTAAAAACAGCATGCGACTCCCTAACAAAAAACAAATCCTCAGGCATGGAAGGATTCATATCATTCTTCCAGGTTTTCTGGGATCAACTTGTCCACTTCTCAAAACACTAGACGAAGCCCATTCTGATGTACTCCCACAGTCTATTGCAATGGCAATATCAATATCTTATAAGAAGGAAGGTCAGAATGATCTTCGCAACTGGAGATATCTCTAATCAATGTTGAATGCAAAATCATTTCAACAGCCTTAGCAAACCAAATGAAGCCAACCCTGCCTGATGTTATTTACTACCACCAAACCTACTTTCTGCTAGGGCACTCCATACATGACAACCTACATCTAGGACCTTATTCGCATTGCCAATACTTACGACAAAAACCCTAACACTAATTAGCCATGACCAAGAAAAAAGCTTTTGACAGAAATGGACACTAGTACCCAGAAATAAGAGATCACACAGAAATTTGAGGTCACAGCATGTAGAGAACAAATCTGTTTGAAAGCAAATAGCCATCTCACCTGCACACCTTACCCTGCTTACAAGGGATAAACAAGGCATCCTCTTGTCGGTTTATATTTTTAGTACTTGTTTAATATTTTAAAAACAGTTCTCTAATAAACATGTGGTCTCAAAACCGGAATATTTCTATAGAACTTCTTAACAGAAACCTACACATGAATAAGGCATCCTCTGTCAGGAATATTGTACACATTAGCTGTGAACCCTTCCTAGTAAAATTACATATCAGCCAACTATCCATACAAAGCCAATTACTGCATCCTCACTGAAATATCACACTATCAGCATACACTGATGATATCACAATAAGAAACAAGGAAGAAATGAAAATCATTCATGAAATGCACAAAATTTATGTAGAAGTTGTGGGATGGGAACAAAATAAACACAGGAAAAAGTGGCCTATGGAGAGGGAACTGTAAATACAGAACTGACACTCCATTTAATTGTAGCTGATCAAGTGAGGGGAATAATACCTGTAGGTTTATCTAGGCAGCACCCAAACCTTTAGCTGCTGAACTGGACAGAATTACACAACTGTTTCAACAAGATTCTGGGGAAATGGTACATTTTATGAGCCACCTCTTCACTCAGAGTAAAAGTTATCATCACAAACCAGATGGCAGCCAGCATTCTCTGATGCACTAAAAAATTCTTACGTCATCTGAAGACTTCCTCCACAATATTAAATCATCAGTTATGCATATCCTTTAGAACAAAACAAGAAAACTGCTCCACAAAGTTTGTCATATCTTAGTCTTAATTGAAACCAAGATTATTTTCTTCTGAATTGTCTTCTTCCTCAAGACTTTGCAGATGAAATTCACCTACTCTAGAATATATTCTTCAAAAAGCTACCAGAGGTCTCCTGCAATCCTCAGAATAATTGATGCGCTATCTCTCTTCCTGACCATCTAACTTTTATCAAGATGCTATCTCACTGCATCTCTCTCTCTCTCTCATACATACACACTAAAAGGATCATTGCTGCCACCTGCTCACAGAACCTCTATTCACAAATAGATGCATCCTAGATCCCACAACTAGACATGGAATCAGATCAATTGGGAATTCTTCTAACAAAGAATTAAGTGGAAAACCCTTGAATGAATAGCTGAGAGTAATAATTAAAAAAAAAATAACAATCCGGAATCAAAATCCCAGTACTAGCAAGTGAAATTAGCAGAAACAAAAGCTTTTCTAGACCTTACAATAGTACCATTTCACATCAATGAGCATCTTTCTACCTCTCCTACCCACCAGTTGCAGAAAAATATTGCTCATTGCTGTCACTTTATACAGCCATCCACCTCTCCTGAGAGTAATAATTAAAAAAAAAATAACAATCCAGAATCAAAATCCCAGTACTAGCAAGTGAAATTAGCAGTAACAAAAGCTTTTCTAGACCTTACAATAGTACCATTTCACATCAATGAGCATCTTTCTACCTCTCCTACCCACCAGTTGCAGAAAAATATTGCTCATTGCTGTTACTTTATACAGCCATCCACCTCTCCACAACCACATGTAACATCCATCTTCCAGTAGAACCTTCCATATATACTGCAAGCATCAAAGCTGATGCAGAAATCCAGTAGAAATCCTGTGGCACAACGTTCTGCCAGTGCCATCCAAATTGCACAGATTCAAACTCATTGACTCATCTCTGCATTTACCGTAACCCACCTAGAAGAACACACATACCTCACCTGTCATGATACAGCTATGATCAGATATGTTTTGGGCACTAATCTCGAATACTGCTGGCATCTACCCCACACATACTGCAACATACACAGGCATGCAACTACCTCTTTATCGCTGCAAAAAAGCTACAGTTTTTACTTAAATTAACAAGAAAAAAACAGAATACTACAGAAATACAACCTTAATGCCACCTTTAAACCTTCTGCAAAATTAAAGAACTTATTCAACTCATCCAAAGATCCACTTCCTTCACTGGCCTGGAGTATATCATATTCATTGCATCTGTAATTTGCCCTATATAAGTAAAGCAGGATGCTCAATTCCTATCAGAAAAAGGGAACATGAACAGCATATTAAATATAATAACTATGGTGAATCTTGCCTTTCTGATCATTACTCTACATAGAATTGACTGGAAAGGCACCTATTGTTTATATCACACCAAAACATGGTATGAGTGTAAATTTAAGGAGACCTATGAAATTCTTATCAACCACCCTAATCTTAACAATAATGGTGGTCTAAAAATCAAGAGAATATGGATAGCACATATTCTACCCACTTAACCTTCTGGTCTAAGAATTAATTATAATCAGGATTGTAAGCAATCCTGGATCATAACTCAAATATAACACTTGTTAAATTATGGATTAGACCACTACTTTTGCTGCATTAAAATTATCTATATGAATTTGTTCTCTGATGATAATATAAATAGAATGTAGCTTTGATGTAGGTTTATTTTTCCCCACTAGAGGTCAGGCCAGTAGAATAATAGTTGATCAAATTATTGTCACTTTGGCTTACTGTTAGAAATGTAATATAGCTTGTCTTTGTATATGTATGTGTTGTTATACCCTAATAAGTTGGAACATAAAATATTTCATCTTATCATTGTATAACAGAGCAAACACACAATAAGAAACATTATACCATGCTTGCCTCTGAGTATTAAAATAATGCATTGTAAATATATCAAATATTTTATACTATGAAAAAACAAATAAGTATGCATTTTGTACCACTCACAAATTAGTTAAATAATAATGGAAGTGCAGACCTTTAACCAAGATTAATAGAGCATCGTGTACTAAGAGATGTAGAATGTTAGCACAAGTTCAAGATGGGAGGGAGGTGAAGTCCAAAGGTCACGGAGCAGCAACGCAAAGGAGCTGTTTGCCCCAAGCAGTCGTGTGCCGTCCGCGCACGTGGGATATAGCGGAGAAAGCTGGACGCCGTGATGTGAGCCCATGTGAGTGCGTTGGGTGGACATCGTGGAATGCGAGAATTGCCGAGAAAGAAAGGTGAAAATATAAGGGTCTAGCACCCCTGAAAAAAGGGCTTTTTGTTCCTGGATCTCCTGGTGTTCGTCTTGCGGTGTTGAGAGCAGTTGAAAGGTAGCAGTGCCTCCATTCCAGAGGGTTTCGATAGAGGCAGCGGCGGAACTAGACGTAGTATCTTCTCCACGGAAGGAATAAGCCCGGCCCTCCATAGAAAGCCAGATTGGAGCACATGGACATTTCGTCTAAGGAGAAGCAGATTCCGGTAGGCCTTTAACGCGATGCAGAACCAAGGATAGATAAGTAGACTTTATTTGTATTTTGTTGATTGTGAATGAATGATTTGTGCCACGTTGTTAAACCAGAGGAAGGAACATTAATGATAATAATTAGGACTGAACTGCAGTGATCTAGAGAGGGTTACCTTAAAATCTTACTGTCTCCTATTGTGATAGAGTTACATAATATGTTTTAGGAGGTTAAGAATATGTTTAAAGTAAGGAATTGCTATCAATGAAGGAATTGTAAAAGATATAAATGCTATCTTGTGTGGTTTGATTGAACTACTAAAAAAAATAGAGAGTTATTGTGATAATCATGCATGATTAAGGTATTTAAGGGAAAATATAAGAAATCTTACTTCAGAGATTTATAGTTTAATCAGTTTGATTATACTTATGTTATTGTATTGTTCTAATTCTATCGTGACTGTCAGGAACTCCCTTAAGTTGGGAATTAAGCTTATTGTATTGTATGTACACATTTATGATATCTAATAAACCTTACTTTTGTACCCAACTAAGACTATCTGTGATTTCTGGAATCCGATGCACCTCTTATAAAAAAAAGTACTACGAACCTAGGCGGGAGACTAGAATAAGAATAAATTTTGACCACGTCTGCATAATTACATGGTATCACTTAAGTACTGTCTTGAGATCACCTCTTGATTGAGAATATTGTTTAAGGAATTAAACAATATCAAATTCCTTCTAAAATGTCTAAAAGTGCTAAGTGGCGCAGCGAAATATAAATTTCTTAGTGTTTTGCAAGGGGTTGATCTCAGACAATCTGATACTCTGGTATTGGCTCGATCTCAAGGCAATTCCTTTGCCCCCAGATGTACCACGTGATACCCGAATGAGAGTTTAACGAGAATTTGAATGAAAGACTAAAAGAGTAAATATATTAGAGATAGGGACACAACAGTGTATACTCCAGATGATGACCTTAATTAATATGAAAGTCAAAATGTCAGGAAATTAAAGTAATTATTCCTACTGTATGCCCACAGATGTGAGACCCTTCGACACTTCTGCACATGTCAAAAGAAGGAGAATCCATTCCGATAATAGGGTAATCAATCAGTCTTGTGGGATGAGTTGTTTATTATTACATGTAGGAAAATTAACTTTTCTTTTATGAACATTGTAGTTTTTAAGTGGTAACTATTTTGCTTGTATAACAGTTGGAAAATTTTACATATAAAGCACGTGATTTCTCGTGTTGATGACCAATTCGCACATCGCCTTATTTCTTTCTCCACTTCAACATGAAGTGACGAAAGGGCAGTCTCTTCTTGGCAGTCTGCCAATGACAGCTCTTGCTTCTGTGGTCGGACAGTAACACACTTGTAGCCTCCATAATTTTACTAAAATTATGCTGATCATCATGTAACACTAAAAGAAAATAACCACTTTATTTTAGATATAGATTATCATTTTTTTAAACTTTCCATTTCATTAAAGAATAGTACAATTTTTTAAATTAAAGATACCAAGAAATTATATACTTGATTTAATCCATTATCCAAGTGTAACAAAGTTTGCGCCTGAAGTATCTTTCAGACTGGGGCAACTTGTGGCAAAGGTGGTATGACTTCACATCACTTGCCTTAGTATCCCATAATGCAAAGCACATCTCCTTGCAGACATGTAGAATTATTATTATTCAGGCCTCCATGGAGTCAGAAGACTCATTGCGGGAGGTCCCTCCTAGGAAACACGAAGTCTATCATACCACTCCTTGACCATTCATGCTCTCACCGCTATCAGACAATGCATTTCAGAATTCAACCACCCTCCATGCAAAGAAACCACTCCTCACCCTCTTGCTCACAGTTTCCTTTCGTAACTTCCATGCATGGCCCCTTATCATCATACCTTCCTGCTGTTCAACCAAATGAAAGAACTCCTCAGTGTCAACCCTGTAACCACCTCTCAACAGTTTAAAAGTCTCAATCATATCACCTCTCCTTCTTCTATCCGCCAAACTCTGCAGTCCACATTCCCTCATGGGAAGGGTCACTACCCAGACTGGTTTCAACCTTTATTGAGGTCTCATCAGTGGGAGCCAGACACGGAGGTGAGATACCAAAGTTGAAGTAAAGCAGAAGTCATATTTTCCTATATGAGTTGCCAAAAGGTGTCACACATTATTATTAAAATACTCTGGATTAGAGATAGATAGTTGTTGAAAGTTTTTCACTTGGTTATATTATAAATTAAAATACCAAGAAATTATATATTTGAGTTAATCCATTATCCAAGTGTAAGCAAACAAAGTTTGCACCTGAAGTATCTTTCTGGACTGGGGCAACTTGTGGCAAAGGTGGTATACACTTGGATAATGGATTAAACCAGGTATATACTTTCCTGGTATATTTAATTTATAATATAATCAAGTGAAAAACTTGCAACAGTACAATTTTTTATTGTTTTAGTCCTTTTAGTCCTAGTATATTGACTTATACCAGCTTTCTTGATTATGTTTTTCCTAGGTCTTGAACATTGGCTATTAACTTATTAAATCAGATAAAAAAAAAGCCTGTTTTTATTTATGACTTCATGCTATACGGAAAATTCTCTGAAAAATTCTTCAAAACATTTTATTGTTTTGTTTTATTAAAAAAATGAATCTACTTCACTCCTGTTGGAAATTTTTTATAATTATTGATAATATAGCAATTATTCATTAACTTGTTTATTTCAGAGTTAATCTTTGTATAATTTCAGGTAAATATTGATGAAGATTCTGAAGGTGAAGGGATTGTGGCTCATTTTCCAGCTCATTCAAACGAACCAGTAGCTGCATTAGCTTTTGATCCAAGTGGAATGTTGCTTTTTACAGCATGTAGGCTTGGCCACAATTTTCATGTCTTTCGAATATTTCCTCATCCTGCTAGTTCAACACTTGGAGCTGTCCATCACTTGTATACACTTCATCGTGGTGATACAACAGCAAAAGTAAGTAAATGTAAAGCTTTGATATTTCGTTCTCTTTAATAAGGAAAACTAATATAACTAGATCTCATATAAATAAAAAATGAACCATCTCCTCACTAAACTCAAATTTCCTGAACACTTTAAGTATACCAGCAATATATTTGAGATAAGAAGGTAATTTTCACCTTCTTATCTCAAAGTGACATTTTCAATTGAAAAGCAGTGGCCAGCTTTCTCATTGATACTTGCTTTTCTAAATTAATCTTGTCAGGATTCTTTCTGCATTAAAATATAGTATCAGTGTATTATGTGTTCTCTGAAATGTCAGAGACTTCCAAATATCCTGTATTTTGTTTGGCTCAAATATTTTTTTCTCATTCCATTTATCTTATTTTACTGCTGTTATCACTTTTCTCACTAAGTAAATTGGACCTTTTTGCTTGCAGTCCAACTTTACTCAGTAAGATAATTTTTTTTGCCAGTTTCACCCCTCCATGTGGGGCACCTGTTCATGGTGGAGGAGACCTCCTAGTGATGGTACTGGGTTTTTCATTCTTCCTTTTTTTCTTTACTTTTCTTCCCATATTATTTGCTCTTCTTCTCCTGAGTCTTTTTTTACTATCCTTTTTTCCAGACCACCATCACTGGGATCCAACACCCTGCCATTGCATTTGCTGTGTGGTGTGACCCTTGGACACCAGAAAGGGCCCCTTTGTTTCAGGGGTCCTAACAAAGTCTTAACTGAGTACTGATACCATAGATACAGCATTTGGTAACAGAAGTAAGAAACAAAAGATATATGATACTAGTATAAATGTACCAATGTTTTTGATGATTCATGTAACCTGCGAAAAGCAAATGGGGAAATGTCACCCTTCTTTATTCAAAAGGGTTTAGAGACTGGCAGGACCTCCAAATCACAGTAACACCTCATAAAACACTCATTTCCTGTAGAGGAATGATATCAGAATGAGATCTCCTTGATGTTCCTGATGAGGAGATATATTCAGAGCTTAAAGATCAGGAAGTGACAGGTGTGAGGCACATCTTGATATGATGGGTCACCTGGTTTCAACCAGAAACATTACCTTACTTTTGATACACCTACTCCAACATCTGTAAAAGCAGGGTATCTCAGCTGTCTTTGTTAGTGTACATCCCTAATCTGCTAAGATGCTTTCAATGTCAGAAATATGGGCATGCCTGAACTGCCTGTCATGGTTCTACTACCTGTGCCCGATGTGGTAGTAAAGAGCATGATAATAAATCATGCTCTGCAAAAAAAAGCTAAATGTGTCAACTGTCAGGGAGGTCATCCAGCTTACTGTCATGCATGTCAGAAGTGGAAAGATTAAAAAGAAAAAAAAAAATGAAAACAGAACAAAACACATCATATCAGAATGCAAAAAGAAAGCTAATTACCATCACACCTGCTCTGAGATCCTCCTATGCTAAGAAGGTAACAATTAAGAAAATGCCAACAGCAACCCAGAGAAAACTCCAAAAATGGTCCCATTCGATGAGAACTCACTTGTCAAAAAATTATGGCAAAGATTCACTTAAAGATAAACCACCAGAGATATCACCAAAGATGTCACTTAAAGATAAACCACCTCACATTAAAAATGGATACTTCAGTATCCACTGAAAGTAATTATTAATTGATTTAAGGAATTCACAACGTACAATAGAATATAAATTAAACTTTAATATATATTTCCAATATTTTGGCAACATCACGTTGCCATTTTCAAAGGAACTTACAATAAAGACACGTGCACGCAGGCACTACATACAGTAAATGAGGACGAAGCAGGAAGCTATCATCTCTCCTAAAAGTCCTGATGTGCCCCCTAGCGGGCTATATAGGTATTCTTGGCTGTTGGGCTGAAGGTCTCATGATGTATGTCTCCCAAATTTGGGACAGTCTCATGCAACCAAATTTGTTGAGGTTTGGCATGTTTCTTACGGCTGAGGCTGATTCCATGAAAAGTCTTTCAAACTTGAACTTGCTACGGTGTATTATTGTGTATTATTGTGGCTTTCTTCCACCATATGCTGTGGCGTGTATCCAGAGTGGTCTGCAAGACTAGAGTGGCTATACTGGTGAAAACTACTTTGGCCAAACAGGCAGGACAACGAATATCAGAATTTCAGAATACAGGGACTACATCCGTTTTCACTAGTATAGCCACTCTGGTCTTGCAGACCATGCTCTGGATACACGCCACAGAATACGGTGGAAGAAAGCCACAATAATACACCATAGCAAGTTCAAGTTTGAAAGACTTTTCATGGAATCAGCCTGAGCCCTAAGAAACATGCCAAACCTCAACAAATTTGGTTGCATGAGACTGCCCCAAATTTGGGACACTTACATCATGAGACCTTCAGCCCAACGGCCAAAAATACCTACATAGCCCGCTAGGGGGCACCATCAGGACTTTTAGGAGAAACGATAGCTTCCTGCTTCGTCCTCATTTACTGTATTGTAAGTTCCTTTGAAAATGGCAATGTGACGTTGCTGAAATATTGGAAATATATATTAAAGTTTAATTTAATTTATATTCTATTGTACGTTGTTAATTCCTTAAGTCAATTAATAATTATGTATAACCAGCGTATGTCTTTCTACGAGAACCACTGAAAGTAAATTAAACTTACCAACTGACCCTAACATATCAGATGTAGTGAATATTTTACCAGAGGAAGAGATGGACACCGGCCATCCATACTTCCCAAAAATGATTGATAAATATAAATCTGACAAAGATAAGCCCTCAATCTCCCAAAAACCAGACAAATCTATAAAGCCAAAAACAATAGGAAAATTTTTACAATGGAGCTGTTGTGGGTTTTTCCAGAATATTGATGATATCGAGATTTTGTTGCAGAGACACAAACCTTTCTGCTTCTGTCTACAGGAAACATACTTAAGACCCAATGAAATTCCTAAAGGTAGGGTCTTCATTGTGTCTTAAGTATGTAATTGGTGGAAGTGGTCATGGAGGAGTAGCTATCCTAGTGGGCAGTCATATTCCTTTCCATCATGTTCAACTTTATACTGCTCTGGAAGCAGTAGCAATTCGCCTCTCTGTATGATTTCTTATTACAGTATGTTCAATTTATTTACCACCGAGTGCTGAGTTAAATGAAATTGATCTTGATAACCTTATCTCGCAACTGCCTGAATCCATACTTTTAATGGGTGACTTTAATGGTCACAATATCCTGTGGGGTGGTGCCAACACTAATAGACAAGGTTGAACCATTGAAAGGTTCCTTGATAATAATGACCTTTGCCTTTTGAATAATAGACTCAATACTTTCTTCCATATGCCTACTTGCTCATATCCTGCAATTGATCACTTTCCTGTTCTTCAATTTGCACAATGTCTTCACAAGAATCATGTTCACCCACATGGAAAATAGACCAGAAAATGGAACCCTTTTTCTCATCTTTCAAAATTTAATGCTGATACTGTCAGTCAAACACCTATCAATGAAGTGGTAAAGTATATAACAGTGTATTGTCCAGGCAGCAACACCCTCCACTCAGAAAACATCATCTTGATTTCTACTCTATCCAAAGCCTTGGTGGAACCCAGAATGCCAGACAGCCAAAAAGGTCAACACAGAGCATGGGGTATATTTTGTAGATATGCCACCACATCAAACTTAATAGCTTTTAAGTGCTCGGGCCAAAGCATGTTATGTGAGACGTTAGAGTCAAAAACAATCATGGATCCAGTTTACCACATTAGTTAATCAAATGACCAGTTCAAAAATTGTATGGGATAAAATCCAGAAAATGAAAGGTAGATGTAGAACACAGTTTGTCTACCTTAGACCATAATGGAAGTGTTATTGCTGATTCTGAAACTACTGCAGAAACTTTGGGAGAAATTTTGACAGAATCTCAGCAACAGCTTCCTATCCTCCTGAATTTTAATTCTGAAAAACCACAAGAGAAACAAAAACTAAATTTTTCTACCAATTGGTTTGAGCATACAATCAGCCATTTGTTAAGGAGGAAACTAAAAAGACTTACTGTCTCACCTTAGTGTAGTTGGGCCTGATGACATCCATTATGAAATGATAAAGCATCTACCATCATCTTCTATAGATCTCCTTCTCTTAATATACAACAGGATACTTGCAGAGGAAAAGTTTCGATTTTTGGCATATGTCAGTTGCCATTGCTATCCCAAAACCAGGGAAGGATCCTCCAACACAAGCAGATAATTATTGACTATTTGCTCTGACCAGCTGTCTTTGTAAGATACTAGAGAAAATGGTTAATGCCAGACATTTCTGGTATTTAGAAAGCAACGATCTTCTTTCCAGAACACAATGTGGGGATCTGTAGACATCGTTCAACTTTAGCCCATTTGGTTCATTTAGAAAGTTGTATAAGAGATGCATTTCTGAAGCAAGAACATATTGTTTCAGTTTTCTTTAACATGGAGAAAGCTTATGACACAGCCTGGAGATATGGTATATTAAAATACCTCTATAACCTGTGTCTCAAAGGCCACCTTCCTGTATTTATTGTATGCTTGGAAAGTTCGAGATGAACTTTCCAAGTCAGAGTGGGAAGTAAGCTGTCTCGACCATATCATCAAGAACAGGGTTTTCCCCATGGCTCTGTCTTAAGTGTGACACTTTTTGCTATTAAGGTTAACTCAATCACTGAACAGCTTCCTCACACTGTAGACAATGCTCTATAAGTTGATGACTTCACAATTTACTGTCACTGTTGTAGCATGAGGGTAATTGAAAGACAACTTCAGCAAGCAATTGATCATGTTTCTCTGTGGGCTCTTAATAATGGATCCAGCTTTTCAACAGAAAAAAAGTGTCTGTGAAAATGCACTCTTCACCCAGATCCTGAATTAAGACTGGGATGAACTGTTGTTCCAGTAACTACAGATGCCAAATTTTTGGGACTCATCTTTGGCAGAAAATTTACATTTCTAGCACATATTCGTCAACTAAGAGAAAAGTACAAGAGATGTGCAAGTGGGATGCTGATTGATCTTCATTGTTTCGCCTTTATCTTGCACTTATATGTTCAAAGCTGGATTATGGGTCTCAAGTCTATGGTTTTGCAAGGCAGAGTAACTTGCGAAGGTTGGATTCTATCCATCATCAGGGTACAGATAGTTACTGGTGCTTTTCACACATCACCCACTTAGTCTTTATGTTGAAGCAAATGAACATGCTGTATCACTTAGACGAAAATAGTTGTCTCTTAATTATGCCCTGAAGGTAAAGTCTCTCCTAGATCATCCTACACTGACTAGTCTCTTTTCTCTGCATTGGGAAGCTCAATATCACACACTTCAGACTGCCATGCATTCTTTTGGTATGCATGTTAAAGAGGCTGTGCAAGCTGTTGGTATGAATGTTGACAACATTGCCTACACTAAACATAACAGCATGCCATGGCAGTTTGCACTCCATCCTGCAACTTCTCACTTTGTTAGCTACAGAAGTCTCATACTCCATCATCCGTCTACCTACAATTGTTTAATGCACACAGAGCTTGCTCATGTATACTGATGGTTCAAGAACTGATACCTCTGTTGTCTGTGTTGATGTGTTTCCTGACATTATTATCTCCAACCAGATTCCACCTGATTGCATCAATTATAGAGCAGAGTTGCATGCCATTCAGCTTGTACTTGTGCATATAAAAGAAAATCAATACCAAAAGTGTATAATTTATAGAGATTCATTGAGCTCTTTTCAGGTATCTCCTTTCCTGTGTATAATCCACATCCAGTGCTGTGAGGTGTTAAACCTGTTGTACAAAATGAAAATTTAATTTTGATGGGATCAGTTGTGCTCAACCACATTGGAATTAAGGGAAATGAGGCTACAGATGCAGCTGTTAAATCAGCTCATCCTTTCTCCACGTACTGTTTGACAGTACCTTATACAGACTACAGACAGTTATTTCTACAGACAATTTATAAGATCAAAGCTAATTGCTCAATGGCAGTCATCATGGTAGGAAGCATTGACAAACAAATTATATGGCATTAAGCCTGAAATTATGCTTTGGCATTCTAGCCAATG
This sequence comes from Typopeltis vanoorti, assembly GCF_054136105.1. NCBI lineage: Eukaryota > Metazoa > Arthropoda > Arachnida > Uropygi > Thelyphonidae > Typopeltis > Typopeltis vanoorti. Next base: position 165,164,527 of record NC_143552.1, read on the forward strand.
TATAAAGAGAAGAGAGGAAGTTGTTCTTGCTAGGCTCCACATAGGTCATAGTCATCTTACACATTCTTATTTACTGAGGGCTGATGACCCTCCCATATGTGAAAAATGCAATGCACATCTCACTATTTGTCATATTCTGGTGGAGTGCAAGCACTTTACATGAGAGAGGAATGAAATATTTACCTACTTAGCCAAGGCAGATTGTATGATGTTTTTAACTTTTTATAAAGAATTAATTTGTACAAACACATTTGACTGTAATTTTGTTTATATGTAGATACTACATTGCTTAACTTCTGTACATAAATGTTATTTACTAGTTTATTTTTTGACTATATGTATTGCTGTAGCCTTTGATCTTATATATTTGTGTAACCTTGTAATTTTATTCATATGTAGATACCACATTGTGAAACTTAATTTTTATGCATGCATATTGTATATTAATTCCTTTTTGACTATTTATGTACTGCTGTAATAACATTTGCTAATTTTATCTATATCTAGATACTGCATTCCTTGGCTTGGTTTTGTGCATGCCTTTTTATTAATTTGTACTGTTGACTATTTATGTACTGCTGTAACTTTTGACCTTGTGTGTTGCTGTGACCTCTGCAGTAATTTCGTTTATATGTAGAAGCTGCATTGTGGAACTTAATTTTTGTACATGCATATTGTTTATAATTTTATTTAACTGTTTATGTATACCTGAAACCTTGACTATGGTGCAGTATGACCTTTGTTGATTTTGTGCCAAATAAACTATAAATTAAACCAAACCTTGTCAATTTCAGTGTTTGTGCAACTATCTAGGAAATATGTTTTAGTATTTGCTATCAGCAGTGATCTTAATGGTATAATATTCTGCATGTGTTTCAATAGGGAAATACAATGAGTAGGTATTTCTGGATAATTGAGATGTGGAAGCTTGTCCTTTGGAAAAGTGAGAAAGGTGGAGATTTTTCTGATGGGACAAAAAGCAACAAAAATATTTAGTGGTTTTAAAAACCTTTGCTATGTGTTCACTGATGCCTTGCACATAAGGGATAGGAATGTGAGTTATTTCTTCTGTATTTGAAGAGGTAGAGATACCAGAACTGTTCAGAGCTCTTTTGATGAAAGAATTCTTATAACTATTAGATAAAAAAGTAGAAATAATATGTTGCAATTCTTTTTGTAATAGCTCATCTGAAGAACATAAGGAGTGGGCCTGATGAACCAGTGTTTTAATAGTTCCAGCCTTTTGACTGGGATGGTGATGAGATTCATCAGCATGGATATAATGGCCTGTATGAGTCTTCTTCCTAAAAACTGAGAAATGTAGGTTACTGAAATGTAGGTCTGGTTGGCAAAGAATTAAAAGATTTTAACTGCTTATTTATTTCTTCCTCAAGGGTGAATTGCATCCTTGGATGAAGTGCATTTAATTTAGAGAGAAACTGTTGTAATTCATAAGAAGAGCCATTCCAGATAGCAAAAATGGCATTTTGTTGTAGTAATTCTAGGTGAAATGTTGTCAAAAATACATTGTTCAAAGTGTTCCATAAAGAAGTTGGTGATAGCAAGAGAAATAGGATTGCCCATCGCTGTTCCTTCGATTTGTTGATATAACTTGTTTTTAAAGGAAAAATAACCAGAATGTATTACAAAATCAAATATTTTAACAATGTCTGAAGGAAATTTTTGTTGTAGTAATTCAGTGCTGTCAGATAACGGAACATTAGTAAATAATGAAACAGTATCTAAACTAATCATAATATCCAAAGCAAAATGAAGATCCGAAATTTTATTTTTGAAATCCAAAGTATTTTATTTTGTATAAGTAGCAGTTCTTCTAGTAGAAGTAAATTTGATAAAAAGTTTGAAATTTTAAAAGTGGGACAACCTATACAGTCTGCAACTGGTCTTAACGGAATACCTGGTTTATGAACTTTTGGAAGATCATACAATCTAGGTGGATGACCTAGAAGAGCTTTGAGCAGTTTTGGTATATCTTCAAATACAGAAGAAATAACTCATATCCCAATCCCTTATGTGCAAGGCATTCATGATCGCATAGCAAAAGTTTTAAAACCACTAAATATTTTTGTTGCCTTTCACCCCATCAGAAAAATCTCTACCTTTCTCACTTCTCCAAATGACAAGTTTCCACTTCTCAATTTTCGAGGTGTCTACCAGATTCCTTGCTCCTGTAGGTTATCTTATTTTGGACAAACAGGAAGATCTGCTTTTATTTGGCTAGGAGAACATGCCTTATATTCAATACCTTGAATCTGAACAGTCTGGACTTGCAGAGCATGCCATCAACACTAGACATAGAGTTCATTGGAACAAGACGAGTCCTTCACAAAAGTTGGTTCCTCATGGAATGGCTTTATAAAGAAACATGCGAAATTTTACTTCACTCTCCTAATTTAAACAGATTTGATGGTCTACATCTATCCCCTTTGTGGGAGATAGTACTTTTTAAATCAGCTAATCTTTCCTAACTTTTTTTTAATTGTGTGTATATATATATATATATTAATTATTTTTAATTTTAAATAAGTTTTTTTTTTAGTTTAGGAAATTTAATGACCTTTTTTTAGTTATCTTGCATTAGCTACTTAGGTGGTGCCTTTTGGAATTGTCAGTTATTGTTCGACCTGGTACTGAAGATGCATGTGATACTCAGGCAAAAATTTTTGTTGTAGTAATAAATATTTTACGAGTTAATTCCGGTATTATAATTTATTTAAATATGCCTACTCACAGTAGTTCCTTATTGAAACACAATCAAGACTTTACGGAGAGTCTACTTCCAAAACAGTTTGCTAGATATGGTAAAGTATTAGTAAAGAAGACTGAATGCATTAACAGAATAATATTCTTAAAGCACTGTAAGATAGCTCAGGTTATTCCTACCTGCTATAAAATAAAAGAAGTTTTTAGGTCTCGAAAAGCTAACACATTTGCACTGAGCAGTGTCTGCACATGCATAAACTGCTGTCAGGAAAGCTTTAAATTATATATTTAGTTTAATCCTTTTATCCAAGTGTAAGCAAACAAAGTTTGCTTACAACCTGAAGTATGGTAACATTCATTGGAAGAAGGAGAGGACACATGTGAGGAAGGAAATGGATTTTATTCAATTATTAAGGGATAACCATCCGAGACAGCATGTAATTGAATATACTAGGGGTTTGAGAGTGCTTGACCTGGTAATAGCATCTGAGAATTTGTAATGAATATGACCATGTTCCCATCTATTGGGGAGAGTGATCATAAGGTGGCTAAAGATGTGGAATTTTCGATTAAGACAGGGTATATGTGGAATTACCATGCTGGCAAGTATGACAAGCTTAGGAGATTGCTTGGATCAGTGCCATGGCATGTAAAACTGCAAGGGCTGGATGTCGATAGAGCATGGGAAAGTGGTCAAGGAGCATTTACAGGAGGTTATGGCTGATTATATACCTAAGGTCCGAATAGTAAAACAAGTAGGGATTAAATGGATGAATAACACCATTAAGCTTGAGCTGCAAAAAAAGAAACAACTGTGGAGGGAATTTAAAGAGAAAGGTGACCTGCAGGCACACGAATGGGATAAAACGCAGGCCAGAAGGGTAACGAGTGTGGTAAAAAAAAGCAAAAGCAGATTATGAAAGGAAACTAGCTATGCAAGCTAAAGAGAATCCCAAACAGTTCTTCCAATATGCTGCAAGCAAAAAAACAAAACTGTATACAGCAGAATGATTTTAAGGAATGACAATGATAAGGAGGTCACTGAATCAGTCAATATAGTGGAATTACTGAGCAAGCACTTTGCAAGACTATATCATCCAGGTGGTGACATTAAAAAAATGAAGGAACCATTAGGTTATACGGGAATTGTGATGAATGAAGTGGAGGTGAATAGTCTATTACAGAACCTTAATGTGAATACATCTGTGGGATTGGATGGTATACCAGCACGGGTCTTACGTGAAGCAGCTAAAGAATTATCAATGCCCTTGCCCATGTTATTTAATCTGAATCTCGCGGTCTGGCTTAGTCCCGAAGGTGTGGAAAGAGGGGAAAATAGTTCCACTGCATAAAGGAGGATCCAAGACTACTGTTGCAAATTACCGACCGATCAGCATATCAGGAGTCGTTGTCAAGGTCTTGGAGAAAGTAGTCAAGGGAAAAATACAGGAATGGATTGATAACAGTGAGATACTGTATGGGGACAGCATGGCTTTGTGAAGGGTAGATCATGCCTCAGTAACTTGCTCAAGTTTTATAACACAGTGACAGCTGAAATGGATAAGGATAATGGGTTTACAGTGATACTGCTGGACCTGGTTAAGGCCTTTGACAGGATACCACATGGGAGTCTAATTCGTAAACTGTAACATATGGGAATGAATATAGGGATGGTGAGATGGATATGAGGGTTGTTGACGAAGAGATACCAGAGAGTAGTTTATTCAGGAGTAGAATCCACAAGATGGCCTGTGACTAGAGGTGTGCCGCAGGGTTCTGTTCTTGGACCACTGCTGTTTAATTCATTCATTAATGATATAGGGAAGGATCTAAGAGGAACAGTTCATTTGTTCGCTGATGATGCAAAGGTGGGTAGGACGATAGTGAATGCAGAAGATGTCAAAATCTTTCAGGACGGCTTGGAGATTGGAGTTCTGGGCTAAGGAGAATGGATGTCAATTTAATGTGACAAAATGTAAGATTATGCATTTTGGGGTGAAAAGATTAGCAGCAGTATACCACATTGGTGGAACTGTACTCCAGGAGATTGATGAGGCCAGGGACTTGGGAGTATTGGTGGATAGGGAGATGAAGTTTAGGGGGCACATTGCTAAAGTAGTGAAATCAGCTCATCAACTCACTTGGTTGTTGAAAAATACCTTGACGAGCAGAGACAAGCAAGCTATTGTACCTCTGTGCCGAGCCTTGATAAGACCTCATCTCGACTACTGTGCCCAGATTTGTTCACCAGGTCCTTTTATGACACACACATCTCAACATACCATGTCTTAAACATACTCAAACTCCTTGCAGTCACCACACTCTCAGGCAAGGCATTCCAATCATTCACAATTCTGCACGAAAAAAAACCTGCCTCTCACTCCCCTACTCACACTCTCTTTATAGTTTCCAGGGATGACCTCTGGTTCTCCCCTGATCTCCCACTATTCTCTGTAGAACTTCTCCACCATTGATCTTATAACAACCCCTTACCAACTTGTAGGTCTCTATCATATCTCCCCTCTTCCTTCTCTCCACCAGACCCTGCGAATTACATCTTCTCAATCTTTCCTCATACTCAACACCAAAGGTCAGAAACTACCTTAGTCAGTCGCCTTTGAACCCTTTCCAACATCTCTTCATCCTTCTGAAAACCCGGTGTGACCATATCTGGTCACAATAGTCCATGTGTGGCCTAATCAAAGCCTTATACAACGGAACAAGAATCTCCCTACTTCTACACGTCAGTGTCCTCTGCATCATTCCCAGAAGCCTTTGTGTTGTCTTCTTCACAATTTTGGTGATGTGTCCCTTAAATTTTAGATCCTTATCCACTATCACCCCCAGATCTCTTATTTCCTCTACCTCCAACAATATATTCTCACCAAGCATAAATTCTGCATCCCATCTTTGTTTTCCAAATTTTAAAACCTTACATTTTGCAACATTGAACTCACATCCCCATTTGCTTGCCCAATAACTCAATTTATTCAAGTCTTCTTGCAAGGCCACAACATCTTCACTACTCTTTATGGTTCGTCCCAACTTTGCATCATCTGCAAACAACTGAATATCTCCATCCAAATCTTCGCCAATATCATTAATATACAAGTTAAATAGTAATGGCCCTAAAACTGACCCCGAAGGCCTCCACTTGTGACTTTCCTTTTCCCGGATATCGCATCCCCCATACACAACTTGTTGATACCTATCAGATAGCCAGTCTCCAATCCAATGCACTAATCTAATATCCAACCCCATCTGCTCTGGTTTGACTGTCAACTTATCATGAGGTACTCTATCAAAAGCCTTTGTAAAATCCAAGTATATTACTGTGCATCCTTCTCCTCTGTCCAAGGAAGCAGTCACTTTATTGTAATAAGTAAGTAGATTATTAAAACATGACCTCCCTTTAGCAAATCCATGCTGTCCATCAAAATAATACCATTGTTGTCAACCCAACTCTGGATCCTAGTTCTCACAAGCTTCTCCAACAGCTTAACCACAACACCTGACACAGAGATAGGCCTATAGTTTGATGCTTGAGTTCGATCTCCTCCTTTATGAAGTGGCACAATCTTGCCCTCCTTCCACTCTTTAAGAACTTGACCAAGTGCAAGACTCGTACTAAAAAAATGTGTCAAGGCAGGTGTCAACTCTCTGGCACATTCCTTCAGAATACGCGGTGATATATTATCAAGTCCCACAGCCTTATTTATATCTAGTTTACTCAATTCCCCAAACACCTCTTGCTCACTTACAGTCAGTCTCTCCTCCCCATCATCAACTGCTCTCAATCTCTCCATGAAGTCACATTCACAAGATTGAAAGATCTTTATGAACTGTTCATTAAGTATCTCCACCACACATTCTGCAACAGCTGTCTTTATATTATATTATCATATAATATTATTATATGACAATATAATAATATCATATTATAATATAACATCATATTATATTATAATATGATATAATATAATCATATCATAATATGATTATATTATGATATAATCATAATTGATTATATTCAATATATTCAATTATGATCAATATTGAATATATTGAACATATTTTCAGTATATTCCTTATGAAAATTCCTTATGAACATATGTTATTTCCTTATGTTAACACCAATGTGTTAACATAAGGAAAGATCATGTGGTTGACTCATCTTGAGAGACTGAAAAAGGAGAGTCCCTACAGTTTATAGCTTTATTGATGCTAACTAACCATTTGACAAGAAAGGAGATTGGATGTATTGCATTTCTTATTTCAGGAGGGCATTGAAGCAAAAGGAGTCGTATGCTCTATGATGCGAGTTCTTACATGCCAGATTTTTGACAAGGATGATAGACATAATGACCAGCATGTTTTCTTTCAAAAATTGAGTATGAAATCCCCCATCTGACTTACAAAGAATGTGATCTAAAAAGGCAATATTCATAGTGATGAATTTATAGAGACACAACATATGTGTTAGAATAATTACTTTACTTATCATTTAGAAAGTAACATTCGACGTTTTGACCTCTGTATTGAGGTCATCAGGAAAGCATACATATGTACAGGATAGAAGCTACATGACACCATACTTAACAAAAGTAAGATGAATCTAAATGTTTGTTAATCATTTACCTTAGCCTGACCTCTGGTGGAGAAAAAAACAGAACTACATTAAACAATTTCTAAAGTCCTCTCGTGTTAAGATTTTTTTCTGTTTGGTGTTGTTCTCTGATGCTATATGGATTGAAGATGGGTAACCTCCAACTTCTTGGAATAATTAATTCATCATTCTTGTTCAGATTTGAATGATGTTTCAACATTTAACAGGCTTCTTTGAATTTTCTTTCAGACCAGCTTTTGGTGCAGTGTAGTGACTTGAGACTTTAGAAATTGTTTAATGCAGTTTTTTTCCGCCACCAGAGGTCAGGCTATGGTAAACGATTAACAACCATTTAGATTCATCTTACTTTTGTGTAGTGTAGTGTCATGTAGCTTGTATCCTGTACATATGCATGTTTTTCTGATGATGACCTCAATACAGAGGTCGAAACATCGAATGTTACATTCTTAATGATAAGTAAAGTAATCATTCTATTGTTTGTGTGTGTTGTGTTATTATAAATTCTTCACTATGAATGCTGACCATTATGTAACCCTAAAAGAAAGAATAAAAGGCCGTATTATTGTTATTTCCCATTTCTGTTGTAATGTGATGTTTTCATGCCATAATTAATGTCATTCATGACATTAATCATGGCATGAAAATCCTGGAGTTTGGATACAGAATTTTGCCAGATAGCAAAAAATATTATCCATATATCTTTACCATACTGAAGGTGCAGGATGGTTGTTTTGGAGAAAACACTCTGAAATGCTACATGAAGTAATTAGCAAGTAATTAAACAGTGCATCTTGTTAAGACCTATAACACATTGCAGGCTTCTTAGCTACAAGCTCACTATACATTATTATTTTACAAGACCCCCCCATTGAGTCAGCAGACTCATTGTGAGAAGTTCACTCAAATGAAAATATATTTATCATACTGAACCATAAAATCCTCAACACTCCCTGCATTCACAGCACATTTTGATAATATATTCCATTCACCCAAGTCCTCCATGCAAAATATCTAGTACTTACACCCTTTTCACTGCGCTCCTACATCACTTTCAGGGATAGTCTCTTGTGGTTCTTCTTTCATCTTCTACTCTTTTTATAATCCCATTTGTATTAATCTGATTCCTTCACTAACTTAAATGTATCCATCTGATTCCTTCACTAACTTAAATGTATCCATCTGATTCCTTCACTAACTTAAATGTATCCACCATACCACCTGTTTTCCTCCTATACATCCACTAAACTGTAATTTACAGTTCTTTAACTTCTTTCCATAGCCAACATTCCAGACTCCTGATATTGCCTTATCACTATTTCTGGACCTTTTTCATGTTTCCAAATCACAGTGAAACTAAGTGACCAAGTGTGTTCTGACCAGCACTTTATATATTGGTACAACCATCTCTTCATCCCTAAAGCGCCTCCGGAGTGCAATTGGAAGAACGACGGTACATTGCGTCCTTCGATTGGAAAAGGCCTAAGTTCGATTCTTGTGATGACGGGAGGAATCTTTATATGGATGTTTTCATTCGAAGGTGAGTTAGCTGATCTCGTACGGAGGTAGTAGGGTTTTTTCTCCTGGAAACTCAGGTTTTTCATCCTGCATACGACAAATCGGCCATTCAGAACACATGCAATTTACAGACAAAAAAATACTAGCTGTGGTGGTGGTGGTGGTGGTGGTTATGGCCAGTAGATGGTGCTGATGTTGATGATTGGTGGTAGAGGTTCGGTGTAGTGGTGAAGACGGAGAGTTGTGCAGTGGGTGTCCTCCCGCGATGAGTCTTCGGACTCCTTGGAGGTGTCACGAATACTTTGTGTCATTGGCAAATAACTGAAGATCCCCAGTCAATCTGCATGAAATATCATTGGGCAAATAAATTAAATAGCAGGGCTCAAGAGCCAAACTCTGATACACTCTGCTGATTCTTCCCCCCCTTCCTTTTTTTTTTTTTTTTTTCTCCAGACACTACTCCATCATATTCAGCTTGTTGCTGATATCATTCAGAGTGCCATTCTTCCATCTCTAATGAATATGCTATCCATTTTCATCCTTTGCAGCTTGTACATCACTATATCACAATGTAATCTACCAAATGCTTTTGCAAAGTCCAAGAGTATAATTTTATATGAATCTGCTTTACTTAACACAATCATTATTATAATTATCATAAAAAGCAAGTAGATTGTTAAAACAACTTATTCTTTACAAATCCATGCTAACCATCATAAGGAATCCTATATCTATGAACCCAATCCTCTATTCTTTTCCTTACCACTTAATACCTTGATTAAAACTGCAGATATCCAGAATGATCTATAATTGGAAGCTTCTTTCCTAGAATCATGCTTGTGGAGTGGTACTATTTTGCTTTCATTAAATAACCAGAGCATAACTGGTTATTTAATGAAATAACCTGCACATTCCTTAAAAATACATGGTTAATGTCATCCATTCCTGCAAATAGCCTTATTGACATCTAACCTAATCAACACCTGAGCGGCCTGTTGGTTAAGTGGTTAGTGTATCTGCTTTCCAAAAAAGATACTGTGGATTTGAATCCTGCCAAGGGCATGGACTTTGTGATTGTCCTGGTGCAGTATGACCTTTGATGTCTTTGTGCCATAAAAATCAAATTAAAAAAAATCAACACCTGATACAACTCTAATTCTTTCACCTTTAATTCTCTTAATACTTGCCTCCCTCCCTTCTACCTGTTACATGGCATCATTTACACCAGTTCGATATCCACTGATAACATGCACATTAAGTAACTCCACCACATTCTTTGCAATGGTCACTCTTCTACCATAACTATCTACCAGTGTCAACCTGCTATAATTATTCTTCCTCTTGCTAGCCATATAGTGAAAAGTTTCCTTGAATTATCCTTGGCATGATTGGCCAATCTCCTCTCATATTGTACTTTTTCTTTCTTTATCATCTTGTCACCTTTCTAACTTGCGTGTTATACTTCTTATGAATCTGATTGCTACTGACCGTCTCCATAACATCTTCTTTTCCAATACTGTTTGCTTGAGTTCACTATTCATCCATTTCACTCTTACTCTGTTTATTTGCTTAACTCTTGGTATGCAGCTATGCATTGCTTGCATCAGATACTGCCTTATTAGTTCTCATGCTCTGGCAACATGTTTTCTCTACAGATGCCAGTTGACTACAAAGCTTCTCATAATCACTTATGTCATAATTCCATATATATCCTTTTTTTTTGGATGGTAACTTTTTCTTGTTTCACCATTTCCCAAAGTGCCTCATGATCACTATTACCAGTTGGCAGCTAAAGCGTTTATAACTCATATGATAACTCATCATGTGAGAATATTATTAGGCATCCAGGGAGGGATTCATTGAGGGAGGCCATAATGCATCACTCACACCAAACCTTTCCACTTATTCATGGTTCTGTGAGAGAAAAATCTAGCTCATAACTGCTCACAAACATAACTTCTATGGATGCCCCCTCATTGTCTTCTCTTCACCTTCCATATAATGAAAATTTTATCAACTGATCTTCTATAATGCCTCTCGAAAGTTTATAGATCTCTATCATATCACCCTCTTTCTCCTGTCTACCAGTGTCTACAGTCCACATACTCTTGAACTATCCTCCTAATCTACATTGCATAATCCCAATATCATCTTTATCCCTTTGGAAACCAGGAGGCCAAATCTGTGCACAGTAGTCCAGGTACAGTCATATCATCATCATCAAATTCCTGCCATGTACCCTCAAGGGGTGTACAGGATATGACAGTACTACATGAAAAAATTACATCATTACTAACTTCCTATCTACAATTTTCCTCCAAATCAGTCTGTTACTTGACAAGACTCCAACATTATCATATCTTATATTTCTATCGTCCAAGGCACTTTGTACCGTATCAATCCACCTATATCTTGGTCTTCCTCTGGGTCGTTTTCCTGCCAACCTGGCAGAGAACACTTGTTTTGCTAATCTTTCCTCTCCCATTCTATTTAAGTGACCATACCATCTGAGATTAGCTCTGCTAACGCATTCCTGCATGCTGACAATGTCAAGTTCTTTCCTAATATCCTCATTTTTAATATGATATTGCCATTGATGCCATCTGTTCATGCCTCTAATCTTTCTCAGGACTCTCATATCTGCGGTCTCTACTCTTTGGTCAAGTGTTTTACTTCTGACCCAGCTCTCAGATCCATAAGTTAAAATTGGTTTGAACACAGTCTTGTATACAGCTAATTTAGTGTTCCGACTAATTTCTTTCTTATTCCATATGAATTTATTCAATTGACTTCCCACGATACCAGCTTTGCTGATTCTGTTGTCTATTTCTATATTTAGTTTACCATCTTCAGTAAAAATTGTGCCTAAGTAGCTGAAATGTTTTACTTGTTCCACAGGTTCTCCATTCATAACACAGTTGACATTTTCAATGATTCTGCCTATTTTCATTGTCTTTGTCTTTTTATTGCTGACCTTCATACCATATCTATTACAACAGCTATTCAATTTAGTCAGAGAATCTTGCAGACTTGTAGCGGATTTATTTAGAAGTATAACATCATCCGCATAAAGCAAAGAGCTGACATTAACATCTCCAATTTTGATATCAGGTTTAATACCACATTCCTTCATAATGTGATCCATATAGATAATGAATAACAGAGGGGATAATGTACATCCTTGTCTCACACCAGATTTAACATTAAACCATCTTCCTGAACTTCCTTCAATTCTAACTGCTGACTCACAACTCAAATAAAGACTAAGTATTGCTTGATATAATGCCCCATTGACACCATATAACTGCAGCGTATTGAATAGCTTCTCTCTTGGCACCTTGTCATATGCCTTTTCCAAATCGACAAAACTTAAATACAGATCTTTGTTATATTCCCATGCTTTCTCGACTATTTGTCGTAAAGTGAAGATCTGATCCTGACAGCCTCTATTTGGCCTGAATCCAGCTTGTTCTTCACCAAGCTTTTCTTCCACAATTCTCCTCAACCGTTTCTCAAGTATACTTGCATAGATCTTGCCAGGAACACTCAGTAAGGAAATACCTCTGTAATTCTCGCATTCAGTTTTATTTCCCTTTTTATATATGGGTACTATGAGAGCTCTACTCCAATCATCGGGAATTCGTCCCTCTGTCCAGGCTTTCTGAACTATGCAGTGCAGCCACTGTAAGACTCTTATACCACCATACTTCAGCATTTCTGGTCGAATATCATCTACTCCTGCTGCCTTTCCACATTTCAAGCCTTTGATGGCTTTTTCTACTTCAAGTATGGATATGTATTCCTGACTGCATGCCTGGTCAGTGTTTTTTATCACTGTGCTGTCATCACTGCTTGTTTCATTTAGCAGTTTTTCAAAGTAATTACTCCATACTTCAAGGATATCTTTTTCTCCTGTTTTCATTTCACCTTTATCATCTCTAATTCCTTTTACAGCACTCTTTCCTCCATTCCTAAGCTTCTTCAACAACCTCCAGAATATTTTGCCACCTTCTTGATATTTATTTTCTATATTCTTGCCAAAGTCCTCCCATGACTTTTGTTTAGCTAGTTTTACACACTGTTTAGCTTTCTTACATTTGTCTCTGTATTCTGTAAGAGTAAAAGCTGACTTATTTGCCAGGAACTTTTGATATGCTTTCTTCTTTTCCTTCACTGCCTCTTTAACTTCCTGTGTCCACCAGGGAGTTCTGATTTTTTTATCTTTGCACACAACCTCACCACATGCCTCTCTGGCAGAATCAATCAATGTTTCCTTCAGAGTTTGCCACTGAATCTCCAAGGTTTGATTCCTGTTCTCAAACTCTTTCATTTTCTTTTCAATAATATTTCTGTATTTTAGTCTACAGTTTACATCTGAGAGCTGCTCAACTTTTATTCGCTTTAAAACTTTCTTACATGTTATTCTTTTCAATATGAAATTCAATTTTATCCTGCTCAAGACTAAATAGTGATCACTTCCAATTTCAAATCCTCTGTACACTCTGGTGTCCTGCACCAGGGAGAAAACATCACTATCTACAATAACATAGTCAATGAGACTTTTCTTATTCCTAGCCTCTTCTGTCCATGTGAATTTGTGCACATTTTTATGTTGGAACATGGTGTTAGTAATAACCAGTCCATGTCCTGAGCAGAAATCCAACAGATATTTGCCATTATTATTAGCTTTGCTCTTTTCTCCAAATTTTCCCAAAATATTTTTGTATGTCTCACAATCATTTCCTACTCTACTATTTAGATCCCCAACAAGGACCAACTTTTCCTTTTTCATTGTGTCAGTTGCTTTTTCTAAAGCCTCAAAAAATTCCTCCACTTCTACCTTAGTAGAACCTTCTGTGGGACCATAGGCACAAATAAGTCTCATTGTCCAGTTCCCCATTCTCATATTTGCCCACATTACTCTACTTGAGACTGACTGCCATTCAAGAAGATTAGCCTCGTATTTTGTGTTGAATACTATGGCTACTCCTTCTTTTCCTTGATTGTTATTGCCTGAATATAACATTTTGTATTTATTGCTCAGAAAGATCTCACCAGTTTTGGTCTTTTTTGTTTCAGTCACCCCTATTATGTCGATCTGGTACTTATCTAATTCCTCAGCTAGCTCCATTTCTTTGCCATTCAGGCTTCTTACGTTGATAGTACCGATCTTTAACTCTGGTGATGTAGAGTTGGGGTTTGTTTTCAGATTTGTTCCAGTAGCTGACTTTTCGCTGTTCGCCCTGGTTCCCCGGCGAAAACAACGGGGGCCTTGTTTAACCGGGCGACGCCCCAGCCGGCATGAAATTTTGTCATGTTGTACCATCATTTTTTTATTTTGGTTTAACCAATAAGAATACAATTTGGTCGGCTAAATCCCAAATTGCCAGCCCATCCTCGTTCGTTCAGTATCAAAGTAGATACCCAACAGGGTGCACCACGAGAAGGTGAGGATTGGACATTAGGTCAGAAGCCCTGGTCGGTTCTCCGCATTCCTTTAAAGGCTATGTGGAGGTCTCCTCTCAGTTATACAGCTTTGACCCTTAAGCACCCCACAGTCATATCAACACCTTGTAAATCCATTCTTTTAGTGTTGCACGGTGATCAGCATTCATTTTAGAAATTATGGACTTTACAACCATGTTATTAATATCTCTTTTAATTTCCCGATGTTTTGATCTTCATATTCAGATCATCAACTGGAGTATATACAAATATACAAGGACAAGCTCAGTTACATTACACACAGTTAGCTAAAGAAACAATGATTTGATCACTGGTTATTCTACTGGCATGACCTCTAGTGAAAAAGAAAATTACAATTCTAAATTAATTAATTATTTAGAAACTACATCAAAGCTAAATTCTATTTAAGATAACATGAGAAAAACATTCTTTCTTATAGATAGTCTTCTTTCAGTAACAACGGTGTCCTATTTTTAACATTGCAATTGTCATTTAAGATTTAGGATTCTGGATTATCTACAGTCCTATTTATAGTTAACTCTTAGAAAGAAAGGTTCCGTGGGTAGAATATGTGCCTTCCATATGCTTTGGATTTTTAGACCATCGTTATTGTTCAGATTGGGGTGATAAGATAAGAATCTCACAGGCTTCCTTAAATTTGCGTTCATACCATGTTTTGGTGTGATGTTACAACTGGTGCTTTTCCAGTCAATTTTATTTAAAGTGTTCAGGGCATGATCAGAAAGGCCAGCTTCACCATAGTTATTATATTTAATGTGTTGTTTATGTTCCTTTTGTCTGATAGGAATTGTGCATCCTGTTTCCCGTATATATGATATATTACAGGTGCAATAAATACGGTATACTCCAGGGTGGGCCAGCGGAGGGAGTGGGTCTTTGGATGAGTTGAGTAAGCTTTTTAATTTTGCAGGAGGTTTAAAGATGGCTTTGAGGTTGTATTTTGTAGTATTCTGTTTATTTTACTGATGTCCCTTTAATGTAAGAAATGGTTATAGTTTTATTGTAGTTTGGTTTATCTTTGTTTTTTATTGAGGTCTTGTAGAGAATTTTGTTAATAGTGCTCTGGCTGTAACCATTTTTTAGAAAAGTATTGCTGATAACTTTAAATTCATCTTTCATTGCATGTTCATTGGATTAGATCTTCAAAGCCCTGTTTTTTAGAGTATTAATGATACCTAGTTTTTGTGTTGGGTGGTGGTAGGAGTTTGTGTATATAATGCCAGTATGTGTCGGTTTCCGGTAAACAGTGAAGGAAGACGTGTGACAAGTGTATCTAGAAACGGAAGTGTGTTCTGTTTTTCAATCTTATTTGTGAACTGTATGCATTTGTGTTGTTTATTTAGGTGGCTAAGGAAAGTGTCTAGTGTCTGGCGGCCATGGGACCAGATTGCGAAAGCATCGTCAACGTATCTAAGCCAGACTTTGGGTTTTAAAGGAGAGGAATCTAGAGCATGTTGCTCAAAATTAAAAGAGTTATTTATAACACGGTTATAAAGTTCATAATTTCTAAAATTGAACACCTTGTAAAGAGGCAAAATTCTTTCTGTATCCTTACATTGTCAATGTTCATTTTAGTATTACAATTATCTTGTGATATCTTGTGAATATTTGCAATTTTTTGTTATGTGACCCTTCAACTTCAAATTTCTGTCCATTGTAATTCCAAGATCTCTAGCCTCATCATTTACTCAGAGCATAATCCCACCAATATAATGTGCTGTTGGATATCTCATCATGCCAAAGTGCATAACTTTACACTAACATTGAATTGAAAACCATTATTGTTTGCCTACATTTCTAGCCCTATTCAAATCATCCTGTAAATGTTGTATAGCTATATATATTAGTAGCATTTCTGAGTGGCCTGGCTATCTTTGCATAATTAGCAAACAGTTGAAGATCTCCTGTCAGGTCCTTTCCAGTATGATTGATATATAGATGAAACAAAAATGGTCCAAGGACTAATCCCTGAGGAATACCATTGGTGACTTTAAATATGGCAGATCCCCCCCTCCCTATACCACTTTCTGATACATATCTGTCAACCACCACCCACATATCCACACCAATAGTATTTACATTCCAATCCCATATTCTCCAGTTTATGCAACAGTCTTTCATTTTATATCCTATCAAATGCCTTAGCAATGTGAAACAGTATTAGTGTATCCATTGCCTTTATCCAACTCAACCGTAACAATATTATAAAGTATGAGCAAATTGTGCAAACATGATTTCCCTTTAGTAAACCCGTGCCATTCCTTGCAAAGTACAGTATAGCTTTCTCTTCCACCCATTTCTTTATGCAAGTTCTTACTAACTTCACTAAAATCTTCACAGTCATTCCAGAAAAACTGATGGGTCAATAGTTTGGTGCATAATTTGCACCACCCTTGTGCAGTGGGATTATCATACAGTCTATCCATTCTTGTGGGATCTTTAGCATATGTGCTGATATCCTATCTGTCTCTATTGTTGATTCTTATCCAAGGTATGCAACAGCTTTATAACCTCCTTCTCTTTCACCTCTCTTCCTCTCCCCATCAATGTAGTGATAGCACTGTGCACTTATATACACGAGCTTGTTAGATCAATTTAACTATTGCATCTGTTTCTGATACAAGGGTACTATCTGCATTCATTAAAATTCTTTCGCATTCATTCTTTCTTTTACTTGCAGCATAATGATAAAATTCTTTTGTGTTGCCTTTAGTCTGCATAACCAGTTTCTTTTCATACTCCAACGTAGCATTCTGTACTATGTGTGTAACTTTTCTGGCCTTGCTTTATATATTTCATAACTCCTCTCACTTTTATTCTCACAATATCTTTCCATATTTTCTTCTTATGGATCTCTTGCTTAAAAGCCATTTCACTCCTATCCTGTTTATTCTTTGAATTCTAGGGACAAATTGATCTGCATCCATTTAAGCATGTGTTCAAAGCTTCCCATGTGCACTGCTGATATCCTTCCAGTTCAGTGACTGATACCATGGAACTAAAGATAGTATATTACTGAGTTTTACACAATCTTTGGATATGAAGATCAGCATGTAATCTCTCCTGATTAGACCATCCATATAGCATGACATGTTCGCTGTCAAAAATGACAAAGCAGTTGCATCCTAAACTGAGAGACCTTCTCACACTATAATTAAATTTAACACTCTCTCTCCTCGAGTTGCTTCTTTCACATGCTGTTTGAGAAAGTTGTCTCACAACAGTTCAATAAATTCTTCATTTTTATCATGAGCTTTCTCTGCTACCCAATCAATATTCAGAATATTTGCAATATCACCAAATCCAATACTAAAACCTAGTGTTTGCTTCCATCACATGCCACATAAGATAGTTATCCCTTGGAAATTCAACAAATTTACTCTCCTTGTTCTCATATAAACATTACAATTATATGAGGTGAATGGTACATTATACAAAGCAATATATAGTCTATATTTAAGTTGTCAGTCAGCAGTTAGAATTGAAGGAAATACACGAAGATGGCTTGATGTAAAATCAGGGATAAGACAAGAATGCATGTTATCTCCACTCTTATTCATCATCTATATCAGTGGTCTCCAAACTTTTCGCCATGAGGGCCACATTGGGTACTTCAGCACTGTTCAGCGGGCCGTAGTAATAAAAAACTCTAGAACTAGATATATGAGTTTTATTGAAAGCAGATAAAAACTGATTACAGAGTATGTGAGATTAAATTATCATATATTAATGACAACAATCACTATCAGCAAATTCTCATATTTTTATCACAAATTATAATAAAACCATTAATGTGAATGATGTAACTGTGTTTATGTTTTTAAAATCTTATTAAACTCAGGTTCAAATTTTGAAGTGCTAATTACAAGTAGCGATTTCAAATGGTCATCAGATAAATTTGCCCTGTATTTTGACTTGATATATTTCATTCGGGAAAATGTTTGTTTGCAAAGATACGTTGTCCCAAAAATAGAGATAAATTTACAAGCAAATTTTTCAAATTTGCTTCTAAAATTTTGTAATTTTACAAGCAAATTTTTTTTCTTCGTTAGTCCATTTCAACCGACCTTTTACAGTCAGAAAAGCTGGTATAGTGGGAAGTCAGTTGAATAAATTCATATGGAATAAGAGAGAAATTAGTCGGAACACTAAATTAGCTGTATACAAGACGGTGTTCAAACCAGTTTTAACTTATGGATCTGAGAGCTGGGTTAGAAGTAAAACACTTGACCAAAGACTAGAGACTGCAGATATGAGAGTCCTGAGAAAGATTAGAGGCGTGAACAGATGGTATCAATGGCAATATCATATTAAAAATGAGGATATTAGGAAAGAACTTGGCATTGTCAGCATCCAGGAATGCATTAGCAGAGCTAATCTCAGGTGGTATGGTCACTTAAATAGAATGGGAGAGGAAAGATTAGCAAAACAATTGTTCTTTGCCAGGTTGGCAGGAAAACGACCCAGAGGAAGACCAAAGTATAGGTGGATTGATACGGTACAAAGTGCCTTAGACGATAGAAATATAAGATCTGATAATGTTGGAGTCTTGACAAGTAACAGACTGATTTGGAGGAAAATTGTAGATAGGAAGTTAGTAATGATGTAATTTTTTCATGTAGTACTATCATATCCTGTACACCCTTGAGGGTACATGGCAGGAATTTGATGATGATGAATAAGTTTTACCAGCAGATAGAGGATATGCAATTATCTGCTTTTCATATAGCCATGGAAAGTACTTTTTCTTCTGTACTCGTTAATTAAAAAATCAAGCTGATGTTGAAAGTTTGCAGAATGATTTAAATAAGCTGGTAGAATGGGCAAAAGGTAACGGATGTCAGTTCAATGTGGAAAAGTGGAAAGTTATGCATTTTGGGATTAAAAGATTACCAGCTTTGTACTACATTGATGGAACAGTATTCCAAAAGATTGATGAGGTTAGAGACTTAGGGGTGTTGGTAGATGAAGTTCTGGGGACACATTGCTAAGGTGTCCAAGATTGCACATAGGATTACTTGGTTGTTGAGGAACACACTGACATCCGGAGATAAAGAGGTTATTATTCCCCTTTATAAATTCTTGTGGAAAGGCTTAGATGTTGGTTATGCATTTTTACTAAATAATTTAAGGAAATTACAATGTAAACTAGGATATACATTAAAATAAATTTTAATATACTTCAATATTTTAGCAACATCACGTTGCCATTTTCAAGGAACTTAAGAACAAGACATGTGCATGCAGGCACAACAAACAGTAAGTGAGGAAGAAGCAGGAAGCTATTATTTCTCCTAAAGTCCTGATGGTGCCCCCTAGGGCAATGTTGGTATTCTTGGGCGATTGGGCTGAAGGTCTTCTGATGTAGGTTTCCCAAATTTGAGGTAGTCTCATGCAGCCAAATTTGTTGAGGTTTGGATTGTTTCTTAGGGCTGAAGCTGATTCCATGAAAAGCCTTTCATATTTGTATTTACTATGGTGTATTATCATGGCTTCCTTCCACCGTATTCTATGGCAGGTATCCATCGCATGGTCAGCAAGACCAGAGTGGCTGTATTGGTGAACCGGATGTAGTCCATGTGTTCTGAAATTCTGATATTTGCTGTCCTGCCTGTTTGGCCAAAGTAGGACAGCTTACAGTTGCAAGGGACCTGGTATACACCAGGTAGGTCTGGGGGTGGAGGCTGATCTTTAGTAGAGCGGATAAGGGATGCCAATTTTTTATATGGTCTGTAACAAGAAGTTAAGTCATGTTTTTTTAGGATTTTTGTAATTTTTTCTGAGGTGCCTCGGATATAGGGTATGGTGATGGATTTAGAGTAATCCTTGTTGGGGGGGAGGGCTGTGGTTTAATGGTTTCAATATTTTTTGGATTTTTTTTTGGGGGGGGGGGTAGCCATTGGCTTTGAAAGTGTTGAGAATGTAGTTTAGTTCTGTGGTTAGGGCATTGTCATTTGAACAGATAAGTTTAGCCCTGTTGTGTAGTGTCTTAATGACTCCATATTGTTGCGAGGAGGGATGGTGGGATTGTTGGTGAATGTATCTGCCTGTATGGGTGGGTTTTCTATAGACTGAGAAAACCAAGGTTCCATCAGGCTGGCGGGTGACTAGTGTGGCTAAGAAAGGAAGGCAGTTATTTTTTTCCTCTTCCAGGGTGAATTTGATTCTGGGGTGTTGGTTGTTTAAATGTGTTAGGAAGGAGAGGAGTGCATCGGAGCCATGTGGTCAAATAGCGAACACATCATCAACATAGCGAAGCCAAATGGTTGGTTTTTGTGAGGCAGAGTTTAAGGCTTTCTCTTCAGAAGTCTCCATATAAAAGTTGGCCAAGGGTAGGGAGAGTGGAGAACCGATGGCTGTCCCCTCTATTTGTTTGTAGAATTTTCCTTGCCAAACAATATTGCCTGAGTTCATTGTGAACTGAAATAGGGCTGTGATATCGGGAGGAAATTTAGCTTGGATTAGGTCTAAGGATTCTTTGAGTAGGACATTTGTGAATGAGGAGGAGATATCAAAACTGACCATTACGTCAGTGTGTTTGAGTGTAAGGTTTTCTATGCTGGCTTTGAAGTGGGATGAGTTTTTTATGTGTGAAGGTGTGTTGCCAGTATAGTGTGAGAGAGCTTTGGCCAGAATACCTGCTGAAGATATTATGAAACGAATTGAAAAAAATGCATAACCAATGTCTAAGCCTTTCCACGAGAATTACGATAATCCACGGAGATGATATCGCACGTAAAGCATGCCATTACGGTAAAATGTAGTTAAAGCTATCCAGACAACTGAATCGTCTCTCCTTCCTAAAACGCTGCCAGGATAACCAGGTAATTCCTAACTGTGTCAAATTCAAGTACCGTTTCTCTTCGCAAAAGGCTCTTCGTATTTATAACTGTGCCAGCCAAGCTTTGCTCAGAGAACAAATTGCTACGACTCGCCGTTTCCTGAATGATGCTAACTTAGCTATCCAGGCACTCGAAGATGACCTTTCAAGCACCTTAAGCCATGAATTTGGTCTATTTTATACGACGTTTTGTGCATTGCAGTGGAGAAAGAATTAAAAAAAAGTACAAGATCGACACATCAAAAAATTTGAAAATTTAAAAAAGATATTGATCTCGAAGCCACAACTTCCTACCGAAACGGTAGTCAACTTTTCATCATTTAGTGTGAAACTGAAGCACTCGACGCCCTCGCATGTGGCTACAATTTCGCCATTGCACCCAGAAGAATACTTGCTGAAGATGTTATGATACGAATTGAACATGGGATACGACACTTTCCAAACCACGTCACCAACGATATTAGACTGGATGTGGCTTGTGTTCTGACCAAAGCTTAACCACCAAAAGCCAACATGCCCCAATAAGGAAATTAAATCTCTACTAGAATTAAAGAAAAACAAGGAAATAATAATCACCAAAGCTGATAAAGGGAATGCCACAGTATTGCAGGTAAGCTGAAAGCTCTATTGTTAGATCGGGCTACTTACCTCCCTATCGAGTACAATCCCACCAACTCGCAAATTAGAAAACTCCACAGGCTCCTTAAGAAGGTCACTTCTTGGCCTGTGGAAATCACTAACAAATTAAAACCATTTAACTCCATACCCCCCCCCCCCCTCTTATTTATGGACTTCCAAAAATACATAAGGAAAATGTGCCATTACATCCCATAGTGGATGGCATTGATTCCCCCCACATACAAACTAGCTAAACGTTTGGCCAAAGCACTCTCACACTATACTGGCAACACACCTTCACACATAAAAATCTCATCCCACTTCAAAGCCAGCATAGAAAACCTTACACTCAAACACACTGACGTAATAGTCAGTTTTGATATCTCCTCCTCATTCACAAATGTCCCATCCCACTCAAAGATTCCTTAGAGCTAATCCAAGCTAAATTTCCTCCCGATATCACAGCCCTATTTCGGTTCACAATGAACTCAGGCAATATTGTTTGGCAAGGAAAATTCTACAAACAAATAAGAGGGGACAGCCATGGGTTCTCCACTCTCCCTACCCTTGGCCAACTTTTATATGGAGACTTTTGAAGAGAAAGCCTTAAACTCTGCCCCACAAACACCAACCATTTGGCTTCGCTATGTTGATGATGTGTTCGCTATTTGACCACATGGCTCCGATGCACTCCTCTCCTTCCTAACACACTTAAACAACCAACACCTTAGAATCAAATTCACCCTGGAAGAGGAAAAAAACAACTGCCTTCCTTTCTTAGACACGCTAGTCACCTGCCAGCCTGATGGAACCTTGGTTTTCTCAGTCTATAGAAAACCCACTCATACAGGCTGATACATTCACCAACAATCCCACCATCCCTCCTCGCAACAATATGGAGTCATTAAGACACTACACAACAGGGCTAAACATCTGTTTGAATGACAGTTCCCTAACCACAGAACTAAACTACATTCTCAACACTTACTCAGCCAATGGCTACCCCCCCCCCCCCCCCCCCAAAAAAAAAAAAAAAAAAAAATTACTCTAAATCCATCACCATACCCTATATCTGAGGCACCTCAGAAAAAATTACAAAAATCCTAAAAAAACATGACTTAACTTCTTGTTACAGACCATATAAAAAATTGGCATCCCTTATCTGCTCTACTAAAGATCAGCCTCCACCCCCAGACCTACCTGGTGTATACCAGGTCCCTTGCAGCTGTAAGCTGTCCTACTTTGGCCAAACAGGCAGGACAGCAAATATCAGAATTTCAGAACACATGGACTACATCTGGTTCACCAATACAGCCACTCTGGTCTTGCTGACCATGCGATGGATACCTGCCATAGAATACGGTGGAAGGAAGCCATGATAATACACCATAGTAAATACAAATATGAAAGGCTTTTCATGGAATCAGCTTCAGCCCTAAGAAACAATCCAAACCTCAACAAATTTGGCTGCATGAGACTACCTCAAATTTGGGAAACCTACATCAGAAGACCTTCAGCCCAATCGCCCAAGAATACCAACATTGCCCTAGGGGGCACCATCAGGACTTTAGGAGAAATAATAGCTTCCTGCTTCTTCCTCACTTACTGTTTGTTGTGCCTGCATGCACATGTCTTGTTCTTAAGTTCCTTGAAAATGGCAACGTGATGTTGCTAAAATATTGAAGTATATTAAAATTTATTTTAATGTATATCCTAGTTTACATTGTAATCTCTTTAAATTATTTAGTTAAAAAAAAAAAAAATCCCCTTTATAAAGCATTAATATTTCCACATTTGGATTACTGTGCTCGGGTCTGGTCACCTGGATTCCTTGGAGATGAGGAGGCTGTGGAGAGGGTTCAGAGAAGAGTGACTAAGTTGGTGAGTGATGTAAAAAATGCTCCCAACATTGATAGATTGAGAGCTTGTGGATTGCAGAGGTTGGTTGATAGGCAGAGAAGAAGGGATATGATAGAAACCTTTAAATTACTGAAAGGTTTTTATAGGATTGATGCAGGGGAAATGTTTCAGCTGTGTGATAGTGATGGAAGAACAAGATGTCATCCCTGGAATTAAAAAAGAGTGTGGTTAACAAGGATGTGAGAACAAGGTTTTTAGCCCGGAGGGTGGTGAATGAGTGGAATTCATTGCCTGACTTAGTTGTGAGTTCTTTGTCTGTAAATGAATTAAAAAGAAGAGAGACGATAGATATTGTTTTGCTAGTTTGGGTCTCCCACGATGAGTCTACTGACTCCATGGAGATACCCGTAATTATAATAATTACTTGTAGAGTATTTTGAACAGTGGCTACTCCAAAACATTTATCCTAAGCCTTTGAGATGGAACAGATACATATATGATATATATATATATATATTTTTTTTTTTGACAAGTTTTATATCTGAATTCCAATGCTTGTCAAGTTGAATGCCTTCTATCTTAGGATACAGTTTATATTAGAAACGTGAGATAACAATCATACTGTTATTTTAGATTTCCTTATTTTTTTTCATCAGCCATTTGGACTTTAGGGCAGCATTGAATCAACAAAAAATGTCTGTGCCTTTCTATTCAACCAACTTTACAATGTGATATTGTTTTCCATTGATTTTCTGTGATAGGTTTGTTGATATAGAGCAATTCATTTGTTGAAGCATATCCCGAGGACTGGCAGGGAGTTTTGTGTAGAAATTTGCATAATGCTTGTTCTAGTTTCATTTCATTTGGAACATTTCCACAGTTTGTGTTGACCATACAGAGTTGCTGAGGATGATAGATGACAGCTTAAGGCAGGGTGGCTTGATGATTCACTGCAGTGTTTCAGGAGGTTGACTGTCTAATACTAGTCTTCAAGAATGATAGTTAACCTTCAAAGTTTTTCTCAGTCAGTCAGATGCAGTTCTCTTCTTCACTGCATTCTGTTATTTCTCTTCGCAGATTTTTCATAGTGCTTCAGATTTATGCCCATCAAATTGTAAAATAAAAGATTTCAAATTAGATGATTTTTGCTACTCATTCTAAATAATAAAAAAAATATTTTTATTCTAAGAAAAACTTCTTTCACATGTGAAACTGATATAATTGTTTAGTATGACATACGCATTCTGGCCACTGAATAATAAACCTTTATGCAGATGTACATAAACATCACTTACACAACATATATATGGTTACATGCATTATCACATGTTCTAGGCAACTATTTAAGAATGCTGCTGGTCGGTAATTGTTAATAGTGTTGATCACAACGGGAAAAGCAAAAGGATCATTTGGAGTTTGATAAAGGGCTTATTGTGAGTGCCCATATGGCTGAAGCTATGATTTTGAAAACAGTAGAGCTGACTAGTGTTTAATTAGTAGAAAAATCAGTAACTGTGTTCCTAAGACAGTCTGTCAGGAATGAGATCGACATCATCTCAGAAGGCTTGTATGGGCAAGCAGAACTTTCTGTGTGCAACAATTAACTGAAGCATTTAATGAAGGCTGTTCCTGACCCATATCTCACTGAACTATGTACAGTGAATTGAAGAGGGTCAATATTGGCTGTTGCATGCTTGTATGGAAACCACTGATTTCTGTGAAGAATTGGAAAGTTCATCTACATTTGTGTCAGGAATACTGTGACTGGACACTAGAAGACTGAAAAAATGTCATGTGGTCCTATGAGTTGCAATACACCTTATTCTATACTGACAATAAGCAGAGAGTTTGGTGAGAGGCCCATGAAGCAAGAACCCAACTTGCCTTGTAAACACAACTCGGGGTTCTGGAGGTGGTGTCATGGTGTGGGTCATGTTCTGTTAGTACAGAATGGGTCCCCTGATATTGCTGGAGGGTTGGGGTGTCCTTCAAGGAATATCTGAAATTGTTCATTGCTGATCAAGTCTATCTTGCAGTGTTCACTTTTAATCCAGCAGGTGACAGTTGTTCAGCAAGGGTTCAGTGAGCATGACAGCAACTTCCATCTTCCCTGGCTACCACAAAGGCTGCATATGAACCTGATTGAAAATTTATGGGATATGTTAGAAAAACAGATCTGGGAGCAAAGTCCCCTTCCTTCAAATCTGAGCCAGTTAAAGGATGTCGTTGAATGGCTGGCATGTTGTACACTTGATGCAATCCAACACCTTGTGGAATGTATGTCAAAAACCGCATATGTGCTGTTTCTAATTCATTGGCCAGTATGTGTAGTAACGACCAACTTTTCAGTCACCTTGTATTATATTCATCAACATATTCTAGGTTTCATCCATGTTTTACACTGTAGTTAGTAGTGAGGTTTACAAAAAAAAAAAAAAAGCAGACTTCTGCCAAATTTAATTATGCTTGTTTTAAGCTGTGATAAAATATCAAGAAGAATATAAATATATAACTGTATCAATAATAATATACTACTCGTCGCATTGGGAAAAATTTTCCACAGTTCAAATTATATCTGTATGTTTGAATTAAAGACAGCTTAATATAATTCACAATTTACCTATAACTGAACAGATTGAACACCATACCATAATTTCATAAGATATCAGCAGATGCCATATGGCCACTTTATACCTTGGTGATGCACTACATGAATTCTGACTAGGTGGGTCTGTTGTGGGCTTCTCTTGAAGCTTCAGCTATTTGAAGATCACTTCTGGCAAACCATCCATTCATCTCATTAAGGGTCTACCACTTCCCATTGTTTACACCTTTCATAAGATATGATGTGCAAATGTTTCTTGTAACACCATATCTCATACACAACTATTCTTTTCCTATTAGGCTTCTAGTTCCAAGTTTCACATAAGATCTGGAAAACACACACACACATACACATTGCATTCAGAATCCTCATCTTTCTTCCTGTTGTGATAGATCTGTCCTAGATTTTATAAATAAGTCACTGACCATTGTTTTAGCCATTCTAAATCTTTTTCTTCTGATATCTTCCAAAGAGAATTTCGTCATGTTTATAATGGATGCCACTTAGTCAGATTTACTGACCTCAGTTATTTCTCCATTGAGGTACAATTATTTTTCAGGAACTTCTCTGTCTATATTTCATTCAAGAACTATAATCTTATTAGGGTTGAGTTTGTCCTCTTCCCTTGTTGCTGATCTCATTAATTGCAAAGGATTTGTTCTAGTTCTTCCTTGTCATCACAGAGGCTGTAACATGAATGTATCTGATACTGTACACATCTGCTACCTATCCTATCTTTGGCTCATCCTGTTTGATGTGCATGTTGCACTCAGTATAGATAAACAAGCGAGAAGAAAGTAGATGTCTTTGCTTATCTGAATCTATTCAGTAAATTCCATGCCTGTTCTTAATGTGGCCTGTCGTTCAGTGTACAAGTACATTTACTGACCTCAGTTATTTCTCCATTGAGGTACAATTATTTTTCAGCAACTTCTCTGTCTATATTTCATTCAAGAAGTATAATCTTATTAGGGTTGAGTTTGTCCTCTTCCCTTGTTGCTGATCTCATTAATTGCAAAGGATTTGTTCTAGTTCTTTCTTGTCATCACAGAGGCTGTATCATCAATGTATCTGATACAATGCGCATCTGCTACCTATCCTATCTTCGGCTCATCCTGTTTGATGTGCATGTTGCACTCAGTATAGATACTAAACAAGTAGGAAGAAAGTAGATGTCTTTGCTTATCTGAATCTATTCAGTAAATTCCATGCCTTGTACACTGAACGACAGGCCAGTTCTTAATGTGGCCTGTCGTTCAGTGTACAAGTTAGTGATCAACCTAATAATATGTTGAAGATTCATTACTTTCATTATCTCTAACAGTTGCACATGCTGAATGCAAACAAAACATTCAAGTAGTCTATACAGCTTTACTAAAGGATGTCTAAACTCTATGCTTCTCAGTGATCTACTTAAGGCAAAGGATCTGATCTCATTTTCCTTTGCTTATCTTGAAACCTGCCAATTCTTCAGGCATCTCATCCTCAACTTTAGCCTCAGTTCTATCTAGAATAATCTCAATTAGAATCTTTTTATTATTACTTAATACCTCAAGGGAGGTCAAGGGACTCATCGAGGGATTGCACCTACTCTACAATTCTCTGTCTCTGCCCAATCAACTAACTACATCGAACCACAACTAACATCATCATCTACACCAACGCCATCTA
Organism: Typopeltis vanoorti; assembly: GCF_054136105.1. Taxonomy (NCBI): domain Eukaryota; kingdom Metazoa; phylum Arthropoda; class Arachnida; order Uropygi; family Thelyphonidae; genus Typopeltis; species Typopeltis vanoorti. Next base: position 165,192,475 of record NC_143552.1, read on the forward strand.
CCGCCCACCATCCCCACCACTGGTATTTTCACAGACAATCACAAACATCCATAGCCACGGTGGGATCCGAACCTGCAGTCTTTTGACTGGAGAGCAGATGCGCTAACCACTCGGCCAACCAGGCCGACATCTTGCTTGCATAAGAAATTTTTGTGCACCAGTATGAAGACTGCAGTCTCTAGGCCATACTCCTGTTTCCTATGTCTTTACAGTCAGTCTATAAAATACTCTTATCCTTCCATTCCTTGTATCCTTAATTAGCTCTGCCTAGATTTCATCTACACATGTGGCTTTGTTATTATTAACAGCTCCTTTACTTCCCTTTCAACTTTAGACTTAAGTGAAAGTGATAGCAACTTAAGATTCTCCTAGGGAGCAGTCCTTTCCAGATTCCCCCCCCCCAAAAGGTTCTCTTTTCTTTCCATATGCTTTTCATCTCCTGTTCTTCCATTGCTACTACTCATTCCTGTCATAACATTCCTGTTGCTTAAACTTGTGCTTAAGCTCATGAACCATACCAAACATTCTCTTATAATTATCTTCTCATTTGATCCTCTGTCTTCACATTGATTAGCATAATTTTTTTGTCCTGCCTGATGTGTTTCCTATCTTATTGATGTAATTTCCTATATTTTTCAGTCTTTTTTGTCTCTGTTTCTATCCTCCTCTTGACCACATCCCATGATGACTCTGCGATCAATTGGTCTCTTGTAACTAGGCCTAGATGTTTTTTCACTGTATCCTATATTTTTGACTCCCTCCCAGAGCATTTCAAGAGGTGTTCTCCTTATCATTCTCCAAAAGAGCATCTAATCTATGTTGATGTTTCTTATGGGAACTGTGTGGATCATTGATATATAGTTTGGTGGCTGTTTTGTGAGAGTTTGTTGTCTATCTTGCTTTAGTTCTACTAGTTAATGATCTATGCCATAGTCTACTCCTGAACAGGTGTGCATCTCACAGATGCTTGTATTCCATCATTGTAGTACCAGGATGCTAATCCATTTGGTGTCTTGGCATGTTGATGTCCAAGTACATTGTAGGTGGATCTAAAAATAAGTATTAGTAATCATTAATCTGTTAGCATGGATAAGTTCCTACAGCTTTTTGCCATGTGTTCTGTTTCTCTAGACCAAATCTGCCACACTCAGGTCTAACTGCTATACTATTTTCCTCGCTTTTGCATTGAAGATCCTAAAATAAAGAGAATTCTCTCCTTGGAACGCAGTCCAAAATAATCTGTGAATTTTCACAGCACTCTTCACTCCTTCAACTGGCCTATCTGTGTGGGACACAGATTATTATTATTATTATGCGACATCTCCAGGGAGTTCAAAGACTCATCGAGGGAGGGCTTACTCCACAACTCTTTGTCTCTACCACTCAATCCACCAACCACAACAAACCGGAACTACACCAACGGCATCTACCACCCACCGCCACTACTAGTATTTTCACAGACAATCACAAACATCCATGCCCACAGCGGGATTCGAATCCACAGCCTTTTGATTGGAGAACGGATACGCTAACCACTTGGCCGGCTACTCAGCCTAGATATTAGTATTTTTAGTCGGCTAAAATCACCAGGGTCATTGCATTGATATCTCTTCATCTCTCTGTAGACAATGTTTTGCCTCCAAGATTAATCCAATGTCTCCTGCATCCCTAGTCTACAGTGACATTGACCTGTACTGGATGTAATATACTTCTAAAATAGGACCTCCTGGCTAAGCCCCAGATGTACTTTTGATTATTCTGTGCAACAACTCATGGCATAAAATTCATTATAAGACACTACTGTACTAGATTTTGGAGTAAAGTCACTGCTACTAAAAGTTGTAAGGTTGCTGAGGCCCTTTCTTCAGAGTATGTGGAATGCTCCAAATACCCAATGATCCCATTTGTTTGTGGCTTCTTATTCTTTACTCAAAGTGACCTTTTTAGAACTTTCCTCCTCTTCTGTCTGTGGGATGCACTTGCTAGAAGTGGGTTTTCCCCACAAGTCGTTATTATAGCATTACATTATAGTAACTGTTAAATGACAGTTAATGGGATTAATTGTGGTACACTAAACAGATGAGGAGGAATTTTAAACTTTCAACAACAAACTTGATTAGTTAACTAGTTAAGCTTATTGTTGAAAATTTTAGAAGGCATTAGAAGGCCAGTTTAGTGGGTCAGATTCAAATGATTGGAGTAGAGCTCTAATAGTATCCATCTATAATAAGAAAAATAAAACTGAATGTGAGAATTGCAGAGAAATTTCCATACTGTGTTTTTTTCTGGTAAGATTTATGCAAGTATACTTGAGAAGTGACTAAAAAAATTATGGAAGGGAAGCTTGGAGAACAAGCTGTTTTCAGGCCAAATAGAGGTTGTCAGAATCAGAGTTTCACAGATTTGACTGAGTCTTGACAGATAACACATTAATTTGTAGGAAAAGTTTTGATAAGAATGTAGTAATAATATAACTTTTTCATGTAGTACTATTATAATATCCTTTACTCTCCTCTCTGAGTACATGTCAGGAATTTGAGGATGATGTATGAGGCTTTTTTTTTGTGTGTGTGTGTGTGTGTATGTGTCTCTAACATAGTCTAAGTTTTTGGCTGTAACTTTTTTTTGTAATAAGTAACACTGAACAATGATGCATTTGCAGAGTATTAGTCACCAGACTAATATCAATGTTTAAAATAAAAGTGAAATTATATTGAATAAACACAATTTCATTCAATGAAGGAAATATATATTACTGCTTCTTTTTATGGAATGTGGTGAGTGTAATGGTAAGAGATTTTTACCAAACATTTTTTAACCACTTCCATGTAGTACTATTATAATTTCATGTAGTACTATTATAATATCCTTTACTCTCCTCTCTGAGTACATGTCAGGAATTTGAGGATGATGTATGAGGCTTTTTTTTTTTTTTGTGTGAATGTGTATGTGTCTCTCACATAGTCTAAGTTTTTGGCTGTAACTTTTTTTGTAATAAGTAACACTGAACAATGATGCATTTGCAGAGTATTAGTCACTAGACTAATATCAATGTTTAAAATAAAAGTGAAATTATATTGTATAAACACCATTCCATTCAATGAAGGAAATATATATTACTGCTTCTTTTTATGGAATGTGGTGAGTGTAATGGTAAGAGATTTTTACCAAACATTTTTTAACCACTTCCATGCTAAAATTTCTCACATGAATTCCAGACAAATCATTTGTGGATCATTAATTTTGATAAAATAATTTATTTATAACAGGTACAGGATGTTGCATTTTCGTTAGACAGTAGATGGGTTGCTGTCAGCACGTTGAGAGGGACTACACACATTTTCCCAATTACTCCATATGGAGGTAAGTTGTTTGAGGAGGAAAAAAAAATTGTGTGTGTGTGTGTGAGAGAGAGAGACTTGTCATAGCAAGTTTTTTTTCCTCTCATATGATTAAAAAATAAATTATACTTGACAAGAGATTATGTTGCTTAATCATTTACTCAAGCCTGAGCAAACAATAGTTTGTGCTTGAAGTATCTTCATGATTATTGATGATAGAGAAAGAGTTATGTCCATACAAAGTAGATATGCAAGAGGGAAATAGTGCCAGTGGTTTTGAGGCAGTATGGTGTGAGATAGAGGTGAATGGAATCAACTACTTGGTTGGATGTTGTTATAGACCAGGTAATGTGGATGTTGGTGATAATGAAATGTATAATCAAATTAGTCAAGCAAATAAGAAAAGGGTGATCATTATGGGTGATTTTAATTAAGGCAATATAGACTGAAATGATACGATAGCAACTGGAAGTAAAGAAAATGAGTTTCTTGAGTTTTTGAGGGATAACTATCTCGGACAATATGTAACAGAGGGCATGCGAGGATTGAGGGTCTTGGATTTGGTCATCTCATCAGAGGATGTAATTATAAACGAGGTGTCAGATCATCCACCAATTGGTGAGAGTGACCGTGAGGTGATTACCTGGGTGGTTGCCAGCAGTGTGAGAACTTCTGTGAGAAAAGGGTATATATGGAACTACAATGGTGGGGGGGTGATTATGAAGAGCTCAGGAGACAGCTTGCGGGTGTAGCATGGAATGAGGAGTTAGCTGGAAAAGAGATCAATGCAGCTTGAGGGATTTTCAAGAACTATCTAGTATATGCAATTTCTAAATGTATTCCAAGGATGAGAAGGTTAAATAAGGTAGGTGTGAGATGGACGAATAAAGAGATTAAGCATGCGATACAGAGAAAGAGGGCATTGTGAAGGCAGCATAAGAGAAGTGGAAATAACCAATTCCATGAGGTCTACAAAGACCAGGCAAGGAGGGTGACTTGGTTGGTGAGGGTAGCTAAAGAGAGGTATGAACAGCAGTTAGCTAATGAAGCCAAAAAGAATCCGAGGGAATTCTTTCGATATGTAGCCAGCAAAAAAAAGAATGATTATGGAAGGATGACATTGATAGGAGAAAATGGTATAAAGATAGCTGTTGCAAAATGTGTGGTGGAGATACTTAATGAGCAATTCATAAAGGTCTTTCAATCTTGTGAATGTGATTTCATGGAGAGATTGAGAGCAGCAGATGATGGGGAGGAGAGACTGACTGTAAGTGAGCAAGAGGTGTATGGAGAGCTGATTAAACTGGATATTAATAAGCCTGTGGGACTTGATAATATATCACCACGTATTCTGAAGGAACGTGCCAGGGAGTTGACACCTGCCATGACACATTTTTTTAGTACGAGTCTTGCACTTGGTCAAGTTCTTAAAGAGTGGAAGGAGGGCAAGATTGTGCCACTTCATAAAGGAGGTGATCGAACTCAAGCATCAAACTATTGGCCTATCTGGTGTCAGGTGTTGTGGTTAAGTTGTTGGAGAAGCTTGTGAGAACTAGGATACAGAGTTGGGTTGACAACAATGGTATTATCTTTGATGGACTGCATGGATTTGCTAAAGGTAGGTAATGTTTTAGTAATCTACTTAATTATTACAATAAAGTGACTGCTTCCTTGGACAGAGGAGAAGGATAAGCATTAATATACTTAGATTTTGCAAAGACTTTTTATACAGTACCTCATGATAAATTGATAGTCAAACTAGAGCAGATGGGGTTGGATATTAGATTAGTGCATTGGATTGGAGACTGGCTATCTGATAGGTATCAACAAGTTGTGTATGGGGGAGCGATATCCAGGAAAAGGAAAGTCACTAGTGGAGTGCCTCAGGGGTCTGTTTTGGGGCCATTACTGTTTAACTTGTATATTAACGATATAGGTGAAGATTTGGATGGAATATTCAGTTGTTTGCAGATGATGTCAAGTTGGGACAGACCATGAAGAATAGTGAAGATGTTGTGGCCTTACAAGAAGGCTTGAATAAATTGAGTGATTGGGCACGGAAATGGAGATGTGAGTTCAATGTTGCAAAATGTAAGGTTTTAAAATTTGGAAAGGAAAGATGGTATGCAGAATTTATGCTTCATCATCATCATCAAATTCCTGCCATGTACCCTGAAGGGGTGTACAGGATATGATAGTACTACATGAAAAAATTATATCATTACTAACTTCCTATCTACAATTTTCCTCCAAATCAGTCTGTTACTTGTCAAGACTCCAACATTATCAGATCTTATATTTCTATCGTCTCAGGCACTTTGTACCTTATCAATCCACCTATATCTTGGTCTTCCTCTGGGTCGTTTTCCTGCCAACCTGGCAGAGAAAAAAAAAAAAAAAGATTCACAGAATTTTATATATACATATTATATATATATACATATATTTTATATGCAGTGGTATCTCGCTAATCCGAACTAATAAAAACTGTGCTCATTCGGATTAGAGAATTTACCACCAAGAGACATCAATAACTAGCGTTTAAGACAAAAATAATCAGATTCTAATGATACGTCAATTTAATTCTGTAAATAAATGAAGTAACTAATAGAAAAAAAGCTACTGTACTGTAACGTAAAAATTTAGTTTGTATATACTGTATTTCTGAGGATTCTGATTTAATAAAATTGCATAGTTCAGTACATAATTTAATTTGCGTAAAAAAATATCATTTTCTTGTACAGAACACAAAAAAGTTTCACAAAATAACATAAAAAGTTTTTTTATTTCTTTGTAAAAAAGTCACTTATTTTCTTTTGCTTCTTGGAAAGTAAACTTTTTTTCAAATGTTTCTTCTCGGAGCTGCATTAGCAATAAAATTTTGTGGAATGGTGTATCATTCTGTTTAGCCCATTCTATACACACATTAAAACTGTCAACTGCCTCTTCATGTTTTACTTTTTTTTCTTCGAGTTCATCGTCATCATCGTCTTCTAATTCTGTAACGTCAGATTTATAATTTCATCATCTGATTTGATTTCGAATTCACTTTCGGTTCTACCTGTAATCCATTCCGCAACATCTGTTGGTGAAATATGAACATCTGGATTTATATTTTTAACTAAATTATGCACGTTTTAAATTTCCTCATTTTGTGTATCACCGTAGTTATCTTAGTAAATTCTAGAAGGCCACAGTTTTTTCCATGATGCTTGAATTGCTTCAGGTTTGATGGCTTCCCAAACAGCAGCCACTGAGAATGCTACATCCTTCAAATTTATATTTTTTATCGATGTGGTAACGTCATAATTTTGGGAAATTTCATTTAAAAGCATGTCTTTATGCTATTTTAATTTAATGGATTGTATTATGTTCTGATCCATTGGTTGGAACAATGGAGTACAGTTTGGAGGCAAAAACATAACCATAAAATTTCCATTCTTACTAATCAATTCATCTGCTGGAGGATGTCCAGGACAGTTATCCAATAATAAAAGTGCTTTCTGTTCCAAATTCTGGGATTTTAAATGTTTTAACAGAAACCAGTTTGAAATAAAAGTTGGATATTCATCCATCCTTTACGTTGACTTCGGTACAAAACCGGAAGGCAGCAGTTCTTAAACGGTCTTGGGTTTCTTGATTTTCCAATTATAAGTAACTTTAATTTAAGTTTTCCTGAGGCATTTGCACAAGGCATTATCGTGACATGCTCTTTGGACATTTTTCGACCGGGTGCTGAGGCTTCATTTATGTGAACTAGAGTTTTCTCTGGTAATGACCTCCAACAAAGACCACTTTCGTCCGCATTATAAATTTGATCATTGGTTAAATTTAATTCAAGAATTTTTTCTAAAAAAGCTTTTTGGAATAGTTCTACGGTGGAAAAGTCACTAGACAGTTTTTCCCCTGATATTGATAGATACCCAATACCGTGGCGTGTCTTAAATTTTTCTAGCCAACCATCACTTGCTTTGAATTTCTGATCCGGGTAAATTTGTGAATGGAAATGCTTAGCTTTCTGCTTTAAAATGTCTCTGGAGATGGGAGTATGATGACTTCTTTCTTGAAGAAACCACGTGTAAACAGCAGAATCAAGTAAAGAAAAATCACTTTTTTTCAGAGTTTGTCTCTTGCTTGGTCCTTCTTCTGTGGTTGAAACATAAAATCCTATCTTTGTTTTGTTTTTTTATGTCACCGATTGTAGATTTGCTGACATTGTATTTAGTAGCAAGTTGTACGGCTGCTTCACCCTTTTCCAGACACTGAATTATTTTACATTTATCCGACAATGATAATGTTACGTATTTTATTTTATTAGGCTTTGACCTGGTAGCCATTTTAACGAAATAAATTTTAGTGTTAAAAACAGTAAAATAAAAAATGAAGTTAATAAACAATAAAACTGTTTATATTCCCAGTTTCCACATAAGGATACCCTTCCCCTTCTTTCCCCCCCCCCTCTCCCCACAACAAAATAATATATATATATATATTTATATATATATTATTAATAGTAACCCGGGTTCCCAAACTTATTTCCCGTGTCTCAAGCACATCCCCATGTTCTTCCCCCCCCCCCCCCCCCCCCCCCCCCCCCGTTTACATACAACCTTTCATCAAGAGCTTGGATTTAGAAGGCATCTTTAAACCAAAAACAAGGTATGTACATAATTTTTCCACATTTTTTATTCTGCCATAATTGCCTTCTGTACTCGCCCATAATGCCCTAAAATATATATATACCCCTTTTGAGTTATGTTAGCCAATGTATTAAATATAAGGGACACTCCTAAACAAAAACAGGCTCAAATAGCCGTTAATTATATTAATAAAACTGTCACTTTTAAAATTTATCTGAAAAATAAAATCACTTACTAAAACAATCGATAATCATTCACTGAAAACTTACGAAAATACAAAAGAATTATCGACAACTCGGACAACATTTGATTTCAATAACCAAAGAAAAACTGAGCATTATATACAACTAGGCTTTAGGCTAAGTCGTTGTTCTTGTTGTTGAAGAAACATAAAGATAAATAAACACTGTGCAATACTGGTGACTAATCAGTTCATTAAGGTAAATCAAAATAGGTCTACAGTATAACCGTACAATCGACAGCATGAATAAAATAGTGTACTGTAATAATAATAAAATAAATAATAACATTTAAAATAATAATTATTAAATAAAAATAATAGTACATAAAATAATAATACGTAATAAATAAAACTTTTTTTTCTTTCAAGCCGCAGTTCGGATTACTGGTGGGTTCGGACTAAAGAAATTTGGATTAGCGAGATTACCACTGTGTATATATATATATATATATATCTTCTTCTTCTTCTCTTCCGTCTAAGACGGGTTGAGTCTTCTCTTGAGCAGGATCTTCCAGTCGTCTCTATTCCTTGCTGTTCGAAAAAGTTCCTTATATGTTTTGCATCCTGAGATGTTCTTTATTAATTTCAGCCAGGTAATTCTTGGTCTTCCAGGTCTTCTTTTTTCAGTTGGAAAAGTATTGATTAGGACGTTAGGAAGTCTGTCTGCATCCATGCATACAGTGTGTCCAAACCATCTCAGTTGTTGTTTTCTAATTTTTTCTATTGTCTTTTTATACAATAGTTCTTGTCTGACTGTGATGTTTGTTTTCTTTTCTATCCAACTTGTTCTATTTATTTTTCTTAAGCATTTCATTTCAAATGCCAGCAGTTTTTTCTCCTCTCTTTTTTTAACTGTCCATGCTTCTGCTCATAGATGACTGTTGGTATAATTATTGCTTCATATAATTTGATTTTGGCTTGTTTAGATATCTTGTTTGTTTTCCAGATTTTCTGTAATTTTCCCATGGTGGTCCATCCTATCGCTATTCTGTGTTTGATTGTTTTGAGTTCATCTATTGTTTCTGTTAATTTTGATCCAAGGTATATGAAGTTGTTTGCTTGTTCTATTTGTTCTCCGTTTAGGGTGGCTGAGATGGTAGTTTTGTTCCTCCCTATTTTCATCACTTTTGTCTTTTGTATATATATGTATATATATATATGTAATTGTTTTGCTTTGGCATCTGTAATATAAATGATGTACAGCGGACTAAGGAAGATTATAGTTTTAAGTACTGAGGCTTCAAAAAAAGAACAGTTGCCTGATTTTCTAATCTTTTCCAGTTTCATTGCATTTGTGTATAAATTCTTAAACTGGTAGTATTGGACAAATGGAGAAGAGGATTCCCAAGTATAGTGAGCAGTTCTCTTTTACGGTTTAGTTCAAAGGGAATACAGCTGAGATCCCATATTCCAAAAAATTTAAATTTCATCTTGTCAGCATTGGAAAGTAATTGCCTGACTTTGTTGAATGTTTCCAAAATACCAAAAAAAAAGGTATCTTGAATAACTGTCCTTCAGAGTGCTTATTACGAGCGTGGTCTGAAAAGTTCTTGGCCTAACAATGAAAAAACTAACTTATAATTTCAAAATTATTTTTATTTTTCAACATAATCTCCCTTAAGATTAATACATTTATTCCAGTGATGCTCTAGTGCAATTATCCCATCCCTGTAGTGGTTCTCAGTAAGATCTGGAAAATACACCTCTACAGCTGCAATCTCCTCTTGATTCGAATTAAAACGCTGACCAGCGAGGAAGAGTTTTAGTTTTGGGAAGAGATAGAAGTCAGAGGGAGAAAAATCTGGGGAATAGGGTGGATGTTCCAACAATTCATAGTGCAGATCCCATAATTTTTACCAAGTTTAACACAAAAGTCAATCGCAGCTCTCTGTTTGAAACTCATTTTCCGACCGTTCGTCAAAACACTGTCACTCTTGGCACTTTAACTCAGCTTCTAATGAAACAAATGTCATAAACAGTTGACACAGCACTAATGAAGGTTGCTGCTTTCGACAACAAAAAGATACAACAGGTGGTGCCACTAGTTTCTTCTATTTTCGAAAAGTTCGGTTTCTTTTTGGACAGAGGATGTAGGCATTCCTTTTGGACTAATCTCTAAGAAAGAATCTCTCGTTATACTTGAAATTCCCTTCTTTACTTACTCAATATTATCAGTTCAAGAACTTTGAAATGTTAGAAGACTGGAAAATAGGGCCACTCTCCTTTTCTTCTAAAGCCATAGTACTCAAAACCAAAATCTTTCCTGCTCAGTTGTACATAATAAATATTACAGACATCACAGAAGCTGAAGAAAAGCAATTATATAGTAAACCTGTGCTTTTTTTTTTTTGGTCCAGCCAATACCAAGAATTAAAAAGGAATTTCTTCAACTATCGAAGAAGCATGAAAAATTTGTACTTCCAGTCTTAAAATTCTGCTATTTAAGCAAGACAGCTTCAAAAATCCATAAAATATTGCAGACTAATCACACTTGTGCAGACCTTCTGCTGTGCTACCTGGGTTTTCATCTTCCCCTGTTTTGAGTTAATGATTATAAAGGTCCAAAAGCTGAGATTGTTCCTGAATACTACAACACTCTGTGCTTAACTCTAAGACTACTAAAACACTTTGTAATTGACATTCTTTCCATTAAAAAAAGTAAAATTAGTATAAAGAAATCTTTAATCTCTTTCACCACGAAGTTCCACAGTTGGTTACTACAACAATACTTTGTTTCATAACTTGTTGAAGTTCCATGGATACCCTATCTTACTTGGAGAATTCCATATGGCCACCTTCCAGTCAATACCATCAAATGGAGGTAATTTAACATTGAAAATCTAATCTGTGACATATGTTATCGATTGGGAACAGTAAAGCATTCTACAGCTGCCCTTTCCCTTCGTATTTGGAAGAAATTATGTAATGTGTTGGGCGTTCCATTGCTTACAACAGAACAGGTTATTTTTTTGCAGTACCCATCAGCAATGGGAAGAGAATTTTTATTTTTATAATTAATGAATTAAAATACCATTTATGGAAGGTTAGAAAGAAACACAGATTTGAAAACCAGCAATATGACATCCAAATGCTTTATTTGTATTGTAGAAATTTTATTGTTCAATCAGATGATTTTTGCATTTAGAAAGAAGCATTCTTGGAGATATCAAATTTATGACTAGATGGTGTAGACCACCCTCATTATGCAGTATTCACTGGGGGGGGGGGGGGGATTCTGTGTATTCTTGCTATGAGAAGTTTTTTAAATAGTTCCATCCTCTCAATTCAATGTGGTCTTATAGTCAATTGCAGGGATGACTGGAGAGCAATCCCAAGCAGAGAAGGCCAACTCAAGGCAATTAACCCACATGGGGCTAACCACCTGGGTATCAATCATCTTTGCACTTTAGTTTCCATTAGTCTTTTGGTTGTTCATCTAGATGAGATTGGTAAAAAAGGAAAACTGATAGCCTTTGGCTATATGATGATATAAAAGAGCTGAGGCCTTTTCTCTCTCTCTCATGCTATCTATCTGTCTTTTCTTTCTCCTAATACTATCAGGCTCTCTTACACCCCTATACTAACTACTCTAGTTCTATGATAAAAGTGGTTTGGGTAGTGGTCTTTCCCATAATGCATTGCATTATACATGTCTGTAAGGATATGTGTTTTGTATTATGGGATACTAAGGCAAGTGATGTGAGGTCATTAGCCTCTATGTACGAGTAGCCCAGTCATGAAGTGACTTCGCATGCAAACTTTGTTTGCATACACTTTTTGATATCTTTAATTTATTCCATGATAAGATGTTTTATCTTTTTGTTTACAATGAATCCTGTTCCAAATGTGAGCTTTCTTTTTGGCAGTTATAAAATATGATATGATTCTTCTTTTCTGTGATTCCTGTTCCTGTCCATCTCATTTCTTGTATATCAGTAATATATAAGCTATATTTATCTAACTGCTCCAGCAGCATTTTTAGGGATCCAAACTGATAAAGAGAGAATATGTTCCATCATCCAGTCATCAAATCCTTAAAACATTTGCTATTTTGTCATCAATTTAGACCATCCAGCAGGTTACTGTTTCCTCAAATTTTGTGACCAGATAATTTTTCCAGGTGGGGTTGTCAGTCCTTTGTCTAATTCCCAGGAATTCTGGAGATCTGACATTTTCTGTGAGGGTATCTCCCTTTGCTGACTAGTTCCAGTTTGAAAGCATCGGGAACTTGCTTTCTTTGTCCTTGCATAACTTGGCCATAAAGCGTTGCCCAGGAGCCACAATAAGGACATGCATGCATCAGACTTGGTAGGAATAAATGGCATTTCTTGAGTTTTATAATTTTTATTTTATTAGTGTCTGTCAACAAGATACGTACCCTCAACACTACAATTTATCTTTTTGACATCCCATTCACCTATTCCTGAATTCTTTTTTTGATCACTCTTTCCAGTACTTTTACCACCACTCCTGACATAATGATTGGTCTGTAATTTGCTATTGCAGACTTAGATCCTCCTTTATGCTAGGGAATTATTTCCCTTTTCTCCTTCCACTCTCTTGTGACTTTGCCAGAGATGAAACTTAAATAGCATAGTCAAAGGCATTGCCACTTCCCCTGCACATTCTCTTAATATGTGAGCTGATATTCCAGAAAATCCCACAGCTGTATTTATTCAAATTCTGCAATATACTAAATACCTCCAGTTCTTCAACTTCTGTTCTTAAATCACTCTCTGTCATAACAGTATCTTCACTTGGATGATATACCCTTGCAAATGATCTCTCAGTAGCTCAACAATTTAATCTGCCTCTCTAGCTATTCTCTGTTCTATTCCCTCAGCCATACAGCTGATGGGGGTAGCTATATGCTACCATACTAGGGAAATGATTATGAGCAAGGTGGTTTCCCGTTGCATCCTTGCCATACTATATGCTATGACTGTAGCCTGTGTATTCACAGGGCCAGTTTGCCTGCTTGCGGAATGAAAAACCCCAGCTAAACTGGCGGAAAAAACCCTGCTGTCCACTCCCAGTACCGGCTAACTTGGCTATGGCTGAGGAAGATCCTTAAGCTCCTCACGTCATCAATGGGAATCGAACCTAGGACACTTCTTCCACAGGCATATGGTTGCGAAGCGCATAGCAACTAGGCAAACTGCATGGACACCTCTCTACCATCTGCATTCATTAAATTGCAGATGGTAGAGAGGTAACATTCATCTTCTTCCTCCTACTTGCCACATAATGAAAAACTATTTAGGATCAGCTTTCTTTCCTGATCCTCATACTATTGATGAGTTACATGGTCATCTTTCTCCTTCTATACCCTCCACAGCATTTTTTCTTTGTTTGCAGTTCATGTTTAATGATAACACTCATCCATCTAACTCCTACTTTATTTACCCTTCTCACCTTGGGTAAAAAGTGTGATATCGCTTCTTCTAGATATCCCTTGACTATCACCCATGCACTGTGAACATCCTTCCCTTGCCGATCTTTATGCCATGTACTGCTTCAAGCTGCAAGTATATTTAAGATGTATTTCAAGCTGCCTCCTAAGTGAAGTGTATCATAATTTTCTGACTTGTAGTTCTACATATATCCTTTTTTAATTGAAATTTCCACATGTTTTGCTACCTCCCAAGTCAAGACCGCATAATCATTTTCCCCAATCCAATGTAGCCATTTTAGTTATGGACAGATTTTCTGATCCTATAACAAGATCCGACATTCCCGTATCCTCTGACTTCTCCATTACATTCTGCTGCAAGTAATTACCTATCATCATCATCATCATCAAATTCCTGACATGTTACCCTCAAGGGGCATACAGGATATGATAGTACTACATGAAAAATTTACATCATTACTAACTTCCTATCTACAATTTTCCTCCAAATTAGTCTGTTACTTGTCAAGACCCCAACATTATCAGATCTTATATTTCTATCATCTAAGGCACTTTGTACCGTATCAATCCACCTATATCTTGGTCTTCCTCTGGGTTGTTTTGCTAATCTTTCCTTGCCCATTCTGTTTAAGTGACCATACCATCTGAGATTAGCTCTGCTAACGCATTCCTGGATGCTGACAATGTCAAGTTCTTTCCTAATATCCTCATTTTTAATATGATGTTGCCATTGATGCCATCTGTTCACGCCTCTAATCTTTCTCAGGACTCTCATATTTGCGGTCTCTAGTCTTTGGTCAAGTGTTTTACTTCTGACCCAGCTCTCAGATCCGTAAGCTAAAACTGCTTTGAACACTATAATAAATTTAGTTTAATCCTTTATCCAAGTGTGTGCAAACAAAGTTTGCGCCTCAAAGTATCTTCAGGACTGGAGTAAAGTGGTACAACACCGGGCAACTCCCTGCAAAGGTGGAGCAAGATACCAACACTCCTATCTCAGTATCTCCCATAATGCAAAACACATCTCCTTGCGGATATGTCTAATGTTATGCATTCATGGAAGGACCACTACCCAGACTAGTTTTGACCTTTATTGAGGTCTCTTCAGTGGAGATACAAGGCAGGCAGAAAAAAAGTGTTCAAACCAGATAAAGCAATGGCAGGTAAAGGTGACCTGCCATTGCTTTATCTGGTTTGAACACTGTCTTGTATACAGCTAATTTAGTGTTCCGACTAATTTCTCTTTTATTCCATATGAATTTATTCAGTTGACTTCCTACCATGCCAGCTTTGTTGATTCTGTTGTCTATTTCCATATTTAATTTACCATCTTCACTAAAAATCGTGTCTAAGTAGCTGAAATGTTTTACTTGTTCTATAGGTTCTCCATGCACAACACAGTTGACATTTCCAACGATTCTACCTATTTTCATTGTCTTTGTCTTTTTATTGTTATTATTATTCCCTAAATTATGTTATTATTCCTGATACCTCCAAGGAGTCCGAAGACTCATTGTGGGAGGACATCTACAACTGTCTCTACACCTAACCTCTACTACGAATCGTCTCCATCAACGCCATCTACCGCCCAACTCCAACAACCACCACAACTAGTAATTTTTGTCTGTAAATTGCGTGTGTTCTGAAGGGCCGATTTGTATGTACGCGGGATGAAAAACCCGAGTTTTCCGGGAGAAAAAACCCTGCTACCTCCGTATGAGATCGGCTAACTCACCTTCGTTGCTGACCTTCTTTATTCACTTTATTGCTGACCTTCATGCCATATCTATTACAACAGTTATTCAATTTAGTCAGGGAATCTTGCAAACTTGTAGCAGATTTGTTTAGAAGTATAACATTGTCCATATAACGCAAAGAGCTGACATTAACATCTCCAATTCTGATATTGTGTTTAATACCACTTTTCTTCATGGCACCATGTCGTATGCCTTTTCCAGATCAACAAAACTTAAATACAGATTTTTACATTCCCATGCTTTCTCAACTATTTGTCGTAAAGTGAAGATCTGATCCTGATAGCCTCTATTTGGCCTGAATCCAGCTTGTTGTTCTTCCAAGCTTTTCTTCCACAATTCTTCTCAACCGTTTCTCAAGTATACTGGCATAAATCTTACCAGAAACACTCACTATAGAAATACCTCCGTAATTCTCACATTCAGTTTTATTTTCCTTTTTATATATGGGTACTAATACAGCTCTACTCCAATCATCAGGAATTCGTCCCTCTGTCCAGGCCTTCTGAACTATGCAGTATAAGACTTTTATACCACCATACTTCAGCATTTCTGGTCGAATATCATCTACTCCTGCTGCCTTTCCCCATTTTAAGCCTTTGATGGCTTTTTCTACTTCAAGTATGGATATGTATTCCTGACTGTATTCTGTTGAGTGTTTTTTACCACTGTGCTATCACTGCTTGTTTCATTTAGCAATTTTTCAAAGTAATTACTCCATACTTCAAGGTTATTTTTGTCTCCCGTTTTCATGTCACCTTTATCATCTCTTACTCCTTTTACAGCACTCTTTCTTCCATTTCTAAGCTTCTTCAACAACCTCCAGAATATCTTACCACCTTTTTGATATTTATTTTCTATGTTCCTCACCACATGCCTCTCTGGCTGAATCAATCAGGGTTTTCTTCAAGGCTTGCCACTGAATCTCCAAGGTTCCTGTTCTCAAACTCCTTCATTTTTTCTTCAATAATCTTTCTGTATTTTAGTCTACAGTTCACATCTGAGAGCTGCTCAACTTTTATTCGCTTTAAAACTTTCTTACATGTTATTCCTTTCAATGTGAAATTCAATTTTATCCTGCTCAAGACTAAATAGTGATCACTTCCAATTTCAATTCCTCTGTACGCTTGGTGTCCTGCACCAGGGAGAAAACATCACTATCAACAATAACATAGTCAATGAGACTTTTCTTATTCCTTGCCTCTTCTCTCCATGTGAATTTGTGCACATTTGTATGTTGGAACATGGTGTTAGCAACAACCAGTCCATGTCCTGAGTAGAAATCCAACAAATATTTGCCATTTTTATTAGCTTTGCTCTTTTCTCCAAATTTTCCCGAAATATTTTTGTATGTCTGACAATCATTTCCTACTCTGCTATTTAGATCCCCAACAAGGACCAACTTTTCCTTTTTCATTGTGTCAGTTGCTTTCTCTAAAGCATCAAAAAATTCCTCCACTTCTACCTTAGTAGAACCTTCTGTGGGACCATAGGCACAAATAAGTCTCATTGTCAAGTTCCCCATTCTCATATTTGCCCACATCACTCTACTTGAGACTGCCTGCCATTCAAGAAGATTAGCCTTCTATTTAGTGTTGAATACAATGGCTACTCCTTCTTTTCCTTGATTATCATTGCATGATTATAACATTTTGTATTTATTGCTCAGAAAGATCTCACCATTTTTTGTCTTTTTTGTTTCAGTCACCCCTATTATGTTGATCTTGTACTTATCTAATTCCTCAGCTAGCTCCATTTCTTTGCCATTCAGGTTTCTTATGTTGATAGTACTGATCTTTAATTATGGTGATGTTGAGTTGGGGTGTGTTTTCAGATTTGTTCCAGTAGCTGACTTTTCGCTGTTCGCGCTGGTTTCCTGGTGAAAACAACGGGGGCCTTGTTTAAACGGGTGATGCCCTAGATTGGCATGAAATTTTGCGATGTTGTACCATCATTTTGTATTTTGGTTTAACCAATAAGAATACAATTTGGTTGGCTAAATCCCAAATTGCTAGCCCATCCTCGTTCATTCAGTATCCAGGTAGATACCCAACAGGGTGTACCACGAGAAGGTGAGGATTGGACATTAGATCAGAAGCCCTGGTCGGTTCTCCGCATTCCTTTAAAGGCTATGTGGAGGTCTCCTCTCAGTTATACAGCTTTGACCCTTAAGCACCCCTTAAGATCCTTAATTACCTATCAGTAAATGTATAAATTCCATTTCCTTCCTGCCACATGATCTTTCCTCCTTTTAGTCTATCTCTCTGAAGTTGAAGTCCTTCATAATAATTACTTGAGTTGCACTCATTATAGTAATCTGCTGATGCATGTCTTCTACATCATCCCTGGCACTCTCCGGCCTATAGCAACAACGAGTTTTATATTTTCTCATGTTGGCTTCAATCTCACACCAGATTGACTCAAAAGAACTACCATCTGTCCAGCTGACACTTACTTTAATTAGCTGCAGTCCATCTACTATCATTAGCAGTACCTCTTTTCCTGTCCTGTCTACTCTATCCTCCCTGAAAATACTAAATCAATCACGTTCCCTCCCTGATGCTTCTTGACATTAGTATAAAGAAACTGCAGCATCCCTTTTTTGCTCCCAACTAACTTTACTTCTTGAATTGACTACCCTATTCAATATATTTGCTTCAGATCCTAGATTCTGCACTTGTTGGTCATTCTCACACTCATTTGCTTCAGAGGCCTTCACACACACACACTCATCTGCATTCATCCTAACTTCTTTAGTTTTCTTGACGTCACGCTTCCATACTCTTAGTGAACACAACTCTCTAAACATCTAACTCCAAATCTATTTAAGTGCTGTCCATCAGCATTCTACAAATCTTTATCAAACTCTTGCATGCCATAGGTCCACAAACTGTCATTTCTTCTGCATATCCTGCATATTGATTCATTAGCCTATGAACAAGCTAACAGTTACAATACAAATAACAGAAGAATTTTAAAAATTGTCAACATAGTGTTAGTTTTTGCTATTATTGTTTGTTTTCTTACGTTTAAGTGTTTCAAGGTATGCTAGAATTCCTCTCCCTTATCCTTACTCAACTCCATTCGAAAATAGTTAGAAGCACCTACAAACACAGTAATTTATCTTTCCTTGGCCCCTCTGCTACTGTAATCTGCCTTAGCTAAATCCTATCCCTTCGGTGGCCGTTCCTTCGGTTGATTATGAGTGCAAAGCTCTGCAGACAAAGAGTCTGTCTCTGGCTAGAGTCAAGCCTCTTTGAATGAAAAATCCGGAATTAACTCCCTTTCAGAATTAAGAAAAATTTGTTTGATAACGCTGCGCCATCTTAATTCCTATACAAGAGAAATCTTCTTGTCATGGAGTTAACACACAGACTATTTTATGATTCTAGAATCTAGCACACAGCAATTCTGATTAGAAATCCTTAACAAACTTATTCTACATGCAGTCATACCCCCCCCCGTGTTTGAATTCGTACAGGTTCTGATTTTAGTGAGTGGTGCATTGATTTTAGAGATCAGGCAACTTTATAAGGTAAAGAAAACATTAATGTTTATTCATTCTTTAGTTCAATGTACATTTATCAAAAGTTCACTTAACTAAACTGAATTGCACTTGCACGTAACAATGATTAACTAGACAAAATAGAAGTATAATCAATATATCACATTATGAGACAATATCAAATTTAAGTTGTCCTGCTTCTACTCATGTAATAACACAATTAAGCTAGCGAGTATCTCATTCATCTAAGGCTAACAGACAACGGCATACCTCAACAATTCAATGTCAAACTCTACTACTATACACTTTTAGAGTTACAGTAATTTATCGATAGGTTAAGTGCTAGAGTCCTGTTACTAATTATCAAGTCCTATCACATAATATATCAGCACCTTTCTGCACTTCAGCTTAGTTCAGAATACAATGGAAATAGAAAGATTTTACATTACCAACCATCTGGTTCGTGCTGGTATCTTCTCCCATTCAGTCCTTTGTGAGCACGTGGCTTGTTACCTCATTCTATGGTCTGTTGTCTTCGGATATGACCCTCTGGTGACTACGTTCACCCTCTTGCCGATGTGGGCGAGACTGCTCTGCCTAGACAGGTCCTCGTGATTCGGCATGAAACTTCAGTTCTCGCTGTCTGTCTAGCTGTACTGTAGATATGCCTGGACTGGACCATTGCCTGGTCGCTTAGCCGCTGCTGACCATCGTCCTTCCCGACCGCTCGTGCCACTTCTTCCGGTACCCGAAAGCCAAAGGGAGATGAAGAGAAAAAAGAGCGCAAGCCTGCACCGCTATGCTTCTTATACCTCCACGTTTCTGCTCTCTCCCTATGTCACTGATTCCGCTCGGCACCTAAGTCCCTTGCACTCGGTACTATCTTCTCCTCGATATGTTCTCCAGTGGATGTTTCGCGTGCACCTCAGACCTCACGACTGCCTCAGGTTATGTCTTTAAGCCGATTACTTCAATGTGAACTTCGATCTAACCTTTCCTGTTCTAATATAATTTTCACAAAAATCTGATTCCTTTCGATTATACATAGGACAGTTAACAATATAGCAAAACAGAGGAATTTACAAAACAAAGGACTAATACGTTATTTACAATTTCATTTATACCTATATACAAGTACTTCCTTAGGAAAATTTATTTGTATCCTAGTTAAATCCCGAATGAAATGTTTTATGATAATTTAAACCATTTCATTCAAGATTTAACAATAGCTTAATACAACAGCCATTCCAATTCCTAATTAAATTTTTAAAAAATCTCTCTCTCTCTATATATATATATATATATTTATAATAAGAAAGTAATAAATTAGGAATTAATAGAGGATTGATACCATACTATTTCCCAGGGAATAACTAAAGGCCTCAGATCTCTTCATATTTGGATGAAGAAACAAGATTTCATAACTTTCTTTATATAAACAATGAATAAGGAACCTGCTTTTGTATAAGAGCTTGGTTTTCTTCCAAAGTGTTTTGTGCTTTGCAATATGTTCAACTATGCCAGAGCTCAGATTCTTGGTACTGGATGTAAGATTTATATTCTTCACAGTGAACAGCAGCAGATCAACCCAAATGTCAGAAGAGCAAGGATCTGATATATTGAAATTTTCCTGACAAATCGAAAGGACACCACAGTGTTGAGAGGCCTCAGAACTTTACCAATGTTCAGTTCATTTAACATAAGGGAGAGGGATCTACAAGGTTTCTTCCTGAGACATAGAAACTGAGAGCTTAAAACAGTTAAATGCTTTGGTAAAAGGCTCTTTGAAAGCATTTTTTTAAGAAACCAATTTGATGTAATTCAGTTCTTCGAGTAATAGGCTCTCTGCAGAACATAAAATATGAATGTGGTGCAACAAGGTTTTGATGGTTCCAATGTTTTGACATGGATGAAGATGTGATGCAACATGGATATAATGATCAGTATTTGTTTCTTTTGGTAATACTGAGAAATGCCAAGCGATCCTATTATTAGTCAGATTAATAAAACTAATAAAGTGATTGATAATGTCTTCAATTGGGATGAAGAATTAAAGAAAACTCGATTTTTTTCTGTTCATCCTCCCATATTATTGGTCTTTGATAGATCCATAAACTTAACATTCCTTCAAGATCTCTCATCATTTGCATTGGCTGTCCCATGTATAAACTCTAAAGCAGTGCTGCTGTGTGAGGAGAAGGGAGTGCAGTTTGTGGATGTATGGCATGTGTTTGAGGGAAGAATGAAATTATACAGGCGTGATGGGTTGCATTTAAATGGCTTTGGAGTGAGTGTACTGGAGGAAGTGTTTGCTGGATGGAAGTACAGTGTGTGATGTGTGAAAGAGATGAAGGGAAAAATCAGGAGAGTGGTATTGAAGAGATAGAAGTGCTTGGCAGTGGAAACAGTAGTAATGTGAGTGATGAAGAGAGAATGAGAATGCAAGTGGAACAGAGATATGTGGGGAGCTTTAGTGAACAGGGAGATATGGCATAGGGAGAGTGGATGTTGAAAGTGGAAGTGAATGTATGTATGAAGATGGAGTATATTACGATATGGATGGGGAAGTTGAGACTGAGCAGATATGTAATAAGTGGTGATAAAGATGTGGTGGGGAAATCACAACCAACATGTGGCATGGATAGGACTGGTTACCTTGATGGACCTGTGATTTCAGTCAGGATTTCTCCATGACTGCAGGTCGTAAAGAGTCCAGCTATTCCTGTCTTGGGCCTTTCTTCTCCATTTTCTTCCGACTTTCCTGAATCATTGGGTCTTCCCACCTTAAGGCTAGTCTTCCATGTTTCCTTTTGGTATTTCTCAGATACCAGTTTGTTACTCTGACTGTCCATCTGTTGTCTCTCATTCTGGCCAGATGTCCTGCCCATCTTCTTTTGCTGTTGTAGATTGCTTTTATTACATCTTTGAGTCCAGACTTCTTCCTAATTTCTGTGTGTCTATTTTATTTACATTGCACATTCTTCTTTCTATCGCATGTTGAGTTATTATTAAGCTTTGTTCTTCTTTTAGAGTTGTGGTCCATGTTTCACTGCCATAAGTTAATGCTGGTAAGATGTGACTATTGAAAAGATGGGTTCTTATTTTTATATCTATGTTTTGGTTGGTAATTGTTGATTTTATTTTGTTGAAGGCTATCCAAGCAGCTCTTTTTCTCCTTGCTATTTCATTTGATATGTCATTATTCATTTTTATGGACTGGCCGAGATAGATGTAATCTGCAACTTTTTCGATGGTGTGGGATTCTAGAGTGATTGTATAACCTTTACAGTAGTTGTTTTTCATCCGTCTTGTTTTGTCCGGATGTATTTCCAATCCAATTTTTTGGCAGTTTTTAGCTTATGTTATTCAGCATTGATTCTAAGAGTTTGGGTGAGTGAGATATTAATACCACATCATAGGCAGATAATAGGATATTTAACATTTCACCATCAATGCTTATTCCACCTTTCATGTCAGTTTTTAGAATGATGCTATCCAGAGTAGATGTGAAGAGATTAAGTGATAAGACATCGCCCTGACGTACTCCTCTACTTAAGTTAATTTTAATTGGGTGATTGAAAAGTGTGATATTTGTTGTGCCTTCTTTGTAGATATCTTTTATGAGTTGGATGTATGCTTTTTCTACGCCTTGTTCTATTAAAACTTGGAATACTGCGTTTTGTTCAACAGTGTCAAATGCCTTTTTAAAGTCTATAAAAAGAAGATAAAGTGGAATGTGGTATTCTCTGCATCTTTCTGTTAGCTGAGTAATAGTTTGAATGTGATCTATTGTCAAAAAACCTTTTTTGAAACAGGCCTGTTCTTTGCAGCTATTTTCGTTGATAGAGTTTTGTATTCTGTTTAGGATGATTCTGGCAAATATTTTGTGTGTGTGTACTAATAGACAGATTGGTCTGTAGTTACTGATGTCTTCTTTATTACCTTTTTTATGCAGAATTAAGACATTAAAGACTATTAGATATAATTTCTGTTGACCGAAACGATCTGCACCCCGTTAACGCTCTCCCCTGCCCCAGTTTCCACATAAGTAAACCCTTCCCCTTCTCTCCCTCCCCCCCAAATGTGCCCCTAAACAAAATAATATATATATATATATATATATATATATATATATATATATTATTAATACATAACCCGGGTTTTCAAATGTATTTAAAATAAGGGATACTCCTAAACAAAAACAGGCTATAATAGCCGCAATTATAATAATTAAAGACCATAATTCTGCATAAAAAAGGACTGGTTATAAACCTAAAAATGAACTGTTTTGTCTGTTTACAAATGCCAGAAGTATCAGAAATAAGGATGATGAAATGGTTTCAGTGATTGAGTTTATTTGCCCCAAAATCACTGGATTAAGTGAAACATGTGAATGAAGATTATATTGTAATGGGATTAGAAATGGAAGGATACAATATTTTTTGTGCGGACAGAAAGAGCAAGAAGGGAGGGAGAGTGCTGATGATGATAGCAGGGGAATTAAGTCCACATAAGGCAGACATTGAAAGGGGGAAAGAGTGGTAATGAGGTAGTGTAATGTGGAGGTTGAGAGAAAGATATGTTTAGTTGGATGTTGCTATAGGCCTGGGAATGTGGAGGGTGGTGATGAAGAAATGTATAAACAACTTGGATTAGTGAAGAAAGGAAGGGTAATTATTATGGGTGATTTTAATCATGGCGGTATAGATTGGAATGAAGAGATAGCATTTGGGAATGAGGAAAATGAATTTCTTGAGTTCTTGAGCTGTAACTATCTCAGGCAGCACATAAATCAGGGCACATAAGGAACAAAATTCTAGATCTGATCATTTCATCAGAGGAAGTAATTGTGAGAGGGGGTTTCACACTCTCTTCCAGTTGGTGAAAGTGATCATGAAGTAATCACCTGTGTTGTTGGCTAGTCATATGCAGACTTTTGTGAGGAAAGGATATATGTGGAATTATAAGGCTGGTGATTATGACAAACTTAGGAGACAGCTTGGAGCTATAACATGGAACAAGGAGTTGAGCGGTAAGGAAATAATTGCTGCATGGGAACTGACAAAGAAATACATAACAGCATCAATGTGTGAATATATTCTGATGGCCAAAAGACTGAATAAGGTAGGTGTAAATTGAATGAATGTGGAGCTTAAGCATGAAATCTGGAAAAAGAAAGTACTTTCGAGGAAGTATAAGATGAATAATGGTAATAATCAGTTACATGAAGAGTATAAAGAACAAACCAGGAGAGTGACTTAGTAAGGAAAACAAAAGTAGAGCATGAGTAGAAATTGGCAAATCAGAAAAGAAAAACCCTAGATTTTTTTTTAGATAGGTGGCAAGTAGAAGGAAGAATGATCATAGTAAGATGATGTTATGGGATGAAAGTGGGAGTGTGGTAACTTCTTTAGAAGATGTTGTTGAGGTATTCAATGATCAATTTATAATGGTGTTTCATCTTGATAGGGTGGAATCATGAGGAACTTAAGTGTAGAGGACATAGGAGAGGATGGCTCAATTGTGAGTGAGCAGGAGGTATTTGAGGAAATAAATGAACTTGATGTCAATAAGGCGATAGGATTTGATGACATATCACCACGCATCTTAAGGGAACGTTCCAGGGAATTGGCAGTAGCATTGGCATACCTGTTAAAAGTCTTGCAACAGCACGGGTTCCAAGGGAGTGGAAGGAGGGTAATATTGTTCCACTGCATAAAGGTGGTGATAAGGCTGTAGCTTCAAATTATAGGCTGGTCTGTATATCTGGAGTTGTGGTGAAGCTACTGGAGAGATTGGCAAGAGGTAGAATTTAGGAACGGGTTGATAACAGCAGTATTCTCTGTGGTTAACTGCATGGGATCATGTTTCAATAACTAACTTATGTACTATAACAAGGTGACAAATATCTTGGATAGGGGAAATGCATATACAGTAGTGTACTTGGATTTTGCAAATGCTTTTGATAGACTGCCACACAACAATCTGTTAAATAAATTGAAACAGATGGAATTGGAAAACAGACTTCTGAGTTGGATCAGTGACTGGCAGTCAGATAGGTATCAGAAAGTTGTATATGGAGGTGCTGTATCCTGAAAGAGAAAGGTCAGTGGTGTGCTGCAGGGGTTAGTTTTGGAGCCATTGTTGTTCAATTTGTATGTTAATGATATTGGGATGGGTTTAGCTAGTGATATGCAGCTGTTTGCAAATGATGCAAAACTGGGGAGAGCAATGCAGAGTCAAGCAGATGTTATGGCCTTACAAGAAGACTTGACTAGATTGCATGAATGGGCAGATAAGTGGAACTATCAGTTCAGTGTTGCAAAGTGTAACGTTTGAGATTTGGAAAGCAATGATGGGATGCAAAGTATACGCTTGGTGGAGGAAACTTTAAAGGAATTAGAGGAGATGAGGGAACTAGGAGTGATTTTGGACAAGGACCTGAAATTCAGGGGCCACATTGCACAAGTTGTGAAGACATCACATCAGATAATGGCAATGATGCAGAGGACCATGACATACAGAAATAGAGAGATTATGATGCCATTGTATAAGGCCTTGATCATATGGTTCATATGGATTATTGTACACAGATTTCGTTGCCAGGTTTTCATGGAGATGAAGATTATGTTTGGAAGTCTCCAGAGAAAATTCACAAAGGTGGTCAGTGGTCTTTGGAATATGGAGTACAAGAAGAGATTGAGGGAATGTAAGTTGCAAAGCCTAGTGAATATGAAGAAGAGGGGGCGGGAGGATGATGTGATTGAGAGATATAAGCTAGGTAGGGATTGTTATCAGGTTGACATGGAAGAGGTTTTTCCATATAAGAAAGGTGTGTGCACAGGAGTGAGGAGTAGGTTCTTTGCATGGAGAGTCGGTGAGTGGAATGCATTGCCTGAGTGTGTTGTGAATGTAGACACATTGAATCAGGTTAAAGCATGGTTTGGTGAGCATTGTGTGCAATAGTGTGTACATCCCACGATGAGTCTCCAACTCCATGGAGGTCAGATGTTAATAATAATAATAATAATAATAATATATATATATATATATATATATATATATATATTTTTTTTTTTTTTCCCCAGAAACACTTCCCTCCCCTTCCACACTTTAGGCCATTCCATTCTGATGCTGATCAGTCTCTCATATACACACATTTACTACAACTTCCAACATCCACTCTCCTTATGCTGTCTCTCTCTCTGTGTCCACCCTGACTCTCCCCTGTTTTCATATGCTTCTCACATTCCTCTTCTCTCATCATCTACTACTGTTACCATTAATAAGCATTTCACTCCCATCTGTTCCCCTCTCGTGATCTTTCACTTTACCTCGTTGAATTTCCTTCTAGCAACAGTCTTTCCAGTTGACTCACGCCAAAGCCATTCAAATGTAATCCATCCCTTTTGTACTAATCCATTCTTTCCTCAAATACATACTACTTCTTCTTGTGCCTTATCCCATCTATTTGGTGTCGGCCTTGCAAGTCCTCTTTTTCCATTCTTTTCTATCTTGTGCCATTTCTTCAGTTTCTCCACTCTCTTCCATGTCTCTTCTTACCACTTCTCTCCATGTCTTTCTTGGTCTACCTCTTCCCATTCATATTCAGATTCATCGTCCTATTTATACTTTCAGCTGCTGAGCCTCATTCAACATGTCCAAACCATCTTAACCTGTTTTCCCTCATTTTTTCAACTATTGGTACTGCTCCCACCTCTGATAAATTCATTTCTAATTTTATCCTTTCTCAGTACTCCACACATCCAACTTAGCATTCTCATCTCTGCCACATTCATCTTTTGTTCATGTATTTACTTTACTTCCCAACATTCTGAACCATACAACATGGCAGTCCTCACAACTAGCTTATAGAAGAACTTCCCCTTTAGACGAATTGGGATTATGCTTGTCACACAAAACAGCGCTGGCTTGTCTCCACTTTAACCATGCAGTGTTAATTCTTCCAGTCACATTTTCATCAATCTCGCCACCTCTCTCTCTGTAACACTGAGCCTAAATACCTAAACTTTTCTTTCCCCTCCAAAATATAATTTTCGATCATTACTGAGGTATTCTCTTTGTCATTTCTTTCTCTACTAAAACAGCACTCCGTATATTCTGTTTATGTCCTACTCAAGTTTAATCCGTTACATTCTAAGGCCTTCCTCCACTCTTCCAATCTTGAATTAACTCTGTCTTTCTTGTATGCTCAATTAAAACTACATCGTCTCTGCAAACATCATACACCATGGCACCTCTCCCTTCACTAATTCAGTAAGATCATTTAATATCAGTGAAAACAAATATGACTAAGGGCAGAGCCCTGGTGTAGCTCAATGCTCACTGTAAAATATTCCTTGTCACCACAGAAACTTCTTACAGATGTTACTGCCTCATTATACATATCTTGAATGATGCAGATATAGTTAAATGGGAATGATTTTTGTTGGGGTGCTCTCCAGATCATTTCTTGAGGAACTGTATCATTTACTTCCTCAAGATCCATGAATATCATGTGCAAGTCTTTTCTTCTTTCTCTATACTTCTCCATTAGTTGTCATATGCAAAAAATTAGTTCAATTGTTGACCTTCCAGGCATAAAGCCAAACTGATTTTCTGATATTGAAGTTCCCATCTTAATTCTTTTTTCTATGACTTTCACCCAAACCTTCATCGTGTGACTCATGAGCTTGATGTCTCTGTAGTTTGTATAATCTTAAATCTGTCTCTTTATATATATATATATATATATATAAATTGGTATCAAGTAGCTTTGTGTCCAAGAATAATGGCATCTTTCCTTCTTTTAATATTCTATTAAAAAGTTCAACCAACAAATCAATTCCTGTCTTTTCCATTATCTTTCAAACTTGTGCTGGGACTCCTTCTGGTCCTAAAGACTTATGAGGTTTCATTTTCTTTAAAGCTGCCTCTATTTCAAGTGCTGACACTTTGTTAATTACTCCCATATTAGGTATTTCCTGTTCCACTTGTTCTCTTGGAAACTCTTCATTCAACAGTCCATTAAAATACCTTCCCCACCTACTCTTTATGTCTTACTCACATGTAAGGGTTTTCTGGTTTTCATCTTTAATGTATTTAACTTGTTGGATGTCCTTCATCTTTCTTTCTCTTGCTTTTGCCAGTTCTATATATATATCCTTCTCTCCTTCCCAGGTTTCTAGTCTATTATATAATTCATTTCCTCAACTACATACCACACCTATAAACTGCAATTCCTTCTTTTCACACAGCTCAGCCAGCATAACATTCATAATTCTTGCTCTCCATCTCAAATCATTATTCTTATACCTTGGCAACATACTGACAACCTTTCCTTCCATACTGTTATTTTTCACTCTGTCCTCAATAACCTAATGATATTCATCCTTACATTTTTCTCATGACCGATTAAATAATTTCTCATAACTACCACTGACACTCTTGCTCGTTTACATCTCATATTCAAAGCATCAGTTGAAAAAAAGCAAATTGATACAAAGTTCTCTCATACAGATGATATTCATATGAGAGAACTTTGTATCTATTTGCTTTTTTTTTTTTCAATAATATTTCTCTTTTCCTGTATCAGTGTGAAATGCTTCTTCATATCCATGAATTCAGATGTAGTAATCTACATCTGAAGAGTGTTCATTTGACAATCCACTATTTGATTAAGATGAGGCAAGAGATGAAACAGATACGGAGTGAAATTAAGCGAATTTGAGATATGTATGGAAGAACAAAGATGATGAAAACGAATGATGTCAGTATGAAAGAGGTAACAAAAAACCTGTGAATGGTGTTGTATGGGAATTTGATTATTAGAGGTCTGGTAAACAAGAAGATGCACAAGGTTTGTTTTCCTGGAGGTGAAATGAACAGAGTGATGGAGGCATCGGATATGAGGAGTAAGCAAGCAAAAGAGTTAGTAGTGGTAATAGGGAGTTGACTGGGAACAAGGAACAAATAAGATTGGATATCAGGTGGTTGTTGAGAAGAATAAAAGATAATAGTGTGATAGGAAAGGTAGTCAGTGTGTTGCCCAGGTATGACAGTGATGAAATGAGGTGGAGATCAAAGATTGTCGATGATTATGTGAGGTGAAATGTGTGAGGAGAAAGGAGTGTAGTTTTTGTTAATGTGTGGAATGAGTTTAAGGATGAATTGAGCTCTATAAGAGTGATGGACTGCATTTGAATGGTTTTGGTGTGAGTCATTTGGAGAGACTGCTGCTGCTGGAAGGTAATGAATGCAAAGAATGAATCTGATCAAGTAAGAAGTGATGTGAAAGAGCAGGAGAGCAAGGAAGGTGATTCTTAAGGTAGGTGACAGAACTTAAGCATCAAATTATAGGCTTATTTATGCATCAGTTGTTGTGGTTAAAAAGTTTAAAGTTGAGAGGCTGGTGAGAATTAACATCTTGAATTGGATTAACAACAGTGGTATTATCTTTGATGGAAAACATCGTTTTGCTAAAGGGAGGTCGTGTTTTAGTAATCTACTTATTACAATAACATGACAGCTTCATTGAACAAAGGAGATGGATACACAGTAGTATACTACGATGTTGCAAAGGCTTTTGATGGATTCCCATTTGTGTGTCATCTCCTATCCAGGAGGTTGGCTATCATGATGTGACTCGTGGTTGACTATGAGCATAACAACATGTGGTAAGGAACCTATTTCTTCCACATATTGCCCTAAGTATTCACGGCTGCAAATCCATGTGTGTTCATGGGGTTAGAGAGATGTTTGAGAGATGAAAATCCTGAGTTTCTTGGTGAAAAAAAAAAACCCTCTACCTCCATATGAGACCAGCTACTCATCTTTAGTTGAAAGAGACCAGATAAAAGTTCCTCATGTCATTGATGGGAATTGAACCCAGGTCTTTCCAACCAAAGGTCTTCGTCTGTACTGACTGAGCTACAGAGGCTCATTTTGATAAATTACTGCATGACAAGTTGATAGTCAAACTAGAGTGGACAGGGTTGGATATTAAACTAGTGCATTGGATTGGAGATTGGCTGTCTGATAGGTATCAGCAAGTTGTGTATGAGGGAGCAGTGTCCCAGAAGAGGAATGTGACTAGTGGCTGTGCCTCAGGTGATCTGTTTTAGAGCCATTGCTGTTTAATCTGAATGATAATGATATTGAGAAAGATTTGGATGGAGATATTGAGTTGTTTGCAGATGATTCAAAGCTGGGATGAACTATGAGGAGTAGAGCAGATGTTATGGCCTTACAAAAAGACCTGAATAGACTGAGTGAATAGGAAGACTGAGTGACTGGTACTGCAAAATGTAAGGTTTTAAAATTTGGGAAACAAAGATGGAATGTAGAATTTATGCTTGATGGAAATATATTGTTGGAGGTTTAGGAAATAAGAGATCTTAGGGTGATCGTGGATAAGGATCTGAAATTTAGAGGACACATTGCTAAAATTGTGAGGACAACATAACGAATTCTGGAAATGATATGGAGGACACTAACTTAAAAGTAAGAAAATTCTTGTTCCATTGTATAAGGCCTTGTTTAGGCTACATATGGACTACTGTGCACAGATTTGGTCACATAATTTTTCAAAAGGATGAAAAGATGTTGAAAAGGTAGTCTAGAGGCGATTGACTGAGGTAGTTTCCGATCTCTGGAATGTTCAATATGATGAAAGGTTGAGAAGATGCAGTTTTCAGAGTCTAGTGGATAGGAGGAAGAGGAATGACATGATAGAGACATACAAGTTGGTAACGGCTTGTTATAGGATCAGGGGAGAACAAGAGGTCAACCCTGGAAGCTGTATAAGGAGGGTGTGAACAAGGGAGTGAGAATTAGGTTTTTTGCATGTAGAGTTGTGAATGATTAGAATGCCTTGCCTGAGAGTATAGTGTTTGCAGAGAATTTGATCATGTTTAAGGTAAGTTATGATGAGCTGTGTGTATGAAAAAGGAACCTCATAGATGAGACTTTGACTCCATGGGGGTCTTACAATAATAATAGTATTCTTACTAAATAGTTTAAGGAAATTACAACGTACAATAGAATATACATTAAAATAAATTTTAATACACTTCCAATATTTTGGCAACGTCATGTTGCCATTATCACAGGAACTTAAATATAAGACACGTGCACGCAGGCAGATACATTCACCAACAATCTCCCTCCCCCCACAACAATATGGAGTCATTAAGACACTACACAACAGGGCTAAACTTATTTGTTCAAATGACAATGCCCTAACCACAGAACTAAACCACATTCTTAACACTTTCTTAGCCAATGGCTACCCCCCCCCCCCCCAAAAAAAATCTAAAAAATATCGAAACCAATAAACCACAACTCCCCCCCCCTCTTCACAATAATAAGGATTACTCTAAATCCATCACCATTCCCTATATCCGAGGGACCTCAGAAAAAATTACAAAAATCCTAAAAAAACATGACTTAACTTCTTGTTACAGATTTTATAAAAAATTGGCATCCCTTATCCACCCCACTAAAGACCCCCCCCCCAGACCTATCTGGTGTATACCAAGTCCCTTGCAGCTGTAAGCTGTCCTACTTTGGCAGGACAGCTAATATCAGAATTTCAGAACACAAGGACTACATCTGGTTTCACCAATACAGCCACTCTGGTCTTGCAGACCATGCGCTGGATACCCACCAGAGAATACGGTGGAATAAAGCCACGATAATACACCGTAGTAAATTCAAATATGAAAGGCTATTCATGGAATCAGCCTCAGCCCTAAGAAACAATCCAAACCTCAACAAATTTGGTTGCATGAGACTGCCCGAAATTTGGGAAATCTACATCAGAAGACCTTTAGCTCAATCGGCCAAGAATACCAACATTGCTCCCTAGGGGGCACCATCAGGACTTTTAGGAGAAAGAATAGCTTCCTGCTTCATTCCTCATTTACTGTGTTGTTGTGCTTGTGTGCATGTCTTGTATTTAAGTTCCTGTGATAATGGCAACGTGACGTTGCTGAAATATTGGAAGTGTATTAAAATTTATTTTAATATATATTCCATTGTACGTTGTAATTTCCTTAAGCTATTTAGTAAGAATGTATAACCAACGTCTAAGCCTTTCCATGAGAATAATAATAGTAATTACAGGCAGTGCTTTTTTTCTGGATAAAAAGGTGCCGGTATTCACCATGAAGATGTTATTATAGCAACTTCTACGCTTTTAACATATCCTCTGATATACCCTCACTATCTCTAGATTGCTTCTTGCTTTTGGTATCAACTGCAGAATGATGACCTTGGAGCAGCTATGAGTCTATATATTTGCTAAGGAGTGAGAGGAGGTCCTACTATCCTTATGAACATATGCAAAAGTTGTCTGTACAAGCAGAGATGACCTAGATGGAGTTATTATAAGATTCATCTGATAGAAATCCCTTTCACATTCACTGGAAGATATTGCAATTATGCCCAAGGTGTGCTTTAGAGGAAGTATTATGTCTGGTACTTTATATTCTTGAAGATATTCACGGAAACCATAAACTGCTTCTCTTTCATTTAAGCGAAATTTGCTTGCTAACTTTTTAATTTCAGCTTCACCAAATGTCAGTTTGTGGAGCTCAATCCCTTTGAACTTCATGTTCTTCTGACTTTGAAGAGAAATACTGTAGTACGGACCAGGATTTTCAATTCTTTCTTCAAAAATTTGAACTGTGTTCTTTATCTTCCTGTCTGCTTTGTATAAGTCAATATTTCTCTCTTGTAAATCTAGACTCAGTTCACTAAGTTCTTGGAGAGCATCACACATAAGGTCCAAATCAAGAACAAACTCACATGATGTTATTTTTTTAAAAGGCCCTCATAAAGAAAGGGATCTGTTTTGCTTCTTCTGCTGTCTTCTTTTGCCTCCAGAAAGTGATGGACAAGGGTGTGGCAAGACTTCAAAGTTTTGCCACACTGCAGAAACAGTGTGGCAAAAGCATCTGTGAAAGCTAGATGCAACCCAGTGAGTGCTTAAAATTTTGCTAATTTTAAGAAGTTGAAGTTTTAGAATCGCTACGAATGGGATAGACTGAGTGACTGGCATCTCCACTCCCAGTGGGGATGCCAGTTCAGCATTGCAAAAAGTAAGGTTTTAAAATTTGGGGAAACAAAGATGGAATATAGAATTTATGCTTGATGGAAATATATTGTTGGAGGTTTAGGAAATAAGAGAGTCTTATAGTTCCTGTAGCATTCTTGTAGTTTTTACATTATTAGGTGAAGCATGATAAATCACATAAAGTTTGTCCATGAAACTTTTAAAGCGATTCACTCCTACCACATTGTTCACTGTCACTAACAGACAATTCAAGGTGATGGCTAGCACAATGCCAGAAAATAACACTAGGAAACTTCTCTTGCATTAGCCTCCTTACACCATTACGCACACCAAACAACATGGCTGCACCATTACAAGTTACAGACAATAAATACTCCTCTAAGTAATCTTCAGATAATCCTAAACACTCAAGATGACTAATTAAAGAGTTTAGAATTCCTCCAGCAGTTACATCTGATAATTCGATCAAATCTAGGAAAACACTCACAGGAGCCGAAAGTTCAGGAAGAACTACATGAACAATAACAATCAATGTTGTTGTGTTACTCACAGTTGTCGATTCATAAATAAGTAACGATATTTTGTTCTTCTTGGAGTTGACTATTATTACTATTATTACGGGCAACTCCAGGGAGTCATTAGACTCATCGAGGGAGGCCCCAAATCATATTCATCACAACTATTTGACATTCATACAGTACCTATCATACCTCGCCTTAAACTCATTCACTGTCACAGCATCCACCACAGACTCAGGGAGCGCATTCCACTCATTCACTACTCTAAAAGTAAAGAACCCAGCTTTAACACCTTTACTAACCACACTTTTGCCCAGTTTCCATGGATGTCCCCTAGTCCTCCCACAACCAGCCCTGTTCTCAAAAATATCTTCTGAATTAATTTTATAGAAACCCTTCAGTAATTTGAATGTCTCAATCATATCTCCCCT
The DNA here is from genome assembly GCF_054136105.1 of Typopeltis vanoorti. NCBI lineage: Eukaryota > Metazoa > Arthropoda > Arachnida > Uropygi > Thelyphonidae > Typopeltis > Typopeltis vanoorti. The sequence goes on from NC_143552.1 coordinate 165,226,395, forward strand.
CCTCCGCCTATCAACCAATTTTTGCAACCCACAAATCCTCAACCTGTTCTCATACGGTTCATTCCACAGACCTGCTATCATCTTGGTCACTCGCCTCTGGATCCTCTCCACCTCCTCCCCATCAAGAAGAAACCTAGGTGACCAAATCTGAGCACAGTAGTCTAGATGGGGTCTTATCAAGGCTCGATACAGAGGAACAATAACCTGCTTGTCTCTGCTTGTCAACGTATTCTTCAGCAACCAAGTTATTTGATGAGCTGATTTGGCCACTTTTGCAATGTGTCCCCTAAATTTCAATTCCTTATCTACCAACACTCCTAAATCTCGTGCCTCATCAATTTCCTGGAGCACGGTTCCACCAATGCTGTAAACTGCCTCCAATCTTTTCACCCCAAAATGCATAACCTTACATTTTTCCACATTAAATTGACATCCATTCTCCTTAGCCCAGACCTCCAATCTATCCAAATCATCCTGCAAAAATTTGACGTCATCTGCATTCACTATTACCCTACTCAACTTCGCATCATCCGCAAACAAATGAACTGTTCCTCTCAGATCCTTTCCTATATCATTTATGAACAAATTAAACAGCAGTGGTCCAAGAACAGATCCTTGTGACACACCACTAGTCACAGGCCGTCTTGTGGACTCTACTCCTGAGTAAACCACTCTCTGATATCTCTCCGTCAACCACCCTCCTATCCATCTCACCAACCCTATGTCCATCCCCATATGCCCCAATATTGTCTATTAATGTTTTTCTCATTTCATTTGCAGTATGGATCATAATGTTAATGCAAATATTTGCCGAATGAAGAATATATCCCATGTCTAGGCCATTAAGTTCCTGTAAATTTATTTCGTCTTCGGAGTTGTTAAATGATTGATTTCTCCTCGCAACTTTGTAAGCGGTTTGAAACACTTTTCCTGTTATGTCTTTATTATGAAACAAAGTATTTATGAAAACTTTCTCTAATGTTTCATTTATTGCTTCAGATTTTATTTTTTTGGCACACTTTGTGCACTGCACTCTCCTTATGATCGTAAATCTTTTTTCTTAATGATATTAACTGTTGTTTGTGAGATTCTCCAAATTGACTGATTTTACCATTTGCCCATTCCACTGAAATTTTCGTTCCCATGTGTTTATCGATGGCAAGACTTCTGCCATCACGACACACTTTACAGCCCAACATTTTATTCTTGACATACAGCCACTCGTTTCTCTCGCAGAAGTTTCTTTCTGCAAAAGTGCCCAACATTCGGGCCAATCATTATCAGAATCTGCACTTTTGACCACGTGGATCTTTGATCTAGGTTTCATGATCCTCTTCACCAAGTGTATTTTCAGTGCTAGTTTTCTGCAGAACAGAACGGTGCAGATCACAAGTAGATTCAGCAATTTCTGCTTCTTCAGCCTTCCTTTTTTTTTTACTCATTGGCATAAAGTAACTACTTATTTTACTCATTTTAATAATGATTGCACTGATTTAACTTGATTAATTCAAAACTCACGTGAACACCTGCCTGTTGCTGAGTGAATATAGAACTGATAAACTGATATTGGAAGCAATTGGAAGTGAACACAACTTCCTGTTTCCGGTTGCATACCAACCTATAAAACAGGAAAGCAGGGTACTTATGAGTAATCAAAACTGAAAATTCAATTTGTGAACACAGTACCAGCTACTGGAATATTTATAATACATTTTGCTGTCAATAAATTGCAAATTTTTAAAAACTTAAGAGAAAAGGTGCCGGTAACGCGTACCGCCAGAAAAAAAGCAATGATTACAGGTATTATTGTACTACCTTGGAATGTAAAACCCCTTAATAGTTTATCCCTAGTTTCCACATCTTTAACTACAACTAAATTCTTTCCATTGTATAGTGTGAAGAGACATATCTTATTATTTCTTACTATTTCTTTTAAAATCTTAGTATCTATCTATCTTATCCTGGAATTTGATTTACTAGATTTTTCATCTTTGGAGGAGGGAGAATTTTTATTATTATCAGAAAATTAAAAAAAAAACTCTGCATTTATTTATCTGGGAGGGAGGGAGGGGTAAAAGTTTTCAGTTATAAGACAAAGTAAAAATCCTATAATTTTTTTAAAAAATTCATTTTTTTATTTTTTAATTTTATATGATGTTTCCACCCACAAAAGATTATTAGTAAACAATTTATACCATAGGTGGACTAAGAATTTTTTTTCCATATTTTTTTATACTTTTGTATTTATTTTTCCAGTCTGGAAACCCTGCTCTAGAGATCAAACATGGAACTTTTTTTTTAAGCCACTTAAGGCTTCCAATAAGTGCAGTGGTGGTCTCACGCCAGGTGATGAAATTCATCTCCCACCTCAAGACAATCACAAACATATATGCTTACATATGAACTCACGACCTGTTGGTTGGAGAGGAGGTATGCTAACCACTCAGCCAGCCAGGCTGGCAATATAGAAACAATTCTATTCCACTAGTAAATGTAGCTGAGCTACTATGAATTTATGACTATGAAAGAAAGAAAGCTGAAAGAAATCCACTAGATAAAGTGCATTGCAATCTTATAATATCAGATGAGATTGCTAGCAGATGAAATCAGCTCGTTTGAATCATCCTATACCAATGAGGGGGGGGGAGCCATTCCTCACTAGTGCCAACAAAATGAAATATGAAAATTAAGAATGCAAAAGACAACTATGTACTTCTGAGGTGTCATCAGAGAGAGCTAAACCCACCAAGGAAGGTCTTTGTTGAGGATGTCTCATCAGTGGAAACTAGACTTATGCAAGTATTGAGATCTAAATCAGTGCAGGAGTCATTTTCCATATAAAAGTAGCAAAATGGTTACTACTATATTATTAAAATAATCTTGATGAGAGGCATTAGGAATTTAAATATAATTTCTTGTTGAGTATAATTTTGTAAAAAGAGAGACTGAGTACGTGTTTTGCATATACTTCATCTATCATATTCACTTTGTTTAATGCTGTAACTAATTTCTGTACAGATTGAAGCTGACAGAGATAAAGAAATGTAACTTTGATAAAGAAACTTTATCAGAGTAATGATAAAGAAACCCATCCTTCTAAGAACTTCATTCTCCTATCACTGATATATATGTATGTGTATTTATTTTATCAAAGAATAAAATTTTTAAACTTTTTTTTTTCTTTCTGAAATTGAAACAGACTGCTTTCAAATAACAGGTCACTTCATTATTATTATTCAGGCCCCCATGGAGTCAAAAGACTCATTGTGGGAGGTCCTTCCTAGACAACATGAAGTCTATCATACCACTCCTTGAACTCATTGACCATTCATGCTCTCACCGCTATCAGGCAATGCATTTCATGATTCAACCACCCTCCATGCAAAGAAACCACTCCTCACCCTCTTGTTCACAGCTTCCTTTCGTAACTTCCAGCGATGGCCCCTTGTCTTTGCTCCTTCCCCTGTTCCATCAAGCAAAAGAACTCCCCCAGTCAGCCCTGACTACTTCTCAACAGTTTAAAAGTCTCAATCATATCATCTCTCCTTCTTCCATCTACCAAACTGCAGTCCACATTCCCTCAGCTGATCTTTATAACTAACATTGTACAGTCCTGAAACCATCTTTTTTATCCACCTCTGTATCTTTTCCACAGTTAATTTATCCCCCTTCAATCATGGGGAGCAAAGAATTTGAGAATAGTAGTCCAAGTGTGGCCTGATCAGGGCTTTATACAATGGAATGACAACTCTCTTTTATCTCTGCAGGTCAGCATCCTTCCCAGTATTGCAGCAATCCTCTGGGTTACCTTCACCACCTTTGCAATATGTTCCCTAAATTTCAGGTTTCTATTAATCATCACCATCAGATCTTGTCTCCTCCACTTCCTTCAGCACAGCTCCTCCAACAGAGTATGCAGCCTCCCATCGATGTATCCCAAACTTCAAGACTTTACATTTTGCTCCATTAAACTGATATCCTCACTCATTTGTCCATCTGTCCAGTTTATTCAGATACTCTTACAGGGTTTTCACATCTCCACTATTACTAATAATTCTTCCTAGCGTCACATCTGCAAACAACTGAATATCCCCTTGCAATCCACGGACAATGTCATTGATTTAAAGGTTAAACAATATAGGTCCCAGTACTGAGCCCTGTGGGACCCACTTGTAACCTTCTGCTTCCTTGATATTGCCCCACCATACACAACTCTCTGATACCTATCAGATAGCCAATCCTGAATCCAGTTGACTAACCTGACATCTAAACCCATGTGCTGCAGCTTAAATATCAACTTATCATATGGCACCCTGTCAAATGCCTTTGCAAAATCCAAAAAAAGGCAGAATATGCCTTTCCCTCATCCACTGCTCTTGTCACTTTATTATAAAAGGCAATCATATTACTAAAGCAAGAGTACCCCTTAATAAATCCATGTTGATTCTCACAGATAACATTACCCTCATCTGCCCAATGCCGTATGTAGTCCCTCACTAATTTCTCCAAGATCTTAATGACTAATGATAAAACACACACTGGTCTATAATTTGACACTTCCAGTCTGCTACCGCCCTTATGCAATGGCACTATCTTACCTTCCTTCTATTTCTTGGATACCTATCTTGTAGAAAGACTTTCATTGAATAGGCCAGGTCAATGGAGTTGTCAGTTCTTTAGCACATTCTCTCAAAATCCGTGGTGAAATTCCATCCAGTCTGACAGCTTTATTGACATCCAGATTATTCAGTATTTGAAACACACTTTCCTCTTGCAACTCTAAACCTCAAACCTGCCCTATGCCTCTAGTATTAAAACCTACTTCTCCAGGATGAAATACTCCAATAAAGTGTTTATTGAACAACCCCACTATGTCTTCTGCATCAGTCACTCTATTTCCATTTTTATCCCACAATGTCATTCTTCCACAATCATTTCTCCTCCTACTGGCCACATACCTAAAAAAAATTCCCTAGGATTTTCTTTGGATCTTAGAGTTGGTCTCTTCTCATATTCCAGTTTTTCCTTCCTTACCATTCTAGTCACTCTCCTATCCTGAGGCTAGGAGATTGACTAGAATGGCATCTGCTCTCCACCCCTCTCCTTATATCTCTTCCATAACTTCTTTTTCACCTGTAGTTCCTGTTTGATATTGTTTGCCATTTACTTACACCAAATTGCATGTACGGCATTAAATATAGTATTTAGTCTAATTCCAAGAAAAATAGTTTCAGGATACTTGATGTATCTTGCTATAAATCATTAATGCTTTGTCATGATTGCTGTAGATTATCTCTGAGGTAGTGCAATACTGAAATGACTTGTGACCAGAGGTATTAGGATTAGTTACTGATAATGCTATGCCATCATAAGAATAGAGAGAATAATGGGGCACCCTTGAAAGTTGAATTTGTGTGTGTGTGTGTGGTAAGTAAGTAAGGATGTGAGGTTTCTTGTTTGGAGAGTGGTAAATGATTAGAATGTGTTTTCAGAGGTAGGTAGAGTGCTTTTTTAGAGAAGTTTAAGCAGGGTATAATAGGTATTGTGTAAATGATAATGTTGGGCCTCCTGCAGTGAGTCTTAGAATGCCATGGAGATGTCTGGATAATAAGTAGAATAACAATGACTTACATATATATAAATAACATTCATGCTGGTAACTTATTATGTGTGTATGCTAAGAGTATCAGAAACATAGGCGTAGAGTTTGTTGCCTTCGTTAATATATTGTAGACATCTGTGAGACCTAGCTATCAGAAGCAGACATACTAACTGGTATCGAGTGCAAAGGGTATAGTAATTTTAGAAAGGATAGACAGGAAGAGGGGAAATGCTACTAATGATATCAGATGACTTGAATCCACTTAGTGTTGAGACCTATGATTGTAATACTAGTAACAGTTATTCATGTGGCAGTGAATTTGAAGCCAACTGGTGTGATCTGTTATAGTGTCAGTGAGTGTTTCAGTTAAAGATGTAACTATTCTGCCTCCGATTGGCGACAGTGATCATGCAGTATTCACTTAGGAAGTGGCTAAGTTTATGAATGTTCCATTATGACCAACTGAGGAATATACTGAGTTTAGTGCAATGGTGTATCAGTTGCTGGATCGGAAGAATATCGACAGTACATGGAAAGCATTTAAAAAATACCCCAAGTGTCCCAAGAGTTCGAAAAATAAATAGGATAAGAGTCAAATGGATGTGTAATCTTATCAAGCAAGAGATTTGTAAGAAAAGGATGATGTGAAAGGAATACTGTGTGCATGAGGATGATGTCCATTATGAAAATTATAAGCAGCAGGCCAGAAGAGTCACAATTGTTGTACAGAAAGCTATGGAAAGAAACTGGCTCTGCATAAGATAACCCCAAAGAATTCTATCGATATGCTGCAAGTAAAAGAAAGAATGAATATGAAAGAATAACTCTACTGAATACAGATGGTGTGAGGGTGACAGATGCAAACTATTGTTCAACTCATTAATTGAACAATAGGTTGTTCAACTAATGAGTGCCCATTTTGCTAAACGCTATCAACCTGGAGTATGCAACATTGAGCTCACTGCTACCTCTTCATTGGATGAAGGAACTAAGGTGTATATGATTTGATTTCTGCTTTGTGGACAATGTTGTGCTTAATTAGTCACCATCCTACCTTCCTCCACTGTCTTTTAAAAGTAAGGAAGTAATTTTTCACCAGATAATGAAAATGATCTACTTTCTAGAAACGTTAAACATTTAAGTGCGGTGTCTTAGAATCCACAGCTTGTTTGTTTTGTTGTAGATCTGAGACACTCCCCCCAACCAGCCCAACAATCAGAAACCTGTCAGAAACTTCAGTTTTTCAGGGCAAGGATTTTAGGCTCTTTTCTAAATAAAAATAAACTTGATTATTTTCTACAGTCAGTTATTTTTACAATGCCCAGTTTTATTTTTTATCTTTCGGTTGTTTTTAACTGTATATTTAAAGTTATTTCTGATATTTTAGAATCAGCACCTGTCACAGGAAATTATCTTCTTTATAAACATTTTAGGTTTAGGATTTTATGCATATATGTTGTACTATGAATGATATGAAATTGTAAATATGATTTTTTTCTTTTTTAATATTAGGCACAGTAAGTGTTAGGACACACACATCTCCAAGGGTAGTAAATAGATTGAGCCGTTTCCATAAAAGTGCAGGATTAGAAGATATACAAAATCCACCAGCAACAGGGAGGAACAGTCCTGTTCTCTCTGGAAGTCCAAGTTCAACAGGTTAAGCTACATTTTTACTTGAACAAATGAAAGTAAAAATCAAAATGTAAATTAAATTCTATATTTCTCTAATAGCATATATTTGCAATTGATATTTTGCATCATTCATTTGATTATCCTTTCTCTTATCACTTCTATTATTTTAACTGAGAAAATCATATCAGATGGCTTGTTATTTGCTCTTTTAATCAAGCTAATAATGAGTCATCTGAATACGATTAGTAATCATTAGTAATTTTCATGCATTTGTTTTTGTAAATTTTGGATTTTAATCCATGCCTTTTAAAAATAAGAAACATGTTCTTAATTGTATTAGTGATATAAATAAGTAGTGTTTGTTCTGGGGGGTGGGGGGGGCTCTCCAGACGGCAGAACCCCCATTCAATTCTTCAAAATTTGAGTCATCAGAATTCAAGGAGAACTGGCCTACCAGTGCTGAACTCGGGGGGGGGGGGCACTGTAGGCTCCAGGGGGTAGAATCCCCTAGTATTCTATAAAATTATATAGAATTTTATTCAAAAATCCAATATATTTCATCCAACATTATGTGGTATCATCAGAGAGACAGACAGCTAACTACATTTAAAACATGAATCACAATAATGAATCATAAATCATGCATATATTAGATTGTATGTATGTTCAAGAGGCATGTTCTGTATGAGATTACACTATTCAAGTTCAAAGGAACAATTGTGAAAAGTTGCATATTTATCATAAAAAAATAATTTAAAATAATTATTAATTAAAAAAAAAACTTATGAACAATTAATAGTGACTACTTCCCAAAATTTGGTGATTGGCACGAAGTCTGATTGGTTGAAGTTTGGATGATTTTGTAGCATTTCTTGTGTTTCAAGGAAAAGATGATCAAATTTGAACTTGCTGAAATGAAGAAGTTTTGTCTGGTCCAAAGAACTCTGAGCCTGGTGTCAGTGGCATGAGAACCAAGGCCAGACCTGTCAGATTCCAAAAATATAAGGCTGCAATGCTGGTTTTTCATCTGTCCCTGTCTCTTGCAGCTGCTCTTGTTTCTACCCAGCCTACCCATCCTTCCTCATTCCATCTTCTCTGTGTTAATTTTGGGTGACATCTAGAGTGTCTCCCTTCTGGTGTCCAACTCAAAGTTACTTGGGGAATTTTTCTGTTTATCCCCATGCGTAGAACATGACTGGTCCATTTCCATCTTCTTAGGTGAATCTCTTCATCTATTGACTTGGAGAAAGTTTCTTTAAAAGTTCCTCATTAGTTTATTGTGTTTATCCGGAAAAATTTTTAAATTCTTCTTAAACATTTGTTTTGGAGAATATCCAATTTATTACTTTGTGCCTTGGTAAGTTTCCAAGTTTGAGACCATATAGCAGTACTGCTCGCATAGATTTATAGATATTAATTTTCATTTTAACTGTAATATTTGATGCTTTCCATAATTTATTTAATGACTTGAAACAGTTTTGTGCTTTAGCAATTCTTTGTAAAACATCTTCGTTGGTGCCATCTTGTTTATTTATTATCGATTTATTATTATTATTTATTATTGATTCAAGGTATGTAAAAGCATCAACATCTTCAATTTTGTTTCATTTTTTAACTTAATTTCTTTATTTGATTTTTCATTTATTCGCATGACCTTGGTTTTCTTCTTGTTTATATGAAGACCCACAATTTCTACACAATGAACAAAGTCATCAGTTTAGCTGTTTTTAGCTGTAAGTTATTTAATTTAGAGGACAGGAGCACTATATAATCAGCAAAATCAAGGTCTTCCAGTGTTGATAAAGTCCCAATGTATTCCTCTCTTTCAATGATTAATTGAGATTTTCATAATCCAATCAATTAAGATTATAAATAATAGATTGGATAGTACACATCCCTGACTAACTCCAGTTTCTATGCTAAAAGAAGACTGTAAGTTTTCCATCTACTTCCATGCAAGACTTGCTGCCATTATACATATTCTTGATAATGTATTTTTCAGTTGTAATCAAGGTAAAATGGCTAGTGTGTCCAAAATAGCAAGTATGACATGAGCGGAGTACTTGATAGATACCTGGTAAGGAAAGAAGTGGAATGTACCTTTTATAGATGGTAGGAAGGAAGACATTTTCGGAACTGATTGAAGGAAGTGTATTAATTGAATTTATGAAGAATTGAATTTCGGTTAGGTTAGCCTAGCTTAACTTTAGAGAATTAATAAATAATCTAGCCTTAGAGAATTAACTGTAGAATTGTGTGTTGTGGTGGTGGTGGGGGGGATTCAACCATGCATTGCATGTGGTGAAGTTGTCTGCAAAGAAAGAAAAAATTACTCTATGGGAATTAAAAAGGTGATCAGGTAATGGAAAAGAAGAAATCATATTGAAAGTTTCTAGCAGGTAAATCAGAATATGGCCTAAGAGAACACAGAAAAATATAAGAAAGCTATGCGTAAAAAGCAGCTGAACGAAAGCCATTGTGAAGACTTAAGTAAGAATATAGAAGAAAAATATTACAAATATGACAGAATGTTCTCTTACAGCTATTGACAAAGCGTAGAAGTTGAGGAAACGGCTGTTGAAAGGTATCAGATGCTTAAGATAACATAAATACTGGACATGGTAATTTGAAAGATTGTTAAATGAGATTAGCAGTGACATAGAGAAATGTAGTAAGGAGCACATTTTACTACAAGAGGTAGAAAAAGCTAACAAAAACCTGAAATTTGAAAAGGCAGCTAAAATAAATTGTTATTCATCATTATATGTATCGTCATAATCTATGCAGGTACGAACAAGGAAATGTATACAGAAACATGTATAACGCAACAACTCACAGAGATAGTCTATTAAATAAAGATGAGCTAAGTTACCAACTAGTAAATATCAGCATGTACATGATGATATTTACTAGTTGATATAATTATACTGATATTTACATCATCTGTGTTAAAAATTTACATGCCCTAAAGGATCCTACCTGGGGCCAAGCCTAAAAATAATATCATTTAATATTGAAGGTTTCTCCAGTGTCAAGCAAGATCTCATTATCTCTGCAAATATTTGCAGTCATTATCTCTGCAAATATTTGCAGAGATAATGACTGCGATGTGCTCTGCCTGCAAGAAACTCACAGAGGAGAAAGTGCTGTAAGACCTTGCATCCATGGTATGAAACTCATCAAAGAAATACCCCACGATAAATATGGCAGTGCAATATTTACAAAAGAGAACTTGATCCCATCGTCCATTGACTCAACAAACAACAGAAATATTGAGATTATTACGATCACATGGCAATTTGGGATTTAGCCGACCAAATTGTATTCTTATTGGTTAAACCAAAATAAAAAATGATGGTACAACATGACAAAATTTCATGCCGGCTGGGGCGTCGCCCGGTTAAACAAGGCCCCCGTTGTTTTCGCCAGGGAACCAGGGCGAACAGCGAAAAGTCAGCTACTGGAACAAATCTGAAAACAAACCCCAACTCAACATCACCAGAGTTAAAGATCGGTACTATCAATATAAGAAGCCTGAATGGCAAAGAAATGGAGCTAGCTGAGGAATTAGATAAGTACCAGATCGACATAATAGGGGTGACTGAAACAAAAAAGACCAAAACTGGTGAGATCTTTCTGAGCAATAAGTACAAAATGTTATATTCAGGCAATAACAATCAAGGAAAAGAAGGAGTAGCCATAGTATTCAACACAAAATACGAGGCTAATCTTCTTGAATGGCAGTCAGTCTCAAGTAGAGTAATGTGGGCAAATATGAGAATGGGGAACTGGACAATGAGACTTATTTGTGCCTATGGTCCCACAGAAGGTTCTACTAAGGTAGAAGTGGAGGAATTTTTTTAGGCTTTAGAAAAAGCAACTGACACAATGAAAAATGAAAAGTTGGTCCTTGTTGGGGATCTAAATAGCAGAGTAGCAAATGATTGTGAGACATACAAAAATATTTTGGGAAAATTTGGAGAAAAGAGCAAAGCTAATAATAATGGCAAATATCTGTTGGATTTCTGCTCAGGACATGGACTGGTTATTACTAACACCATGTTCCAACATAAAAATGTGCACAAATTCACATGGAGAGAAGAGGCTAGGAATAAGAAAAGTCTCATTGACTATGTTATTGTTGATAGTGATGTTTTCTCCCTGGTGCAGGACACCAGAGTGTACAGAGGATTTGAAATTGGAAGTGATCACTATTTAGTCTTGAGCAGGATAAAATTGAATTTCATATTGAAAAGAATAACATGTAAGAAAGTTTTAAAGCGAATAAAAGTTGAGCAGCTCTCAGATGTAAACTGTAGACTAAAATACAGAAATATTATTGAAAAGAAAATGAAAGAGTTTGAGAACAGGAATCAAGCCTTGGAGATTCAGTGGCAAACTCTGAAGGAAACATTGATTGATTCTGCCAGAGAGGCATGTGGTGAGGTTGTGTGCAAAGATAAAAAAATCAGAACTCCCTGGTGGACACAGGAAGTTAAAGAGGCAGTGAAGGAAAAGAAGAAAGCATATCAAAAGTTCCTGGCAAATAAGTCAGCTTTTACTCTTACAGAATACAGAGACAAATGTAAGAAAGCTAAACAGTGTGTAAAACTAGCTAAACAAAAGTCATGGGAGGACTTTGGCAAGAATATAGAAAATAAATATCAAGAAGGTGGCAAAATATTCTGGAGGTTGTTGAAGAAGCTTAGGAATGGAGGAAAGAGTGCTGTAAAAGGAATTAGAGATGATAAAGGTGAAATGAAAACAGGAGAAAAAGATATCCTTGAAGTATGGAGTAATTACTTTGAGAAACTGCTAAATGAAACAAGCAGTGATGACAGCACAGTGATAAAAAACACTGACCAGGCATGCAGTCAGGAATACATATCCATACTTGAAGTAGAAAAAGCCATCAAAGGCTTGAAATGTGGAAAGGCAGCAGGAGTAGATGATATTCGACCAGAAATGCTGAAGTATGGTGGTATAAGAGTCTTACAGTGGCTGCACTGCATAGTTCAGAAAGCCTGGACAGAGGGACGAATTCCCGATGATTGGAGTAGAGCTCTCATAGTACCCATATATAAAAAGGGAAATAAAACTGAATGTGAGAATTACAGAGGTATTTCCCTACTGAGTGTTCCTGGCAAGATCTATGCAAGTATACTTGAGAAACGGTTGAGAAGAATTGTGGAAGAAAAGCTTGGTGAAGAACAAGCTGGATTCAGGCCAAATAGAGGCTGTCAGGATCAGATCTTCACTTTACGACAAATAGTCGAGAAAGCATGGGAATATAACAAAGATCTGTATTTAAGTTTTGTCGATTTGGAAAAGGCATATGACAAGGTGCCAAGAGAGAAGCTATTCAATACGCTGCAGTTATATGGTGTCAATGGGGCATTATATCAAGCAATACTTAGTCTTTATTTGAGTTGTGAGTCAGCAGTTAGAATTGAAGGAAGTACAGGAAGATGGTTTAATGTTAAATCTGGTGTGAGACAAGGATGTACATTATCCCCTCTGTTATTCATTATCTATATGGATCACATTATGAAGGAATGTGGTATTAAACCTGATATCAAAATTGGAGATGTTAATGTCAGCTCTTTGCTTTATGCGGATGATGTTATACTTCTAAATAAATCCGCTACAAGTCTGCAAGATTCTCTGACTAAATTGAATAGCTGTTGTAATAGATATGGTATGAAAGTCAGCAATAAAAAGACAAAGACAATGAAAATAGGCAGAATCATTGAAAATGTCAACTGTGTTGTGAATGGAGAACCTGTGGAACAAGTAAAACATTTCAGCTACTTAGGCACAATTTTTACTGAAGATGGTAAACTAAATATAGAAATAGACAACAGAATCAGCAAAGCTGGTATCGTGGGAAGTCAATTGAATAAATTCATATGGAATAAGAAAGAAATTAGTCGGAACACTAAATTAGCTGTATACAAGACTGTGTTCAAACCAATTTTAACTTATGGATCTGAGAGCTGGGTCAGAAGTAAAACACTTGACCAAAGACTAGAGACCGCAGATATGAGAGTCCTGAGAAAGATTAGAGGCGTGAACAGATGGCATCAATGGCAATATCATATTAAAAATGAGGATATTAGGAAAGAACTTGACATTGTCAGTATCCAGGAATGCGTTAGCAGAGCTAATCTCAGATGGTATGGTCACTTAAATAGAATGGGAGAGGAAAGATTAGCAAAACAAGTGTTCTCTGCCAGGTTGGTAGGAAAACGACCCAGATCAAGACCAAGATATAGGTGGATTGATACGGTACAAAGTGCCTTAGACGATAGAAATATAAGATCTGATAATGTTGGAGTCTTGACAAGTAACAGACTGATTTGGAGGAAAATTGTAGATAGGAAGTTAGTAATGATGTAATTTTTTCATGTAGTACTGTCATATCCTGTACACCCCTTGAGGGTACATGGCAGGAATTTGATGATGATGATGATTACGATCACATTTAAAAATATCTCAATCACCTCAGTCTATAAACCACCAGAAGAAGCTTTCTCCCTCCCTGACATTCTCCTCAATAATAATGCATACATGACTAATGTTGTATTAGATGACTTTAACAGCCATAGTGTTAACTGGGGTTACACAAAGTCCAACGAAGATGGAGAACTTGTTGAAAAATGGGCTAAAACCTTTCTCTAAACCTGATACATAATCCAAAACTCCCTGCATCTTTCAACAGTGGCAGATGGAAGTGAGGCTATAACCCTGGCCTCATATTTGTTAGCTCAAAAATATCCAACATCTGTGTTAAAAAGGTTTTAAATCTGATTCCACATACTCAACATAGACCTATAATGCTTCAATTCAACCCAGCAGTTATGCCTAACACCGTCCCTTACAGATGACGATTTAATTTCCAAAAAGCTAATTGGAAGGGTTTCATAGAAGATCTTGACTGCTCCATAGAAGAAGTCCCTCCAAACCATCAAGAGTATCCAGAATTCATAAAAATACTGACGAAAATCTCCACCAAACACATCCCCCGAGGATGCTGCAAAAACTACATTCCAGGCCTTTCCAGTGACATACAAGCCCAGTATGCTGATTACTTACAACTTTACAACACCAACCCCTTCTCAGAAGAGACTATCCAAGCAGGAGAAAAATTATGCTCCAAGATGGCAGAGGAAAGGTGTTCCTCATGGAAAAAAGAAATAGAAACTTTTAATCTGATCCATAGTAGCAGAAAGGCATGGAATTTTATCAACAGAATTAGGAAGGATTTCACTAAGCCATATGAGCATTGGGCAGGTAACAGCTAATCAAATTGCTCACCAGCTGCTGCTGAATGGAAAATTCACTAAAAAACACACAAAAAATAAGATACGTAGAACCCCAAGTGAGGAACAAAATATGATTAACTCAGATTTCACCATCACTGAACTCAATGCTGCCATAAACCTATTAAAACCTAGAAAATCTGCAGACCTTGATGATGTCTGTAATGAACAGATTAAACATTTTGGAACCAGGACTAAAGAGTGGTTATTAAACCTATACAACACTTGCCTCAGAACCCTAAGGATACCAACTATCTGGAGGCATGCCAAAGTGGTGGCCTTTCTGAAATCAGGGAAAACCCCAACCGAAGCAAAAAATTACAGACCTATATCACTACTCAGCAACCTCTTTAAACTCTATGAACGATTAATTCTGAATAGGCTACAACCCCTAATCAAACCCTATCTTATTGCTGAGCAGGCTGGCTGGCTTTAGACCAGACAAATCCTACACATCACAAATTCTCAACTCACTCAATATATGGAAAATGGTTATGAGCAAAAACTAGCCACAGGAGTAGTCTTTGTAGACCATAAACCATCTCACACTAAGAAATAAAATATACAGAATAACTAGAGATTATCACCTTGTCCTCCTGATCCAATCACTCTTGGAAAACAGACGTTTTTACGTGGACCTTGGGGGTAGGAAGAGCTGCTGGCACCACCAGGGAAGTGTGTTATCACCATTACTTTTCAACATCTACGTCAATGATCTCACCATCTTTCCGAGGACTAGAAATTTTATCTATGCTGATGACCTTGCCATAGCTACTCAATCAAAAAATTCCAAGTCCATTGAAACTGCTCTATCTTGCCTTAAATAGTCTAACCACATATAGCAGCAATCAATTAAAACCAAACCCCTTGAAAACCCAGACTGGCCTTTTCCACCTTAACAATAAGGAAGCTAATAGGAAGCTACAGATTTCTTGGGAAGGCTCTAATTTAAGGCTCTGTGACTCTTGATCACACCTTTTCATATAAAACACACACAGAAAAAACAAAGGCAAAAGTGAATGCAAGAAACTACATACTAAGAAAGCTTACTTCCTCCAAATGGGGTGCAGACCCTAGCACACTGAGATCTTGTGCCTTGGCCCTTTGCTATTCTTCTGTTGAATATGCCTGCCCAGTACGGTCCAGATCCTGCCATGCTGAAAAACTTGATCCAGCATTGAATGAAAGCTGCCGCTTAATTACAGGATGCCTGAAACCAACACCACTAAAAGAACCTGTATACTTTGGCTGGTATTGCACCCCCTTCAATTCGAAGATCTGCATTCTCAGCTGATGAAAGAAGCAGACAAATGAATGATGAATTCATTGAACATGAACAAAATGAAGGATAGAGTGCTGTATGGAGACGTGTTAGTACGAGGTGTGTTAGTAGAGGATTTGACAAAATCGTACCCACCTGGTGCGACCATAAAGGACGTAACTGCGTCTATTAGAGAGCAAAAGGAAAAGGTGAAAGAAATGATTGTTGTGGCAGGTACGAATGATTTGAAAGGAGATAAAATGGAAATGATAGCAGACCTGAATGAATTGTTTGAGGTAGCAAAAGAAAAGAGTGAGAGAGTTAGAATGATTAGTCTTTTGCCACGGTATGACAGTGAAATGTTTAAAAGGAGGGCTATAATTGCAAATGACTTTATGCGTGGGTTATGTATGACGAGTGGTGTGGAATTTGTGGATGTGTGGAGTGAGTTTGATGGGCGAAAGGATCTATATAAGATGGATGGCTTGCATTTGAATGGTTACGGTGTAAGAAGACTTGAGAAAGTGTTGCTGAATGTAGTGGATGTGCAAATTCAGGGAAACTAGATTTGTTAGGGGGGGGGGGTAGAGATACAGTCCTTATGG
Organism: Typopeltis vanoorti; assembly: GCF_054136105.1. Taxonomy (NCBI): domain Eukaryota; kingdom Metazoa; phylum Arthropoda; class Arachnida; order Uropygi; family Thelyphonidae; genus Typopeltis; species Typopeltis vanoorti. The sequence goes on from NC_143552.1 coordinate 165,242,820, forward strand.
AGGCAGTTGAATGTAAGAATGAATATAATATGCCAGAGCAAATAAGGACAACAAATCAGAGTGGGATAGTTAATATAAGGCATCAAGGTAGGGTTGGGGCTAATGGGGGTCTTAAATTCATGTACACTAATACTAGGAGTATTAGGAACAAGAAGGAAGAGTTTTTGGCCATGGTTGGCATTTCCAGACCACAGGTTATAGGTATTAGTGAAACATGGCTGACTGTAGATGATATAACTAGTGGGATTGAATGTGATGGGTATAGTGTGTTCAGGAATGACAGAGAGAATAAAATGGGGGGAGGAGTATTGTTGATGATAGCTGATGAGCTCCAGCCAAGGAGAATAGAAGTTGAATTGCAGATAGAGAAAAGAGCACATTTGAGGCCATTTGGTGTGAGATTGTGGCTAGCAGAACTAAATATACAATTGGGTGCTGCTATAGACCAGGTGATGGAAAAGATGGTGGTGACAGTATGCACAAGCAAATAGAAGAAATGGGTGGAAGGAGGGTGATTATTATGGGAGATTTCAACTATGGTCGCATTGATTGGAGTGAGGAGAGGACACACGGGAGGAAGGAACTGGATTTTATGCGGTTATTAAGGGATAACTATTTGTGACAGCATGTAATGGAAAATACTAGGGGTCAGAGAGTGCTTGACCTAGTAATTACATCTGAGGATTTGGCTGTAACAAATATGACCACATTGCCACCAATCGGTGAGAGTGATCATAGGGTCTTAACTTGGGAGGTGGCTAAAGGTGTAGAATTTTCAATTAAGACAGGGTACATGTGGAATTATCGGGCAGGAAAGTATGACAAGCTTAGGAGTTTGATTGGTTCAGTGCCATGGCATGTACAACTGCAAGGACTAGAAGTTGATAGTGCATGGGAGGTAGTTAAGAAGTGCTTGCATGAAGCAATGGCTGACTGTATACCTAGAGTCCGAATAATAAATCAAGTAGGGGTTAAATGGATGAATAACACCATTAAGCTTGAGTTGCAAAAAAAGAAACAACTATGGAGGGAATTTAAGGAGAAGGGTGACCAGCAGGCACATGAACGGTATAAAGCGCAGGCCAGAAGGGTGACGAGTGTGGTAAGAAAAGCAAAAAAGGATTACGAAAGAACATTGGCAATAGGCTAAACAGAATCCTAAACAGTTTTTTAGATATGTAGCTAGTAAAAGGAAAAATGTACATGGCAGATTGATTTTAAAGAATGCCAATGGTAGGGAGGTAACTGAATCAGTTGAGATAGTTGAGTTACTGAGTGAGCACTTTGCAAAAGAATATCATCCAGGTGGTGACATTGCAGAAACGAATAAACCAGTAGATTATACGGGAATTGTGGTTAATGAAGTGGAGGTGAGTAGTCTGTTGCATAACCTCAATGTCAATACATCTGTGGGATTGGATGGTATACCAGCTCGTGTTGTACGAGAAGCAGCTAAAGAATTGTCAGTACCCTTGACCATTTTGTTTAATTTGAGTCTCGGGTCTGGGTTAGTCCCGAGCGGGTGGAAAGAGGGGAAAATAGTTCCACTGCATAAAGGTGGTTCCAAGACTGCTGTTGTAAATTACCGACCGATTAGCATATCAGGAATCATTGTCAAGGTCTTAGAGAAAATAGTCAAGAGGAAAATACAAGATTGGATATAAGAAAATGGGATACTGTATCGGGGACAGCATGGTTTTGTGAAGGGTAGGTCATGCCTCAGTAACTTGCTCACGTATTATAACACAGTGACGGCTGAACTGGATAACGGTAATGGGTTTACGGTGATTCTACTGGACCTTGCCAAGGCCTTTGACAGGATTCCACATGGAATTCTAATCAGTAAATTACAGAATATGGGAATGGACATAGGGTTGGTGAGATGGATAGGAGGGTGGTTGACGGAGAGATATCAGAGAGTGGTTTACTCGGGAGTAGAGTCCACAAGACGGCCTGTGACTAGTGGTGTGCCACAAGGATCTGTTCTTGGACCACTGCTGTTTGATTTGTTCATAAATGATATAGGAAATGATCTGAGAGGAACAGTTCATTTGTTTGCGGATGATGCGAAGTTGGGTAGGGTAATAGTGAATGCAGATGACGTCAAAATTTTGCAGGATGATTTGGATAGATTGGAGGTCTGGGCTAAGGACAATGGATGTCAATTTAATGTGGCAAAATGTAAGGTTATGCATTTTGGGGTGAAAAGATTGGCGGCAGTTTACTGCATTGGTGGAACCCTGCTCCAGGAAATTGATGAGGCACGAGATTTAGGAGTGTTGGTAGATAAGGAATTGAAATTTAGGGGACACATTGCAAAAGTGACCAAAACAGCTCATCAAATCACTTGGTTGCTGAAGAATACGTTGACAAGCAGAGACAAGCAGGTTATTGTTCCTCTCTATCGAGCCTTGATAAGACCCCATCTAGACTACTGTGCTCAGATTTGGTCACCTAGGTTTCTTCTTGATGGGGAGGAGGTGGAGAGGATCCAGAGGCGAGTGACCAGGATGATAGCAGGTCTGTGGAATGAACCGTATGAGAACAGGTTGAGGATTTGTGGGTTGCAAAAATTGGTTGATAGGCGGAGGAGGGGAGATATGATTGAGACATTCAAATTACTGAAGGGTTTCTATAAAATTAATTCAGAAGATATTTTTGAGAACAGGGCTGGTTGTGGGAGGACTAGGGGACATCCATGGAAACTGGGCAAAAGTGTGGTTATTAAAGGTGTTAGAGCTGGGTTCTTTACTTTTAGAGTAGTGAATGAGTGGAATGCGCTCCCTGAGTCTGTAGTGGATGCTGTGACAGTGAATGAGTTTAAGGCGAGGTATGATAGATACTGTATGAATGTCAAATAGTTGTGATGAATATGATTTTGGGCCTCCCTCGATGAGTCTAATGACTCCTTGGAGTTGCCCGTAATAATAATAATGATGAATGCCACCCACTGTTCGGCCAGACCGCAGTGCCCCAAAGACTAAGATCCCAACATAGCTTCCTAACAACTATTGAACCACCTAAAAACCTCCCGGAGACAAGACTTCAACAATGGCTTGCATTATATCCTGAAAATAATACTGGTATTCCAACAGCCGAACATGTTCCACGTAGTGCCCACTTGGACTGGAATACTTGGAAAAGCCTAAACAGACTCCGGGCGACAGGCGCTGCAAACAAAACCTCATCAAATGGGGCTACCTCACTGGCCCAGACAATTCTGAGTGTGGGACAACCCAGTCCATGGAACACCTTCTTTCTTGTCCCTTTCTTCCATCGCCTTGTGCAAAAGAGGACCTTATATCCTGCACAGAAAGAACAGTTAATTGTGCAAGATACTGGAGGAACATCTGACCATGTTTATTGTATATAAATTCTGTATAGTTTCCTTTTTTTCATATTTAATTATTATTCCCTGTATAATTTGCCTACCAAATCTAAACTGATCTCATTGTAATGTATCCTAATTTGTTGTAAATCATGTTGTACCACTTACTTACTACTGTACTACTTGTGTTTGGATACGAAATAAAAATCTCATCTTCAAAAGCAGTTTTAATCATGTATTGCCACAACTGCTTTCTTGGTCTTTCTCTTCCTCTGTGTTCTTTAATTGGTCCATTGAGAGGAAGAAATTGAACATAGGCAAGGCTCCCAACCACCTCAGTTAATCGTTTCTATTAGGTCTTTTTTTTTTTTTTTAGTTTTCTCCAAGAATGACAGAATTAGGAATGTGATCTTGCCATATATATCATTGAAGACGTTGTCTCAAAGCTACTGATGATATTAACTGCCTGTTGACTAGTAATGTTCCATGTTTGGAAATCATATGTATATATGGCTCGGTTGATAGTTTTGTTGAAATGAATTTTGGTGTTTGTGGTGGTGATGAGTTTGAATGTACAGATATTGGTTAGGTTTTTATAGAAGGAAGAGCTTTCTGTTTTCTTTTATGCCATAGTGTTGATGTTAGAACCAGATAACTGAAAAACGTTTACTTCAAGAGTGTGGTTATTTAGCTTACTGTCTCCTTCTAATCTGAGATTTAGGACTTTAGTTTTACTGGTGTTGACTGGCAACCCAATCAATGCTGCATTTTTATATTGATTATCTGGGTGGTTTCAGGCACTCTGAATGTTAGTCAACTAGCACATCATCTGTGAAGCAAGGATTGCTTATGTGGGTTTGGCTTGTTGAGTTTTCAAGAGTTATTCTATACTCATTTCCTGTGAGTCTGCAAATGTAGTCAAGGGTATTAAAAGATATGATGCCAAAGAGTCTCCCTGAAAAACTCAATTGGAAATAAGAAAGCTCTATGTATTAGCCATTACTCTTGTACGATAATTCTAGTAAAGTTCTATTATGCTTCAATTATTTTCAGGGGCATTCCATAATAACTGAGAATTTTGAATATCCTTTGTCTGATTGAATTTGAGAAATTCATGAAGTTTAAGATCAAAGGAAGGATTTTATCTTTTGCTTTTAGGAACTTTCTAAGATACTGGATATATGCTCCTTTTTTTTTTCAAGAAATGTGCTTGATTTTGTGAGCAGAAGAGGGGTTACATATAGTTCAATTCAGTCCATAAGATTTTTAGTCCCATAAGTCCATATAAAGTGTGATTCCACTGTAAATTTTCCAGGTGGTTTAAATTGCCGTCTTATTTCCATTGTGATGCAATTGGATGTAGTAGCTAGAGCTGTGTTGCAAATATAGGAAGTTCCTATGTTGTGGGATTGCTTCCAGAGGAACTGTCTCTTTCAGAGAAAGTCAGAATGGCTTCCTAAGCTTTTGTATTCAATAAAAAAATACCATATAAGTTAGTAATGTTTTTAATTCTAATGTTAAGTGTTTAAAAGGGAAATTTAAAATACATGTACATTGTAAATAGCATAAATAAATTCAGAAATTATTATTATAATTACGGCTATTATAGCCTGTTTTTGTTTATATATTATATAGAAATTATATATTTAAAAGATGAAAAGTACAGTTTATAAATATATAAATTGTGTAAATAGAAACAACAGTTTGTTTTATGTACACGTCCTTAAATCATGAAATAATTGAAGCATACATTCTTATTAATTTAGTAATGTATTTAATAATTTAGCACCTCCAAAATCTTCATCTTGTTCATCTTGATGAACAAGATGAAGATTTTGGAGGTGCTCTTGGGTCATTATAATCATTCGATGTAGCTACATGAGAGGCTTGCAATGCCTTGACTGCCTTTGTACCACTGATTATATTCAATTTCATCTTGAGATCAGTCTTATTACATTTACGAGGTGCACTGTTCATATCACTTGAGTGTTGGATTTGCCATTATTTAACCTGCAAATCAAGATAAAAAGAAGCAACAATACTGTAGCTCTCCAGTGAGTAGAATACAGCAAATTAATGAGCCTCTTCTGGGTTATATGATAATGCTACCATACTGTCTCCAAAAGATGCAGTTTCATTTAGATTGTCAGTCTTGATTGGCATAAATTTTCATTGATTCATTGGAAGCTTTCCCGGAAGTATCAATAACTCTGGATTACCATAATTAAAATCTACATAAGTCATGGACTGCCTGTATTTAGTAATTGTTTTGAAGGTCCTTTACTCTTTGTTTTAATATAACAGCCTCTGCTGTTATACCATCCACTTTAGTTGCTTTCTCATTCTTTTGGGTTTAGTGCAGTTTCAAATTCTTGTCTTGTAAAATTATTCTTGCTACACTTTCAGGCAGTGCATTCTGATCATCCACCACTGTATGCAAAATCCTGCCCACCCCACTCCCCTTGTTCATACCCTCCTTATAAATGGAGAGAACTGGACGCTTTAGCTTCCAGTTCTCTCTATTCCATGAAAAAACCTCATCAACATTAAACTGGTAATAACCCTGAAAATTGGATTTCCTCTATCTTTTTTTTTCCCTACTCAACATTACAGAGTCCGAAAACCATCTTATTTAATTGTCTCTGGACTCTTTCAAAAATCTCTTGATCCTTTTGAAAACCTGGTGACGAGATTTGTGCACGCTAGTCCATATGTAGCATGATGAAGGCTATATACAATGAAATGTAATCTCCTTATTTCTACATGTTAGTGTCCTCTGCATTGCCATAATCCAATGTATAGTTCTCACAATTTTATTTCCTTATTCACCATCATCCCTATATCCCTTATCTCATCCTCCTCCTCCAAGATATCCCCACCAAGCATACCACTCATCTTTGTTTCCTGAATTTTAAAACTTTACATTTTGCAACATCTACAACTGCTCTCACCCCCCCCCCCCTTCCCTCAAGTCTGTTCATGTCCTCTTATAAAGCCACAGCATATGCTCGACTCCTTACAGTTCTTCCCAACACATTATCTGCATATCACCTTTCAAACTTTTCCCAATAAAATTAAAGTTCAATAAAAGCAATGATCCCAAAACATCACTCCGCTAGTGACTTTCCTCTTCCAAAGTATTGCTTCCCCATACACAACTTGCAAACACCTATCAGGCAGCCAATCTCCAATCATCAAACTAATTACTGTTCAACCCTATCTGCTCCAAATTTAATTGCCACCCTGTCATGTGGTCATCTATGGCACCTTTTACAAAATCTAAATACAGGCTATCCTCTACTTGTGATAGTAACTTAAGACTACTCTTACTTAGTACTGTCATCCCATTAAGCAAGTTCTGTTATTTTTGACTCCTTTTCTTTTAGAGAGAAAGAAATTGTTAAGAATTTTCTGTGTAATTATATAGAAAAGTGTAGAATTGCAATTTTGTATGTGATTACACTATTTTGTGTATTTACTTTAAGGTGTAAATTATTATTTTATTTAGAAAAGACCACAACTCCTCATTTGTGTATTTTCTAGAATTTTTCTTTTTTTTTTTTTAACCAAGCAATATTCCATTCAGCACAATATCAGAAAATTACCATCATTGCATAATTTAATCTGGTGTACGAGCGTGGTCTGAAAAGTTCTCGGACTCAACCATAGATAGCAAGACTATCGACAAGATTTTTTTTCCTAAGTTGGTACATCTGTCATAAGCATCCATGTGAAATTGCAAGTCATTCTACCAAGTAGTTTGTTTTATACAACTGTCTGAAGCAAAAGTGTTATCTGTATCCCTTGAAATAGATAAAATTGAGTATCGTGTGTTTATAAAATTCTTTGTAAAAGAAGGTTTAACGGCAAAAGAAATTCATTCGAAGTTCATACAAGTTTATGGGCACTCTTTCCTTCATTTTTGACAATTAAGAAATGGGCTGCTGAGTTTAAACATGGCCGTACCAGCCTTGAAGATGATCCACGTGAAGGACGTCCAAAAAGTGTAACAACACCAGAAATCGTTGATCAAGTGCACGATATGGTATTGGATGACCGGCGAGTCAAAGTGCGTGAAATTGCTGAGACTATAGGCATTTCAAAAGAACATGTAGGATATATTTTGCATGAAGAATTGCAAATGAAAAAGCTTTGCACAAGATTGGTGTTGCGCTTGCTCACAGCAGGTCAAAAGCGCACTCGCATGAAAATCTCTGAACAGTGATTGGAGCAATTTAACAAGAATAAAACTAATTTTGTGCATCAATTTATTACTATGGATGAGAATTGGCTTCATCATTACACACCAGAATCCAAACAGCAGACAGAAGCCGGTTGTTCAGCACCAAAGAAGACAAAGTCGGTTCCATCAGCAGGAAAGGTCATAGCATTAGTGTTTTGGGATGCTAAAGGCATTTTGTTTATTAATTATCTTGAAAAGGGTAAAACAGTAACCGGGAAATATTATTCTGATCTTTTAACCGGACTAGACGAAAAAATTCGTGAGAAAAGACCCGGTTTGCATAAGAAAAAAATCATCTTTCATCAGGACAATGCACCTGCCCACAAAGGTGTTTTGGCAATGAGAAAATTAAGGTATCGCACTATGAATTGTTATAACATCCACCCTATTCCCCAGATTTCGTTCCCTCTGACTTCTACCTCTTCCCAGAATTAAAACTCTTCCTTGCTGGTCAGCATTTTTCTTCGAATCAAAAGGTGATTGCAGCTGTAGAGGGATATTTTGCAGATCTTACTGAGAACCACTACAGGGACGGGATAATAGCACTGGAGCATCGCTGGAATAAGTGTATTAGTTTTAAGGGCGATTATGTTAAAAAATAAAAATTTTGAAATTATAAATTTGTCGTTTCATTATTAGCAGAGAACTTTTCAGACCACCCTCATAGAATATCATTTGATTGAGAATAATGGGATATGCTATGAGAAGGTGAGATCTGACAATATTTCGTTGGAAGACTTATTTGGCACAAAGTTTTGGCATAAAGATATTTCATCACTTGCCTTAGTATCCCATAATGCAAAGCACATATCTTTACGGGTATGTTTAATGCTATGTATTGTCAGAAGGGTCACTACCCAGACTTGTTTCAAACTTCATTGAGGCCTCATCAGTGGGAGCCTGACCCATAGGTGATAGTAATTCGAACCTCACAAATGTTGAAGTAATGCAGAAGTCATATTTTCATATACGAGTTGCCAAAAGGTGTCACGTCTTATTATTAAAATACTCTGGATTAGAGATAGTTGTTGGAAGTTTTTCCTCTTGATTATGCTATAAATTAAAGATACCAAGAAATTATATACTTGGTTTAATCCTTTATCCAAGTGTAAGCAAACAAAGTTTGCACCTGAACTATAATCAGGAAAGAGCAACTCTTAGTAGAAGCTAATGACTTCACATCACTTGGCTAAAGCAACTTAGCCATGGATGCTAAGGATACAAAGGTAACTGATGTGGAGTCATTAGCACATTATGTAGAGGCTCCCTCCCAGCTTTCTGGAAGGAGATCCCTTCCACTTAATTGGCATTGCACTAAATTTAGTAACACTTGCAGTACAACAATATGCAGTGTGGGAGTTAATTTTTTATTTTTTTATTATTTTTTTTAGGAAGTTCAACTGCTCGGACATATGACTCACATCCAAGTGTTCCTTACCACACAACATTATCGGGTCGCATGGGAAATCCTCGATTACCACCTTACCCTCATCCTACTACAGTAAATCCCTTAGCCCAGTTGAAGCAGCCAATAATATTTCCTCTTACTGGATCAGGTCAACCAAAAAGCCCCTCCGGAAAAGAACGTAGTGGTCGAAGAACATCATCATCAGGAACAGAAAGTGTTAGTGTTGCAGCAGCATTTGCACCTCCAAGAGCATGGCTTGTGGGAAGTCCAAGCTTGTCACGGGATAAGAGGGGTTGATATCATTTACCTATTCATTATTTTGTTAACTATTGTATTAGTATAATTTGTTGTCATATAATATGTTATGAATATTAATAAAATATGATATAATATGTTAGGGGAGAGAGAATCTTTTTCTTTGTACTGTGAAACTCAAGAACAACATGTTGGGTGTTTATCATCAACTAATTATATCATGTATACATGAAATTGTCATTTTTTTATGTGGATCTCACCCATAAAAAGTTTCTATAAACCTAGTACATTTGTACCATAGGTGGGCTAAGGAGTTTTTTTTTAAATTTTTTATTGCTTTTTTATTTATTTTTTTACATAGTCTAGAAACCCTGTTCTAGAGGCCACATATGTAACTTTTCAAGCCACTTCAGGCCTCTGATAAGCAGGATGTGATCATGCACCAGGCAATGAAATTCATATCCCACCTAAACACTTTGAACAAAACATTTTGATTCAAAAAACTTTGAATCAATGAACACTTTATTGGAGTATTTCATCCTGGAGGAGTCTAAATTTGAATAATAGAGGGATAGGGCAGGTTTGAGGTTTAGAGATGCAGGAGGAGAGTGTGTGTGCCACATACTGAGTTAGTAAAGCTGTGGAACTGGATGGTATTTCACCATGAGTTTTGAGAGAATGTACTAAGGAACTGACAGGGCCTTTGACCTGGCTTTTCAATGAAGGTCTGGCTGCGGGAAAGCTGCCCATGGAATGGAAGGAAGGTAAGATAGTGCCTTTGCATAAGGGCGGTAGCAGACTGGAAGTGTCTAATTATAGGCTAGTTTGTGTGTCATCAGTAGTTGTAAGATCTTGGAGAAAGTAGTGAGGGACTGTATACAGCAGGGGTTGCCAACCTTTTATAGTTCATGCGTCAATTTTTTCATTTTTTAGTTAAGATGCGCCATACAAACTTATACCATTTTAAAATATGGTAATATGGATATATTTAACAGTTATGCATAAAATAATTTATTATATATATGGTAATATAGACACTTTTAGCAGTTTTAAATAAAAGGATTTCATATAAAGACAAGATAAACATTAATTATTTTATTGAGACTTTTGAAAATGCTTTGCTTTTGCTAAGCTTGTAATGTTTGGAGTTAAATCAGTTACAGAAAGCATCAAACAGTTTTTCAAATTTGAATTGGTCAGTCGCGACCGTAGTTTGTTCTTAATCATTTTCATTGATGAAAATGCTTGTTCACATCTGTATGTGGTTCCAAAATGACAGATATAACTCTGAGCAAATTTTCTCAGTTCTGGAAAATGTTCACAGGGCAACGATCACCAGAAATTAATTATATCAGAAGCATCTGGGAGTGATGGAATTTCATTAAATTTCATTAAATTTCATTTTCAATAAAGAATTGGTTTTGAGATCAATAAGTTCCATTTGTATTTTATTAGGCATCATCAAGATTTTTTGTTCTGTAAGTGAAAAGGGATTTATAAATGCAAGTATGTAGTCTTCTTCTTCGGCAAAATCGCTAAAATGACTGTTAAAGGACTCTTGCAATAATCTGAGTTTTCCAGTATATTCTGTAAAATTGCCATTATCTTCAACAGATTCGCTATGTTCTTTTAAATGTGGAAATTGATTAAATCCCCTTTTTCTAATAGGGTGATGAACAGTTTTAATTTCATTTTGAATGCACTGATGTCATTTACTAAGCTAGGAAACAATTTGTTCTTGCCCTGCAGTTTCAAATTTAGATCATTGAGGTGGCTGGTAACATCAACTAAAAATGCTAAATCAAATAGCCATTTCTCATCACACAACAGAGCTTTTTCCTCATGCAGCTCATCCTTCTCTTTCAGAAAATTACGAAAATTTCTTTCAACTTCCAAATCTACTGAGAACTTGTCCTTTAGAAAGTCAGTGCACCTCACAATGAAGGATGAGATCACCATATTCCATATCTAGCAGTTCACAATATTCTCTGAATTCTCTTCTGTTTAACCCTCTTGCTCTAATTTTATTCACACACACTTTATCATAACATGCTTCAAATTTAGAGTTTTTCCACACAGAGATTCTTCATGTATAATACAGCGATACTTTAGTAGAGAACGACCTAAAAACCTTTCAAGTAAAGTTACAGTCCCAGAAACTCTACCTACCATTGATGGTGCTCCATCAGTGCAAACACTGATTAGCTTTCTACAATCTAGTTGTTGATTTTCTAGACATGACTTTACTTTGTCAAATATGTCTGACCCTCTGGTTTTTCCATGAAGTGACTCAGGACCGATAAGTTCTTCAAAGATGTTAAAATTACCATCAATTCCTCTTATAAAAATGCTTAATTGGGCTACATCACATATGTCAGCGGAGAAAAGAAAGAACAAACATGAACATGGTCTTTCAATTGCTCAGTAACATCATGGGAAAATTCTTCGATGCATCTTGTAATTGTTTGCTTGGACAGAGCAATTTGGTTTACTTTTCTTTCAACATTCTTTTAACCAATACATTTTGCAAATTTTTCGAGACAGGGCTTAACAACTTCCTCTCCATCAGAAAAAGGCTTGTGTTTTTTAGCCAACACAATGGCAATTTCATAAGACGCCTCCAGCATTGCCACACTTTCACAACTTCGTTTCACAAATATATTTTGTCTCTTTTTTATTTCTTCCTTTTTCTTAACCACATATTCTTTCTGCAACTCAGACCCAGGAACTAACTTCAGTTTTTCTTCTAATTCAGCTTGATGTTTTCTATAGTGTCTGTTAAGATCATGTCTTCTATTATCTGAGAGAGTGCTTTCACAAACAATGCACAACGGTTTTCCTGAAGGACCTGCAATAAATAAGAACTCATTTTCCCACAGTTCATTAAACTGTTGCTTGCTATCACCTTTTGCTTTTCTTCTGCTCATTTTGTTTTGCAAAGTAATGGGTAACTGACTGTAAAAAAAAATATTTCAAAAGCTTATTATTAAATAATTTATTTAAATTATTTTATCGTTTTAAACATTATGAACATTCAAAAACAGTTCTAAAAGTTTAAGATAAGATTCCTGTTTTCATGAAGATCTAATACAGTTCTAAGTTTAAAAATCATATTTTTTTTTTTCAGAGAGAGTTTTCGTCTCTCTCTTATAATATATTATATCCAATGAAATATGAGATCGCTTCCTGCCATAAAACAGTCTATCAGCTGGCAATCACACACACAAACCAAACATCCTCATTATGAAAGCTTTACTGATGATCAGTTAAATTTTAGGAATAAACCTACTATACGTAAATGAAAAGGAAAGATGTATAAAAAACACTCATAAAAAATACACCAAATAATTGCAGGTTTCAGTAATCAGCAAATTAGGGGAGCGGGCAAGAACTTGACATATGCGTTCAAAATGAAAAAAAAAATATTTTTAATTTACAGAACTATATTGAGCCTTCATGAAAACAGAAATCTTATCTTAAACTTAAAGAACTGTTAATAAAAATATATAAGTTTGAAAACACAGAATTGTTCACTCACATCGAATCAGAAGTTCATCGAATGTTATGACACGAGAGTCAGCTGTAAACTGATCGAGTAACTGGTGACGCATGTCAGCATTTTCCGGTGCCTGTTGCTTGAAGATCAAACAAGTATAATAAGTGCGCACTCTAGAATTCAGTGGTAGGTTAATTGTGTCTTTAATATATATATATATATACAGGGTGTTCGGGATAAATTTGACATATTTATAATTAATTATATTTTTCCGTAAGTTACATGTATTAACACACACTTCTCTTCATTTAAAAGTTTGGACCCTTCTTCATTCATATACAAGATGTCAGAAAGGATGGATAGCTGGAACCCACCTGAATCATGGAAGAGAATAACTTGTATCATGATGATTCGTGCCCGCCATCAAAATAAGGATATTACGACTGCTGCCCAATGCTCCCTGAATACAGTAAAAACAATCAGGAATGAACTAGAGACTTGCAATGGTGACTACGAGGATGTAGCAAGAAGAAAGATCCCTAACAGACGATCTGATTGCGTTCGTACAGCAGAATTCCTCGCAAATCTGCAGGAACAGGTATTGAAGAACCCTGGCATTGGAATTCGGGCTTTGTTCGTGGAGTTGCTAACTGTAGTCAAGCCCTGGATAACAAGGGTAGCCAATGGTAGGCCGTATGTATGGCAGCAGGATTCGGCCCCTTGCCACACCTCTGGGAAAAGTCAAAAATGGTTGTCTGAAAATTTCTACGACTTCACCAGTCCAAATGTTTGGCCTCCAAACTCCCCAGACCTTAACCCCATGGATTATTTTGTATGGGGCGCAGTTGAAAAAGACACCAATCGCACTTCCAGTAATACAAAAGCCCAGTTAATGGATAAAATTAAAACAGTTTTTGCGGCCCTTCCCAGGGAGACTGTAGCATCAGCTTGTTCGAGGTTCCGAAGCAGAATTGAAGCTGTGATCGATGCTAATGGTGGTTATTTTGAGTAAATCTTGTTGATAGTATTGTAATTAACTCTGCCTGTAATGTTTTTTTGTCAATTAATTAAATTTAATAGATACAAAGAAGATTTTCTTTTTCCTTACGAAACTGTCAAATTTATCCCGAACACCCTGTATATATCAATCGTACACAAAAGTTTTTTAAATTTTTCTCTGGGGTTCAGTGCACCACTTCTAATCATGCAATGTGCCACTTTTGTCGCATGTGCCATAGGTTGGCCACCCCTGGTATACAGCATTGGGCAGATGAGGGTAATGTAATCTGTGAGAGTCAACATGGATTTGTGAAGGGGCACTCTTGTTTTAGCAATATGCTAGCCTTTTATGATAAAGTTACAAGAGCATTAGATGAGGGAAAGGCATATACTGCCATTTTCCTAGACTTAGTAAAAGCAATTGACAAGGTGCCACACGATAAGCTGATATTCAAGTTGCAGCACATTGGTCTGGATGTCAGATTGGTCAACTGGATTCTGGATTGGCTGTCTGATAGGTATCAGAGAGTTGTGTATGGTGGAGCAATATCAAAGAGGCAGAAGATTAGAAGTGGGGTTCCACAGGACTCAGTACTGGGACCTATATTGTTTAACCTTTATATCAATGACATTGTCCATGGATTGCAAGGGGATATTCAGTTGTTTGCGGATGATGCGAAGCTGGGAAGGGTTATTAGTAATAGTGCAGATGTGGTAGCCCTGCAAGAAAATTTGAATAAGCTAGATAGATGGGCAAATGAATGGGGGTATCAGTTTAATGCAGCAAAATGTAAGGTCTTGAGGTTTGGGATGCTGCATACTCTATGGGAGGAATTAAACTGGAGGAAGTAGGGGAGACAAGAGATCTGGGGTTGATGATTGATAGAAACCTGAAATTTAGGATACACATTGCAAAGATAGTGAAGGTAACATAGAGGATTGCTGCAATAATGAGAAGGACACTGACCTGCAGAGATAAAATGATTATCATTCCATTGTATAAGACTCTGATCAGACCACTTAGACTATTGTTCTCGGATCTAGTCCCCAGGATTTGAAGGGGATAAATTAACTGTGGAAAGGGTACAAAGGCAGATAACAAAGATGGTGTCAGGACTCTACAGTGTAGTAATGAGGATCGGTTGAGAGAGTGTGGACTGCAGAGTTTAGTAGATAGAAGAAGGAGAGGTGATATGATTGAGACTTTTAAACTGTTGAGATGTGGTTACAGGGTTGACACTGAGGAGTTCTTTCGCTTGGTTGAGCAGTGGGAAGGAGTCATGACAAGGGGCCATCCCTGGAAGTTACGAAAGTTGAGAAAGAGGGTGAGGAGTGGTTTCTTTGCATGGAAGGTGGTTGAACCATGGAATGCATTGCCTGATGGAATGGTTAGAGCGAGAACGGTCAATGTGTTTAAGGAGTGGTATGATAGACTTTGTATTTCCTAGGAGGGACCTCCCTCGATGAGTCTTGATAGACTTGTGTTTCTTAGAAAGGACCTCCCACGATGAGTCTTTTGACTCTATGGAGACCTGAATAATAATACTAATACTAAAACCAATTGCAAACATTCATGCATAGAGTGGGATTTGAATCTATAACTGTTGTGTCAGTACCAAAGATGTTAATAAATGTGCTATAACGTCATTCACTAGTTGAGTGGAAGTAATTGTAGTGAACCTACTGAAAGTAATCTTGTACCTAGTGATTTCACATGTATATTATTATTTGCCTTTTGTTTTTAAGAGAAGTATCAAGTATATTCATCATCATGCATATATCAAGGATTTAGTCCTAGCGTGGCCTGTTCCAGCCTTAGAAGTCATTATTGAATCGTTTAAGAGGGCATCCTTTTTTCTTTTTCCTAATGGCTTGTAGTTTAAGGCTTGTTTTTGTAATCTTTCTATTTTCATTCTTTGAACGTGTTCCATCCATTTATGTTTATATTTTTTAAATTTTTTCTATTACTGATTCTTGGTTTAATTCTTTCATAATTTCTTCGTTTCTTTTGTCATGAAATAGAGTATACTTTGCAGTTTTTCTCATAAACTTCATTTCTGCTGTTATTAATCTTTGTTTGTCTTTTTGTTTTATTGTCCAGATTTCACTTCCATACAATAAGACTGGTAGAGCTAATGTATTGTATACTTTTAGTCTGGTTTGTTTTTGAACTAGGTTTGGTTTAAATATAGAGTTAATTACACCTGTTATTTTTAAATATTTTCCAATTTTTAGGTTTATATCTTTTTCATATGTGATCATACATCTTAGGTAGTTAAATGAATTCACCTGTTCCAAGATCTTGTTATCTATTACTATTTTAGTTCTTACTGGATCTTGTCCTTCATGTCATACTCAGATTTTACATTATTATTATCCTAAGACTGCATGAAATCACAAACACAACTAGTAGATCTGTTTTGTCATACACCCTACTCATCATACTACAAATTAAAGATGCCAAGAAATTATATTCTTGGTTTCATCTTTTATCCAAGTGTAAGAAAACAAAGTTTGCATGTGAAGTCACTTCATAACTGGGCTACTTGTATGTAGAGGCTGATGGCTTCATATTAATTGTCTTATTATCCCATAATGCAAAGCACATATCCTTATGACCATGTACAATGCTATGCATTATGAGAAGGGCCACTACCCAGATTGGTTTCGACCTTTATTGAGGTCTCATCAGTGGAAGACAGACTGAGAAGCAATACCAAGTTTGAAGTAATGTAGAAGTCTTATTTCCATATACAAGTAGTCAAAGTATCATCATCATCAAATTGCTGATGTACAAGGGGTGTACAGAATATGACTGTACACCCCTTGTATGGAATAAGAGAGAATAATTTCTCTCTTATTCCATATAAATTTATTCAGTTGACACTTCCTACCATACGAACTTTGTTGATTCTGTTGTCTATTTTCATATTTAATTTATCATCTTCACTAAAAATCGTGCCCAAGTAGCTGAAATGTTTTACTTGTTCTATAGGTGCTCCATTCACAATGCAGTTGATATTTTCATTGCTTCCACCTGTTTTCATTGTCTTTGTCTTGTTATTGCTGACCTTCATACCATATCTATTAATTACAACAGTTATTCAGTTTAGTCAGGGAATCTTGCAAACATGTACTGGATTTATTTAAAAGTATAACATTGTCTGCATAAAGCAAAGAGCTGAGATTAACATCTGCAATTTTGATATCAGGTTAAATACCACTTTCCTTCATAATGTGATCCATATAGATAATGTACATCCTTGTCTGATACCAGATTTAACATTAAATCTGGTGTCTCTTGGCACCTTGTTATATGCTCTACAAAACATAAATACAGATTTTTGTTATATTCCCATCATTTCTCAACTATTTGTCGTAAAGTGAAAATCTGATCCTGATAACCTCTTTTTTGGCCTGAATCCAGCTTGTTCTTCACCATACTTTTCTTCCACATCCTTCTCAACTGTTTCTCAAGTATACTTACGTAAATCTTAACAGGAACACTCACTAGAGAAATCCTCTACGATTCTCACATTCAGTTTCATTTCCCTTTTTATGTATGGGTACTATGAGAGCTCTACTCCAATCATCCCGAATTCTTCCCTCTGTACAGGCCTTTGGCACTCTGCAGTACAGCAACTGTAAGACTTTTATATCTCCATACTTGAGCATTTTGGTCGAATATCATCTACTCCTGCTGCCTTTCCACATTTCAGGCCTTTCATGGCTTTTTCTACTTCAAGTATGGATATGTATTCCTGACTGCATGTCTTGTCAGTGTTTTTTTACCACAGTGTTATCACAGCTTGTTTCATTTAGCAATTTTTCAAAGTAATTACTCCATTCTTCAAGGATATCTTTTTCTCTAGTTTTCATATCACCTTTATCATCTCTAATTCTTTTTACAGCACCCTTTCCTCTATTTCTGAGCTTCTTCAACAACCTTCAGAATATCTTCGCCACCTTCTTGATATTTATTTTCTATATTCTTACCAAAGTCTTATCTTGACTTTTATTTAGTTAATTTTACGTTTAGTTTTCTTATATTTGTCTCTATATTTTGTTAAGAGCAGAAGCTGACTTATTTTCCAGGAACTGTTGATATGCTTTCTTCTTTTCCTTCACTGCCTCTTTAAATTCCTGTATCCACCATGCCTGTTAGCCTTCATCTATGCCAGAAAGCCTCACACTCACTGCTACATGGAACATTATTACTATTATTGCTTTCATGAGTTTCTAACCTAATTGGACTCAAATCATTTAATATCCTCCTCCTCTCCTATCTCTTCTGTCCTTCTTAAAAATATCCTATACAACTGATTCCAACTACTACATCTGACTCTGAGAGCCAGGGTTCACTAATATCAACAATCCTTTTATAATTAATTCTATCCTTGCAGACAACCCCACCACATGCTTCTCTGACTGAATCAGCCAATGTTTTGTTCATGATTTGCCACTGAATCTCCAAAGTTTGGTTTCTATTCTTAAACTCTTTCATTTTTTATTGAATAATATTTGTATATTTTAGTCTACAGTTCACATCTGAGAGCTACTTAACTTTTATTCGCTTTAAAACTGTCTTACAGGTTCTACTTTTCAGTATGAAATTCAATGTTATCCTGCTCAAGACTAAATGATGATCACTTCCAATTTCAAATCCTCTGTACACTTTAGTGTCCTACACCAAGAAGAAAACATCACTATCAATAATAACATAGTCAGTGAGACTTCTTATTCTTCGCCTCTTCTCTCCATGTGAATTTGTGCACATTTTTATGTTGGTACATTGTGTTAGTAATGACCAGTCCATGTCCTGCACAGAAATCCAACAGGTATTTGCCATTATTATTAGCTTTGCTCTTTTCTCCAAATTTTCCCAAAATATTTTTGTATGTCTCACAATCATTTCCTACTCTACTATTCACATCCTCATGAGGACCAATTTTTCATCATGTCAGTTGCTTTCTCTAAGGCCTCAAAAAATTCCTCCACTTCTATC
This sequence comes from Typopeltis vanoorti, assembly GCF_054136105.1. NCBI lineage: Eukaryota > Metazoa > Arthropoda > Arachnida > Uropygi > Thelyphonidae > Typopeltis > Typopeltis vanoorti. The sequence continues at coordinate 165,261,554 of NC_143552.1, forward strand.
TTAGTAGAACCTTCTGTGGGACCATAGGCATAAATAAGTCTTATTGTCCAGTTCCCCATTCTGATATTTTCCCATATCACTCAACTTGATATTTCCTGCCATTCAGGAAGATTAGCCTCATATTTAGTGTTGAATACTATGGCTATATCTTCTTTTCCTTGATTGTCATTGCCTGAATATAACATTTTGTATTTATTGCTCAGAAAGATCTCACCAGTTTTTGTCTTTTTTGTTTCAGTCACCTTTATTATGTCGATCTGGTACTTATCTAATTCCTCAGCTAGCTCCATTTCTTTGCCATTCAGGCTTCTTATATTAATAGTACTGATCTTGAACTCTGGTGATGTTGAGTTTAGGTGTGTTTTAAGATTAGTTCCAGTAGCTGACTTTTCACTGTTAGCCCTGATTCCCTGGCGAAAACAACGGTGCCTTGTTTAACCAGATGACACTCCAGCCAGCATGAAATTCTGTCATGTTGTACCTTCATTTTATATTATGGTTTAAGCCAATAAAATACAATTTGGTCGGCTAAATCCCAAATTGCCAGCCCATCTTTGTTCATTCAGTATCCAGGTAGATACCTAACAGGATGCACCACGAGAAGCTGAGGATTGGACATTGGGTTAGAACCGCTGGTCAGGTCTCAGCATTCCTTTAAAGGCTATGTGGTGGTGTTCTCTCAGTTATACAGCTTTGACCCTCAAGCAACCCGTAGTCAAAGTAAAATTATTAAAATACTTTGGATTAGAGATAGATATTGAAATTTTTTCACTTAGTTATACTATAAATTAAAGAAATTATTGCTAACATGAACTAACTAACAATAAACTAAGAATATAGTTTCTTGGTCTGATATGTTCATTGCATTATGGGATACTGAGACAATTTATTTGAAGTTATCAGCCTCTATATACAAGTAGCCCAGTTGTGAAGTGACTTCATGCACAAACTTTGTTTGCCTACACTTGGATAAAGGATGAAACTAAGAATATAATATCCTGGCATCTTTAATTTATAGTATAACCAATTGGAAAAACTTTCAAAATCTATCTGTAATCCACTTACGAGGTGTTACAATTTAGTTATTTTAGTTACAAGGTGTTACACCTTTTGACTACTTGTATATGGAATGTAATGCAGAAGTCATATGGAAATATGACTTCTGCATTACTTCAACCTTGATGTCATTTCTTGGTCTGGCTCCCACTGATGGGACCTGAATAAACTTCAAAATCGATCTGGATAGTGGCCCTTCCCATAATGCATAGCATTATATGTCTGTAATGATATGTACTTTGCATTATGGGATACTAAAGGCAAGTCATGTGAAGTCATCCACCTCTATATACAACTAGCCCATTTGGCTCACTCACAAACTTTGTTTGCTTACACTTGGATAAAGTATGAAACTAAGAATATAATTTCTTCGCATCTTTAATTTATAGTATATCCATGTGAAAAAAACCTTGAACAGCTCATCATGCTGCACCTTAAACACATTCAAATTCTCTGTGAACTCCATGCTCTCAGGCAATACATTTCAGTCATTCCCAACTCTCCATGCAAAAAACCTGCTACTTACTCCCTTGCTCACACTCTCCTTATTTTGGTCCATTGCCTCTGGACTCTCTCCAACATCTCTTCATCCATTTGAAAATCATGTAACCAAATCTGTGCACAGTATATAATGGAACCAGAATCTCCTTACTTCTACAAGTCAGTGTCCTCTGTATCATTCCCAGATTTCATTGTTGCCCTCACAACTTCAACAATATGTCCTCTAAATTTCAGATCTTTATCCACCAATATGAGGGATGTCTGGAAAGATCTGATAAACACCTGGAAGAAAAATTATATTAAAACAACTGATATAACCACAAGAAAGAACATACTAGTAGCAGAGTTATGAAGTTTACTTGTTGCTATATCCTTGTATGTTCTTTCTCGTGGTTATATCAATTGCTTTAATATAATTTTTGTTCTAGATGTTTATCAGAAATTTTCAAATCCCCCCACCCTCTTGTATACACCAAGAATAAATTATACATCCTATCTTTGTTTTCCACATTTTAAAACCTTACAATTTCAACATTGAACTGGCATCCCCACTTCTGTATCTCTTCACTTAGTCTATAATCTCCTTTATGAAGTGATGCAATCTTGCTTTCCTTCCACTTCTTTGGAACTTGACCCAGTGTAAGACTCATATTAAATAGAAATATCAAGACAGATGTCAACTACCTGGCACATTCCTTCAAAATATCCGGTGATATATCAAGTCTCACAACCTTCTTAAAATCAAGTTTGCTTAATTTCCCATATACCTCTTCATCACTTACAATTGGTCTCTCCTCATCATCATCCACTGCTCTCAAACTCTCCATTATGTCACATTCACAAGGATGAAAGTCCTTTATGAACTACTCATCAAATATCTCAACTATGTCCTCTGCAGCAGTTTTCCTTATACCATTTTCCTCAATCAATGCCATCCTGACATAATCGTTCTTATTTTTGCATACCTACATATCGAAATAACTTCCTGGGATTTTTTATTTTTATTTTGGCTTCATTAGCTATCTCGTGCTCATACTGAACTTTTTCTACCCTTATCAACCAAGTCCTACCAACTGAGTCTTTGCCCGTTCTTTGTATTTCTCATGGAATTGTTTATTACCATTCCTCTTATGTTGCCTCCATAATGCCTTTTTTTCTCTGTATTGCATGCTTAATCTCTTCATTCATCCATTTTACATCTGCCTTATTTAACCTTCTGACCTTTGGAATACATTTAGGCATTGTTTCTACTAGACAGTTTTTGAGTATCATACAGGCAGCATTGATCTCCTTTCTGTCCAACTCCTCATTTATAATATCCTGTGTAGAGATGATCAAATCCAAGACCCTCAGTCCTCATGTGCTCTCTGTTTCATACTGCTTGAGGCAGCTGTCCCTGAAAAACTCAAGAAACTCATTTACTTTACTCTCAGTTGCTATCTTGTCGTTCCAATTTATATTGTGTAATTAAAATCACCCATAATGATCACCCTTTTTACCATTTGCTTGGCTAATTTGCTTATACATTTCCTGGCCACTACTCTCCACATTACCAGCTCTTTAGCACCATCCAACGAACTATTTCATTATATTCGCCTCTGTCTCACACCGTACTGCCTCAAAACTTGCCACTATTATCTCCTTGCATCTCTACCTTTTATGGACATAACTCTTTCTATCATCAATAGCACTCCATCTCCCTTTTTACCCTTTCTATCTTCATGAAATACACCATACCCTTCCATCTTTATTCCTCTGAGGATGTTATCTTCATGTTATCCATAAACATAACAGCTCATTCTTCACTCTTTAACAAGTTTCACTGATACCACTTATTAGATGTGACTTCTCTATACTTTCCTTGAGCCATTTCTTTTTCTCCTTACTCATCTCTCAGAACCTTCTTCAAATCTTCCCTTCATCCCAGGTCATTCCTTTCCCCTTTTTGTCTACACACACATTCACATTCTCTTGGAGCATCAGTCTTTCTTGCGCTGTGTTTCCCTGTCCACCCTGAGTCTTCTCATTTCCCTGTTTGTCTTGCACACTTGTTCTCTCATTCTCTACACTCATGCTACCGATTTCTTCATTCATAAACACCACTTCCTTCTCTCCTTCCTCACCCTCCCACTCTGTCATATTGCTTCTTACTTGCTCAGTTTCATTCTTTGCATTCATTATTTTCCCTTCCAGCAGTCTCTCCAAATGACTGACACCAAAACTATTCAAATGCAGTCCATCATTCTTATACAGTTCAATTCTTCCTTTCTAACTCATTCTACATATTAATAAACTGCACTCCTTTCTCTTCACACATTTTTGCTTATATATCATTCATAATTCTTGCTCTCCCATAACATCACTGTCATATCTATACAACAGACTAACTGCCTTTCCTATTATTATTATTACTACGGGCGACTCCAAGGAGTCCTTAGACTCATCGAGGGAGGCCCTAAACATCATGTCCATCACAACTATTAGACATTCTCACAGTATCTATCATACCTTGCCTTGAACTCATTCGGTCGTAGCACCCACAACAGACTCTGGCAGCTTATTCCACTCATTTACCACTCTAAAAGTAAGGAACCCAGCTCTAACACCCTTACTAACTACACTCTTACCCAGCTTCCATGGATGTCCCCTAGTCCTCCCACCACCAGTCCTGATCTCAAAAATATCCTCTGAATTAATCCTATAGAAACCCTTCAGCAATTTGAATGTCTCAATCACATCTCCTCTTTTCCGCCTATCAACCAATTTCTGCAACCCACGAATCTTCAACCTGTTTTCATAAGGTTCATTCCATAGATCTGCTCTCATCTTGGTCACTCGCCTCTGGATCCTCTCCACCTCCTCCCCATTAAGAACCTAGGTGACCAAATCTGGGCACAGTAGTCGAGATGAGGTCTTATGAAGGCTCAGTACAGAGGAACAATAACTTGCTTATCTCTGCTCGTCAAAGTATTCCTCAGCAACCAAGTGATTTGATGAGCTGATTTAGCCACTTTTGCAACGTGCCCCCTAAACTTCATCTCCTTATCCACCAACACTCCCAAGTCCCTGGCCTCATCAATCTCCTGGAGTACAGTTCCACCAATGTGGTATACTGCTGCTAATCTTTTCACCCCAGAATGCATAACCTTACATTTTGTCACATTAAACTGACATCCATTCTCCTTAGCCCAGACCTCCAATCTACCCAAGTCGTCCTGCAAGATTTTGATATCCTCTGCATTCACTATTGTCCTACCCAACTTTGCATTATCAGTGAACAAATGAACCATTCCTCTTAGATCCTTCCCTATATCGTTGATGAACAAATTAAACAGCAGTGGTCCAAGAACAATGTCCAGTCTTACATTCTCCTTGTTTCCTTTTCAAGTCATTTGTCCCTACTATCACCACTAACTCGTTTGCTCACTTATCCTCATGTCCATCCACTTAATCACTCTATTCATTTTACCTCCAGAAGTCTGCGCGGTTAGCCTAGTGGCTTTGTGCTTCGCAACCATATGCTTGGGGAAGGAGTGTCCTAGGTTCGATTCCCGTCAATGACATGAGGAGCTGAAGGATCTTCCTCAGCCATAGCCAAGTTAGACGGTCTTGGGCGTGGACAGCAGGGTTTTCCCCGCCAGTTTATCTGGTGTTTTTCATCCCGCAAGCAGGCAAACTCATTCAAGGACACACGCGGATTACAGTCAGGAATACTGACCCAGCCATAGGTCTGATTTGTCAGCCTATGCTGGTTCCGGAGCCCGGATAAAATTTTGGGGGGACTAGATGGTACTGTGAACTTCCGTGAAAAGGGGAACTCTGTATCATCACACAGAATTTATTTATTTACCTCCAGGAAAACATACCTTGTGCATCTTCTCTTTTACCACAACTGTAATAATGAAATCATCATACAGTGCCATTCTCAATTTCTTTTGTTATCTTTTTCATACCAACATTATTTTTTGTTTTCATCTTCACTCTTCCATACATATCTATAATTCTCTTCATCTGCCTCCACATCTGCGTCATCTTCACCAACTCTGCTTTTAAATCTTTTTTTTTTTTTTTTTTGCTATCATTCACTCTTGCTATTTTATCATCAGTCACACACACTTGTTCACCGTCAATCCCGCTTGCCACCTTACAGTTCAAGTTAATTACTTTTTTTGTTGTTAAACGTCATTATCGACAACTTTATTGTTAATTTTATTCTGTTTTTTAACATAATCTAAATTACCGACTGCTTTATTGTCTGCTGAACTTTTTCACAATATTTGTTTTCATCTTCTTCACTCTTCCATATGTATCAATAATTCTCTTCATTTCCACACAATCTTCAACTGCCATTGATACTGATTACGATACTGCCATCATTGAACTTCAAGACTGGCCTCCAGACCTTAAGTGTTTCATTTCTGACCTAGCACTGGTTCGTGCTCTAATTATACACTTATAAATTTAGTTGATTGATTTTTTTCCATACCAGCTTTGCTCATTCTGTTGTCCATTTCCATATTTAATTTGTCATCTTCACTAAAAATTTTGTCTAAGTAGCTGAAATATTTTACTTGTTCTATAAGTTCTCCATTCAAGTTGCAGTTGATTTTTCAATGTTCCTGTCTCTCTTCATAGTCTGTCTTTTTATTGCTGATATTCATACCAAATTGATTATATCAGTAATTTAGTTTTGTTAGGAAATCTTGCAGACTTGTACTAGATTTATTTAGAAGTATAACATCTGTATAAAGTAACTAGCTGTGATTAACACATCTAGTTTTGATATTGGCTTTAATACCATTTTCCTTTGTGATGTGATCCATATGGATGATAAATAACTGCAGATCAAGTGCCAGAGTGCACATCTTCCTATACTTAATTCATTTCTAACTACTGACTTAGAACTCAGATATAGACTCTATATTGCCTAGATCATTTTGAAGAGCTCTTCTCTTGGGACCTTGTCATATGCCTTTTCCAGATCTACACGTACTGGCTACTGAATTCTAAACTTTGCAGAAGTCAGTGGTTTCTGTATAGACATGTGACTGGCAATACTGGTCCTCTTCACTTCTCTGCACATAGTTTGGTGAGATATGGGTTGAGAATAGCTGCATTAAATGATTGGGTCATTTGCTGCACACAGAAAGTTCTGTTTGTCTGTACAAGCCTTCTCAGATGACAGTGATCTTGTTTTTGACAAGCTGTTTTGGGATCACTGTTAGGCTTCTTAGACAAGCAGTGTCAGTTATTTTTCCACTGATTTAACACCCTGGATATCTCACCCTTTTAAAAAACCAGTCAGCTCTGCTTTTTTCAAAATCTTGGCTCCAGCCAGAGGGCACCCTCACAAGGATTTGGGAAAGGGTGCCAGAGGGCACCCTTTCCCAAACTCTGAAAGATCCTTTGTTTTTCCCATTGTGATCAACACTGCTAATGATTAATGACCAGCAGCATTCTTAAATAGTTACTTAGAACATGTGATGATGCACATGACCAAGTATTTCATACATACGTTGCATAAGTGATATTTACATACATCTACATAAAGATTTCTAATTCAGCATCCAATATGTGTATATAACTTGAATACAGATCTTTGTTATATTTCCATGGTTTCTCAGCTGTTTTTATCTGAAAATCTGATTCGACAAACCTCTATTTGGCCTGAATTCAACTTGGTCTTCAAGATTCCCTTCCACAATTTTTCTTAGCTATTTTTCAAGTATATTTGCATAAATCTTATTAGCTACTCCCATTAGGAAAATTTCTCTGTAATCGTCATATTTAATTTTATTTCTCTTTTTACAGATGTGTACTGATAGCGCCAATCATCTGGAATTTGACCCTCTGACCAGGCTGTTTTTATTATGCAATATAACCACTTTAAAACTTTCTCCATATTTGAGTTTTCTATTTGAATATTATATATTCCATCTGCCTTTCCACATTTCAGGTTTTTGATGACTTTTTTTACTGCATTCTTTTGAGTTTTTTATCATCATTTTCTGTCATTATCAGCATACCAATAAGATTTATGCAAAGTATACTTGAAAAATAGCTAAGAAAAATTGTGGAAGTCAGTGTTTTCTTCATGCTGTCATTACTTACTTCATATAGTCATCTTTCAAAGTAATTACCAGACACCTAGAATATCTTCAATTTTTCATACTATCTTTGTTATATCTGATTCCTTTTACAGTACTCTTTCCTCCATTTCTGAGCTTTCTCAATAGCCTCTAGAATATTTTTGCCACCTTCCTGATATTTATTTCTATGTCATACCAAAGTCTTTCCATGGCTTTTGTATTGCTACTTTTACATGCTTCTTCACTTTCTTATATTTTTAATTCTCTCAAAGCATATGCTGACGTCCTTGCCAAGAACTTTTGATATGCTTTCTCTTTTCCTTGGCTGTCTGTTTAACTTTCTGAGTTCACCATGGAGTTCTGATTTTTCTATTGTTTCACACTACCTCACCACATTACTCTCTGGCTGAATCAGTCAGTGTTTTCTTAATGGTCTGCTACTGAAACTCCAAGGTTTAATTCCTCCCCTCACAAGCAATGAGTAATATTAGTTTATTGTAGTTTAGAACAGCAGTTCCCAACTTTATTATAATCACAGAACCCTTTTCACTATGATAAAAAAATGTGGAACCCTGATAATGCAGGGTGGTTGGTGAGTGGAATGCATTGCCTGAGCATGTTGTGGATGTGGACACATTGAATCAGTTTAAGACTCGGTTGGATGAGCATTGTATGCAATAGTGAGTACCTCCCACGATGAGTCTCTGACTCCATGGAGGTCGGGTGTTGATAATAATAATAATAATGATAATTTGAGAGGCCTGCTTCACCAAATTGTTATATTTAATGTGTCTTTTGTGTTCTTTTTTACTTATAGGGATTGTATGTCCAGTTTCATCAATATAAGGTAAATTACAGGTGCAGTAGATGCAATAAACTCCAGGATGTGCCAATGGGAGGAGAGGATCTTTAGAGGAGTTGAATATGTTTTTTAATTTTATAGGTGGTTTAAAAGTGGCATTAAGATTATAATGGTGTAGGATTCTATTGATTTTTTTCTGATAACTCTTTAATGTATGGGATGGCTATGGTTTTACTGTAATCTAGATTCTTTTTTGATGAAGTTTTTATGAGGAATTTTATTAATAGTATTTTTGTTATAGCCATTATTTATAAATGTGTTGCTAATAATCTTTAATTCTTGTTTAAGAGCTTGTTGATTAGAACAAATTTTTATAGCTCTGGTGTTAATGACTCCAAATTTTTGCGACGGGTGGTGATATGAGTTAGCATGTATATATTGGTCAGTATATCCAGGAACAGGAGTGAGTTCTGATTTTTGATTTCAATAGTAAATTTATGTGTTTAAAGTTTGTTGATCGTGTGGCCAGGTAATGAAAACATCGTCAGTGTATCTAAGCCACACTGTAGGTTTTAGAGTAAAGGAATCAAGAACACTTTGCTCAAAAGCTTCCATATAAAAGTTATCAATTGGAAGGGGGGGGGGGGGGGGAATAGTGGTGAGCCCATGGCTGTACCTTCTTTTTGTAGGTAAAATTTATTTTGCCACACAAAGTAACTGGAACGTAGTATGTGGACAAAGAGGGTTGTAATGTCAGGCTGAAATTTGCTCTGTAGAATTGTGTCACTGATTGGGACATTTGTGAAAAGGGCAGAAATTTCAAAACTGACTAATAAATCATCTTTGCCGAGCGCTATATTTTTAATTTTGCTTATAAAGTGTGTGTCCTTTATATAGGAGGGAGAATGACCTACCAACTCCTTGAGTGTTGATGCTAATTTTTTGGTTAGGTGATAATTAGGGCTATCTATTCCTTCAACTATCAGCCGAAGCGGAACGTTTTGTTTGTGTACTTTAGGAACACTATATGTTCTGGGAGAACGGGCATAATGGGGGTATAAGTTTTTCAACAGTATCTGACGGCCAGGAAGTGACAGACTTAAGTAATTTCTCAGTTTTTTCCTCTTTATTCTGTTAGTTTAATTATAGTTTACAAGCTGATGGGTGCTGTTATCAGAGACTAGTTGATTCATGTGATGGATGTAAGTTGATCTGTCAAGGACGACAGTGGCATTATCTTTATCTGATTTTGTTATAATTATATCTTGATTAGCTTTTCATGACTTGATTGCTGCTAGTTCTGTTTTTGTAAGATTGCTATATAAGGTTTTCTTTCTATTCAGAACATTGCTGGTTTCTAAACGAATTTTATCAGCTATATTAATAGAAAGAGATTTAATGCCTCTTTCTATGTGCTATATAAAATCCAGTTTAATAACAGTTCTAGACGCTATTGCGAAGTTAAGGCCTTTATCAAGTGATACAAGTTGACCGTTATTTAAGGTGTGGCTTGATAAGTTGATCACATGATTACTGCTTGCAGGTGGTTGGTCGCTCCTTGTCTCACTTGTTTGTTGTTCACTGTTGGAGTTGTTTACTAGAGGAGAGATATCCTGATTGGTTGGATTTGTATGATTGGCATTCAAATTTCAGCGTTGTTTTAAAATATGAAATTTGGTCTTAAGGTTTTCTTTATTACTTTCTAGAATATATTTAGCCGAATTGTCAATGATTCTTTCAAGCACATTCAAAATATCTGGATTCATATAACTAGAGAGTTTAAATGCTTTCCATGCATTGTCAATATCATCCATCCAGCAACCGATACCATTCTGCTGAACTCGGCTTACTCCTCAGTTGGTCATAATTTCCTACTTTGTAGTTTAGAACATAGCCCTTTCTGAATGCAACATTCATAAACTTAGTCACTTCCCAAGTAAGTACTGCATGATCACTGCACCAACCGGAGGCAGAATAGTTACGTTCTTAATTGTGAAACATCCTCTGACTCTGTAAAAAATCAAAACTAATGCTCTTTGATCTCTAATTCCTTCTGTCACTTGCTGCTTGAGGAAGTCGTCCTCCATCAGCTTGATAAATTCAGTTTCATTCTTCTCATGAGATTTTACTGCTACCCAATCAGTATTTGAATAATTAAAGTCTCACATTTCATGCCCATCATTTGGTGGCATATTTCTTCACCACTAGCAAGTGATCTACCAGGTCTGTAACTGTACCCCACTACATAATTAATCTTGTTAGATTCCACCTTACACCAGATGGCTTCAAATTCACTATCATGAAATACTCTTACTAGTATTACAATCATAGTTCTCAACACTAACTAGATTCAAGTCACCTGATATCATGAAGCAGTGCACCCCCTCCTTTCCTATTCTGTCTATCCTTCCTAAAAATACTGTACCCTTTACACTTGATACCAGTTAGATATAATTGATAGCCTTAGGGAACTGTGCAAGATAGGATTAATCATGCAATCATAGCATTAATTATTAAAGCTAACATAAACCTAATTAATTAAATCTGGCATGTCATTGAGCCTATAACATTGATATGCCATTAAAATATTTTAAGAAAATTTTGAAAGCTCTTATTGAATTTTGCTTTAATTTCTGAGATAATTTCTTTGTGAATATCAATATTAAGACCTGCTTAATTTCAGAAAAGCGACCCTTGGATTCTCTGTTTGTAGTTGGATGGCATGGCACCCTGATTGAATATTCATTGGAACCAAAACCTGCTTTAGCCATAACAAAGGCTGGAGATGATTCACCAGTAGAACTGGAAGTTACTGCTCATGCTCAATGGTGTTTACTAAGGTACGTTTATTTAATTATCACTTTCATGTTTTAAACTTAAGAGTTTTCTGAAGTGCTTACTTATTAAACTCAACATTTGATTTTTTGAATCTTTCAATACATACACTGCTTAGAAAGAAGTCAACGGACACCATAGTGAGCAAACAGCCATGGCACCCGCCTTAATAAGATGTAGAACCTCCTGCTATTACTTCAGCAATGGGAATTTTGGAGTAGACATGTAATGATGTCCTGGACTGTTGGTGGGGCAGACATCCCTTGATCCAACCTGATATTCCAGTTCATCCCAGATATTCAGGTTGAGATCATTCAATCAGGGCTCTGTGGAGGCCATTCAAGTGTAGTGACATTCATGTCCACAAACCATGCAATGACAGCAGCAGCCTTATGATATTGAGCATTGTCTTGCTGAAAGAGACAGTGGTTATTTCTGTAGAAATGCCACAAAGTAGGAAGCATTGCATTGTCCATAATGTTCAGATACCTTTCAGAGTTTGTGCACCACAAACAGAAGTTCGAGACCAAACCAGGAAAAACAGGCCCATACCATCACACTGAATTTTTGTCAATTTTGTTTTATATGCTGTTTAGAAGAAGCATTTTATGACTCACTGCAGCACACTCTATACAAAGAAAGAAATAGCAATCAAAACTTTACTATAGTAATGGGCGATTTTAATGCCAAAGTAGGTCATCCTCTCAACAAATAGACACAATAAGACCATGCGTATATAGTACAAGCAGCAATATTTTTGGCTAAAAATATCCCCCCCCCCACTCAGTAAAATTCATCAGCTGTCTCTATCTCTCTCCCAATACCACCAACCACTTCAAACTCTTTAATTTCCTCTCCTCAAAAGTTGATTTCCTCCAGTCCCACTATCCTAATAGTGAAATCATCCTCCTAGGTGATTTTAATGTCCATAATACCAACTGGTTTTCCTCTTCCAGTTGTACAGATCCTGCAGGCAGAGACACTGAAATATTTGCCATCACCAATGACCTTACACAAATAGTTCACAAGCATACCAAAATACCAGATAACCCAAAATACCCTAGATCTCTTCCTTACCAATGACCCTTCCAAATATACAGTGAATGTAGTGAGCCCTCTGGGTAATTCTGACCACAACCTGGTGTTCATGTCCTGCCCCGTGCAATAACGCTTACACAGTCACGCCTGCACAAGAGTAGTCTGGCATTATAACAGTGCCAAATGGGACAGCCTCCGAGACTACTATGCTTCATTCTCATGGTTGGACTATTGTTTGCAGTCTTCCAATCCAAACATATGCACTGAACACACCACCAAAGTAATCCTCACTGGCATGATAATATACATTCCCCACACCACTCTGAACTGCCATCCCCTATCCAACCCTGGTTCTTCAAAAGATGTGCCAAGGCTGTGCTAATGAAAAACCAGGCATACCACAACTGGCTCCATTCTCCTTCAGTGTCTATACTGAAACCCGAAACAGATGCAAAAAAATTATCAATGATTCCAAAACAGAATTTGAATGGGCAAAAAGCAGGAAACTTGCAGTCTGTCCTAGCGGCAGCCATGCCTTTTGGTCTCTTGCCAAAGCAATTGGTCGCAACTTTTCTATCAGTAACAAGCTTTACATTATAAATACATTTTTTAAGAAAGTCCCCAAAAGAAAATGGACATGGAGAAGTCCAAATGGAGAAATAAAAAATGAAATAGATTATATACTGTGTAATTATAAAGAAATAGTTCAAGATATCTCAGTATTAAATCAAGTAAAAACAGGAAGTGACCACTGACTGGTGAGAGCCAAAATTAAAATAAACCCCAAATTGGAAAGAATAAATTGGCTAAACAACAAAAAATCAAGAAGTTTTGATTTAAAACCTATTGAAAACAAGAACTAGACTTAATAAATATATTTGAAGACATAAATAAAATAAGTAAAAACCTAATGGAAGTAATAATCTCGGCATCCAACGAATTCAAAAGCAACAAAAAGACCATAGACTTTCAGAGGAAACCTTACAACTACTAAAAAAGAGATGAAATATGAAACAACACATAAAACTTAACTTCTAAAATAGAATATGCAGAACTATGCAAAACAATAAGGAAAAAAATGAGAAACGAAATAAGATCTTATAACACTACAAAAATAAAAGAAACAATTGAAAACAATAAAAATATGAAAATACTAAGAAAACATTTATCAGTTGGTAAAAGTTAATTAACTGCAATAAAAGATAAGAATGGAACTACAATAAGGAACCAAGGAGAAATCCTAAGCAGACTAGAAGAATAGGAGAAAATGACTACTATTTGGGTTTTTTTTTGGTCAAATATATTTATTTTAAACTAAGTTATACCAACTAGTTTCGCCAACTGTGGCTGTTGGCTTCATCAGGGTTGAAATTATATAAATGTAAGAACACTTGAACGCTAAAAAACTGTTTGCACTGAAACCAGAAATGGACCGAATACAAGCAGAAGAACGCATACATCACACATATAGCACGTGTATGATCTACTAGTTATTATGTATAAACGTTCTGTAGTTGGCAGCAAAATTTAATTTTGGCATGTTGAAAGATCTAATGAGGGCTTTCCAGTTCTCGGGCAGAATTAATCCTTGGTTTCTATTTAGGTTTTCTTCTGAACGGAGAACTGTTGTGGCTTCTTTTATCATTTGGGAGCGGAAATCCTCCTCTAAGTAGGGCATGGAGCTTTTATCCCATTCTATAACATGGTTAGTCCTAGCAAAACGAAAGGCTAACCCCGATTTGTCTTCTATATTATTATTGACGTCTCCTATGTGTTCCTTTTTTCTGATTTCAAAACTTCTTGAAGTCTGGCCAATATAGTTTAAGCCGCACGAGCAGGGTATGTTGTAAACTCTGGCATATTTGAAAAAAGGATGACTATCTTTTGGAGATCTTAAGGATTGGCGAATGGTCTGTGAAGGTTTAAAAGCTACTCGTTTCCATGTGGCTTGAGGAGTTTAGCAATCTTATTAGAAACTGTCCCTGTAAACGGAATCACAATAGTCATGATGCTTCTAGAAATTTTTATCAGTGTATCAGTGAGAATTCTAATTTTATATAAATGATCATTTGACTTGTTTGTTCATTATTTGTAGAATGCAGCATCTGCAAAATAAGTTCAAAATGATTCTGAGACGTCGCTTTACTAATCCCATCCATATAACAATCCCAAAAAATCTTTTGATCTTATTTTTACTGGTAGGGATCAAACAAGTTGCTAATCTTTCAGGTAGTACTTGAATTGCATGCAAATTAGTTTGCTCTGCTATTATTTCAAATATTTCTTTTGAACCACGAGAAAATGATAAGCTTCTACTTTCTAACTGTTATGTTAGCATATACACTCAATAGACAAAACATTAGAGATACCTAATGTGTTATTAGATATAAATGATTATGAATCCCTCCATATGGAGGGATTCATAGTCGTTTGTGTTTGTGAGAGCTCCTGATAAGATAAGTGTTATTTTAAGTCATCGTTGATAAATTTACTTAAATATTATGTAATTTTGTTTGCCTTGCGTATCTTAGTGTGTCTGTTTGTGTGTTTTTGGTGTTTCATTTGAAAATTGGATAAAATACGTTATAAGTAAGTATGGCCCCCGTACGAAGGAAAATGGCGGCCAGTAATGATGGTTCGCCATCTTTATTCAATAACGGTAATAAAAAGGAGATGATCTATCTGCAAAATGTATGCTTTGCGGAGTGCGGTCAGAGTATGGCTAGATGATAATAAAGGAGTGAATGTGTGTGTAGAAAATGTAAGGAAAATGAGGAATTAAAGTGTATTTCAGGTCGTGAGTGTGATATTTTTGTCAAACTTCAGAACGAAGAAAATAGTGATATGACAAGAAATGGCGTGGTTGTACCAGAGAATTGTGAGGGCGTGAAGGTAGCAAGTGTGAATGATGGTATTAATTCAGAGCAAATTAATGGTTTTACAGAGAATAAAAAAGATGAGATAGATGCAATGAGTGAGATCGCGTTGTTGAGCGGAGCGATACAAAGGGCAAAGCGGCAGCTAGAGCTTATGAACAAAAGTCGACTGAGTGTACCAGCCAGTAATAAAAAGTATGATAAGAAAAATAAGTGTATGAGTGTGAATGTAAACAAAATGAAGGAGAGAGTGCTGTATGGAGACTCGTTAGTACGAGGTGTGTTAGTAGAGGATTTGACAAAATCGTACCAACCTGGTGCGACCATAAAGGATGTAACTGAGTCTGTTAGAGAGCAAAAGGAAATGGTGAAAGAAATGATTGTTGTGGCAGGTATGAATGATTTGAAAGGAGATAAAATGGAAATGATAGAGGACCTGAATGAATTGTTTGAGGTAGCAAAAGAAAAGAGTGAGAGAGTTAGGATGATTAGTCTTTTGCCGCGGTATGACAGTGAAGTGTTTAAGAGGAAGGCCAAAATTGCAAATGACTTTATGCGTGGGTTATGTATGACGAGTGGTGTGGAATTTGTGGACGTGTGGAGTGAGTTCGTAGGGCGAAAGGATCTATATAAGATGGATGGCTTGCATTTGAATGGATACGGTGTAAGGAGACTTCAAAAAGTGTTGCTGAATGTAGTGGAAGTGCAAAATCAGGGAAACTAGATTTATTAAGGGGGGGGAGTAGATATATACAGACTTTAGGGAGGGAGTTGAATGTATGAATGAGTATAATATGTCCGAGCGAATAAGGACAACAAATCAGAATGGGATAGTTAATATAAGGCATCAAGGTAGGGAAGGGGCTAATGGGGGTCTTAAATTCATGTACACTAATGCTAGGAGTATTAGGAACAAGAACGAAGAGTTTTTGGCCATGGTTGGCACTTCCAGACCACAGATTATTGGCATTAGTGAATCATGGCTGACTGTAGATGATATAGCTAGTGGAATTGAATGTGATGCGTATAGTGTGTTCAGGAATGACGGAGAATAAAATGGAAGGAGGAGTATTGTTGATGATAGCTGATGAGCTGCAGCCAAGGAGAATAGAAGTTGAATTGCAGGATAGAGAAAAGAGCACATTTGAGGCCATTTGGTGTGAGATTGTGGCTAGCAGAACAAAATATACAATTGGGTGTTGCTATAGACCAGGTGATGGAAAAGATGGTGGAGACAGTATACACAAGCAAATAGAAGAAATGAGTGGAAGGAGGGTAATTATTATGGGAGATTTCAACTATGGTCGCATTGATTGGAGTGAGGAGAGGACACACGGGAGGAAGGAATTGGATTTTATGCGGTTATTAATGGATAACTATCTGCGACAGCATGTTATGGAAAATACTAGGGGTCAGAGAGTGCTTGACCTAGTAATTACATCTGAGGATTTGGCTGTAACAAATATGACCACATTGCCACCAATTGGTGAGAGTGATCATAGGATCTTGACTTGTGAGGTGGCTAAAGGTGTGGAATTTACAATTAAGACAGGGTACATGTGGAATTATCGGGCTGGAAAGTATGACAAGCTTAGGAGTTTGATTGGTTCAGTGCCATGGCTTGTACAACTGCAAGGACTAGAAGTTGATAGTGCATGGGAGGCAGTTAAGAAGTGTTTGCACGAAGCAATGGCTGACTGTATACCTAGAGTCCGAATAATAAAGAAAGTAGGGGTTAAATGGATGAATAACACCATTAAGCTTGAGCTGCAAAAAAAGAAACAACTATGGAGAGAATTTAAGGAGAAAGGTGACCGGCAGGCACATGAATGGTATAAAGTGCAGGCCAGAAGGGTAACGAGTGTGGTAAGAAAAGCAAAAAAGGATTACGAAAGAACATTGACCATGCAGGCTAAAGAGAATCCTAAACAGTTTTTTAGATATGTAGCAAGTAAAAGGAAAAATGTACATGGCAGAATGATTTTAAAGAATGCCGATGGTAGGGAGGTAACTGAATCAGTTGATATAGTTGAGTTACTGAGTTAGCACTTTGCAAGTATATATCAACCCAGGTGGTGACATTGCAAAAAAACGAATAAACCAGTAGATTATACGGGAATTGTGGTGAATGAAGTGGATGTGAGTAGTCTATTGCATAACCTCAATGTCAATATATCCGTGGGATTGGATGGTATACCAGCTCTTGTCGTACGAGAAGTGGCTAAAGAATTGTCAGTACCCTTGACCATTTTGTTTAATTTGAGTCTCGGGAGTGGGTTAGTCCCGAGGGGGTGGAAAGAGGGGAAAATAGTTCCACTGCATAAAGGTGGTTCCAAGACTGCTGTTGCAAATTACTGACCGATTAGCATATCAGGAATCATTGTCAAGGTCTTAGAAAAATTAGTCAAGAAAAGAATACAGGATTGGATAGATGAAAATGGGATATTGTATGGGGGACAACATGGTTTTGTGAAGGGTGGATCATGCCTCAGTAACTTGCTCATGTTTTATAACACAGTGACGGCTGAACTTGATAAGGGTAATGGGTTTACAGTGATTCTACTGGATCTTGTTCAGGTCTTTGACAGGATACCACATGGAACCCTAATCAGTAAACTGGAGCAGATGGGGATGGATATAGGGTTGGTGAGATGGATAGGAGGGTGGTTGATGGAGAGATACCAGAGAATGGTTTATTCAGGAGTTGAGTCTAAAAGACGGCTTGTGACTAGCGGTGTGCCACAGGGCTCTGTTCTTGGACCACTACTTTTCAATTTGTTCATCAATGATATAGGAAAGGATCTGAGAGGAAGTGTTCACTTGTTTGCTGATGATGCAAAGTTGGGTAGAGCAATTGTGAGTGCACAGGATGTCAAAATTTTGACATCCTGTGCACTCACAACTGACATCCATTTTTTCTAGCCATGGGCTAGGAAAAATGGATGTCAATTTAATGTGGCAAAGTGTAAGGTTATGCGTTTTGGGGTGATAAAGAACAGCAGTATATCGCATTGGTGGAACCTTACTCCAGGAAATTGATGAGGCCAGGGATTTGGGAGTATTGGTGGATAGGGAATTGAAGTTTAGGGGGGCACATTGCAAAAGTGGCTAAATCAGCTCATCAAATCACTTGGCTTCTGAAAAATACTTTAACATGCAGAGACAAACAAGTTATTGTTCCTCTGTATCGAGCCTTGATAAGATCCCATCTGGACTACTGTGCTTAGTTATGACGCCAGGGTTTCTTCGTGATGGGTAGGAACTGGAGAGGATCCAGAGACGAGTGACCAAGATGGTGGCAGGTCTGTGGAATGAACCTTATGAGAATAGGTTGAAGATTTGTGGGTTGCAAAAATTGGTCGATTGGCAGAAAAGGGGTGATGTGATTGAGACATTCAAATTACTGAAGGGTTTCTATAAGATTAATCCAGAAGATGTTTTTGAAAATAGGACTGGTGGTGGGAGGACTAGGGGCCATGAATGGAAGCTGGGTAAGAATGTGGTTTACAAGGATGTTAGAGCTAGGTCTTTTACTTGGAGAGTGGTGAATGAGTGGAATAAGCTGCCAGAGTCTGTTGTGGGTGCTACTACCGAATGACTTCAAGGCAAGGTATGATAGATACTGTGTGAATGTCAAATAGTTGTTCTTGACATGATGTTAGGGCCTGCCTCGATGAGTCTGTCGACTCCTTGGAGTTGCCCGGGATAATAATAATAATAATTCCTACCTAATAGCATGTCAGCCCTCCTCTAGCATGAATAAAGCCTCTACTCTCCAAGGCATTGATTCTGCCAGATGTCAGAGAGTTGCTGGATGTAATTCCAGCCATGACTGTTGCATCATTTTGCACAACTGCATCTTAGACATCGGTCCCAGATACATGGATCAGATGTCTCCTTCTATGTATCCCACAGATATTTGATCGGATTTAAATCCTGGGACATTAGAGGCCACTGGATGGTTCAAAACTCAGATGAGTGTTCCTTGAACCATGCCTGGGTGATTGCAGCCTAGTGGGGCAGCACATTGTCCTGCTGAAACAGACCCATCAGCTGCAGGATGTACAGAGGCCATGAAAGTGTGTAGGTGATCAGCCAGTTCATTCTGGTTGCTTGCATCATTTAAGGACCTCTCCAGACAAGGACCTAATGTGTCACATGAGAAGGCTTCCCAAACCATCACCAAGCCACCACATCCTTGAACAGAGCCATGACACGATGGGGACATGGCCTCATGCTGTTGATGTACCCACACCCTCCCGTCAGCTCACTACAACTGAAAATTGGATTCTTCAGACCACATGACTCTAGTTCACTCTGCAGAGGTCCATTTTTGATGGTCCCAACACCAGGCAAGGCACAATGCCCAATGATGAGCTGTCAACAGTGGTAGATGATTAGGTATTGGCTCCTGTAGGCCATGGTCTGCTGTGTGTGCCATACCGTTCACTCGATGGCGCTTGGACCTCCAACATTGAAACTTAATGTGATTTGTGCCACCGTTGCCCTGCAGTTGGTCTATATAAGTCTGGACAGGCTACATTAACTCCAGTCATCAATGGCATTTGGTCGGCCACCACTTGCTCACTCGCCGCTGGTAGATTCGTTGATGGTATACTCATGGTAGATCCTTGATACGGTTGCCCTCAAGAACCCGAGGGTTCTACCACTTGGGCAATATAATGACTTTGTGCTAATAATATGTCTTGATCAAAATCACTCAGATTGCTACATTTACCCATGTTTGTTGATTGTGATACACTGTTGGGAAGCCTCTATGTCTGCGTTCGGTTTGGGTATGTTTCACTCTGTGTGGGGGATGCCAGTGTCAACTTCCCATCACTCCTATCGCTAATGTTTTGTCCATTGAAACCAAGGATTCAATGAGATTGCTTCCAACTAGATCTCACCATTCTTTTTTTATCTATATTTCTATCAGTACTGCAATATTATACAGAAACTTTCATTGTCTCCATCATCTTCTCTCTTCAAACTGAATAAAATTCAACAGTGATTAGTAGGATGGATTACCTTTACTTCACTTGATATATTGTTTGAAAAACAATTCTGCAGACAATGTAATTTGTAAGATCTGATGTTATTTCACTTTATGTGGCAAAACTATTTCATCATATGTATCACTAAGAAACTCTTTCTTATAATGGCCCTTTCATTATTATAAGTCCATTTTCTGTAAATAATTTATAGGTAATAAATCATTTATTGTGCCAATGTGTCTGGTAGGCTGATACCGCAATGTAACAATAAACAGCAAATGGATTGACATATGAAGTATGATGAAAAGAACCTTTCAAGTAGTTGATTTCATGACTTGTTTCCACTGCTGCATGTGGAAACAAATTGCTATGCTGAGTCGGTCATCAATGTCCCACAATATGATAATTATGTATTAAATGACGATGTATGAAATATTACATGATAATAATTGGATTCGTCAGACCACATGACTCTGGTTCACTCTACAGAGGTCCATCACTGAAGATGCATTCTCAACATCCACAACCTTATTCATCTTCTAGGGATGTCTCTGAGTTATTCTGCCATCTGCCATGAGCTGTCAAATCTCACTTTTATCCCTATGGTAAGATCTCCTTACTAATTTGTTTCTATCATATCTTCTCTCTTTCTCTCTTCCCGCCCCTCTATTTGTGAAACTTTGAAGGCCACATTCAAAGCTTCTCTTTTGTGTATGTGAGAAAGTGCTCTTTCTCACATACACAAAAGCTGGTGGATTTTTTCATTTATCTTCTTCTCTGAACTCAGGTGACCATATCATATCTGAGCATAGTTAAGATGTGGTCTTATCAAAGTTCTAAGTTAAACATCATTTAATTTACATTCCAGAAGCTCTGGAAAAAGATATTTAAAGATTATTTGGGAAATTCAATATTCTGCAGGGGGGAAAATGCAAAAAAAAATCTGAAGTGGGAAAATACAAAACCATGCATGTCACTCTGTCATCATTCAAACTTAACTTTATTATCTGCAGTTGAATGGTACCATGGCAAGAAGGAGAATCTCACAATTAAACATAATGTGACTTATGTTTAATGTGAATATAACTTATAAAACAGTATTAGACACCTCCCCACAGAAAATAGCTAACACCATAAGACTGTACATAATGTAAAAAAATAATAATGCACCTTGGGAATTCAGATTCTGAAAGAGTTAAAAAAAATGATAATAAACAGACCAACAGAGCAAATAAGAGGAATAACACCATAATACAAAGTAGTACTGATTATAAATATTGTGCTATATTTATAAATAATAAAATGAAATTTCACTCCTAATTCCAAAAACAAACTTTTGCCCACTGAGATCAAAGGAATTAGTATTGCTTAGTTTAATATTTAGTCAAAATCCTGCAAGAATGCATTTTCATCCTTCCTTAAACTCCTTAGACTTTCATGAAATAATTAACCCGCCGTTAGTAAGGTATGGTGTCACAGACCCAAAGATATAGAAAGAAATAATGTGAAACTGCCACCTTACTAACACCGGATTAAACTTTTACCAAGCTACTTCTCCAAACATGAAGGGTATATATAAAAGATTCCCTGTGGAATGTCTATGAGAATACATATGAATCATTACTGTTGAGGTGAGAGGCTACCACTATCATTAAAGCATAGCTCAGTTATTTTATAGTCAGTAATTTGGCTAAAATCCTTTTCGTACTACTCTCTAGCAATATCTGTGATAATTTTTCATGTGTTTAATGGTTTTGTGCATCATTGTCAAAGTAGTCTCAGTTTATAAACACTTCTGGACTGAACATATGTCTGTATAGTGTTAGTAGACAGGAACTTGAAGTTTAGGGGCCATGTGGCAAAGATTGCAAATACAACTCAAAAGATAATTGCAATGCTGAAATGAACGTTCATATGTAAAGATAAGGATGTTATTTTGCCTCTTTACAAGGCCTTGATAAGACGTCACTTGGACTATCGTGCGCAGGTCTGGTCTCCTGGTTTCCGTCGTGATTCTGATATATATTGGAGAGAGTACAAAGGAGAGTGTTAAAAATGATATCAGGATTGTGGAATACTGATTATGAAGATTCCAGCCACTGAAATGGAAGAGGAAACAAATATCTTTATCAAAGAAATAATAGCACACAGCATAGAAAAACTCAAAACTATGAAAGCACCTGGCATTGATCAAATACACGCAGAAGTCTTAAAAACAGGAAAGGAACAACTTTTGGGACAATGAAAACATTATTTGAAAGGATCTACAAAAATGAAGTAGTGCCTACTGATTCGACCAAATCAGTCATAACTCCTATATACAAAAAAGGAGATAAAACAGAATGCAATAATTACAGAGGCATTAGCCTCTTCAGTATTCCAAGTAAGTTTTTACGAAAGTACTCCGAAAACAAATTAAGCCATATATAGAACTGGCACTAGGAGAAGAACAAGCTGGTTTCAGACCAGGGCAAAGCACAATTGATCAACTATTCACCTTAAGACAGCTAATAGAAAAGACACTAGAGTACAACCAAAGTTGCTACATAAATTTCATAGACTTTTGTCAGGCATTTGATTCAATCCATAGAAGAGAACTATGGAAAACTATGGAAGAATTTGGAATTCCCAACAAAACCATAAGAATAATAAAGAATCTGTATGAGAAATCTGAAAGTGCAGTACAGATGGAGGACACCTTAACCAACTGGTTCCACACAGAGAGCGGAGTAAGACAGGGATGCAATCTGTCACCAGACCTGTTCAATCTTACACTGGAAGAAGAAACCAATAAGGCCTTAAACAATGAAGACTCTGGAATCAAAATATATGGGAAAAATGTGACAAATTTAAAATTTGCAGATGACATTGCATTACTTGCAAGCACAGAAGAAAATCTACAGCGAATTTCTGGTAAAATAAAGGAGGAGTGTATAAAATCTGGATTAAACATAAATATAGACAAAACAAAAATTATGCAAATAGGAAAAAGAAGCACCAATCTGAAAATTGAAATTGATAGTAAGAATCTAGAGCAGGTAGAAAACTTCACCTACCTTGGAGGAGTTATTGAGTACAATGGTGAAATTATAAAAGATATAAACAGACGAATCAGTCAAGCATCCCAAACTTTTGGACGACTTAATAAAAATAAAATATGGAAGTCAAGAGACATCAGACAAGTAACAAAAGTAAGAATCTATGAAACAATGGTCCTTCCAATACACCTCTGTGGAAGTGAAAGTTGGAATCTCAAAAAGGCTGAAGAGAAAAAATTATTAATTACTGAAATGGGTTGGCTAAGAAGATTACTTGGAGTATCTCTGCTGGATCAACTAAGAAACAAAGACATAAGGAAATGACTAAAACAAGAAATAACAATAATAGACAAAATCCAAGAAAGAAGACTGCGATGGTTTGGCCATGTGACCAGAATGGGAACAGAAAGACTACCATCTAAAGCCCTGAATACAACGATGGAAGGTAAAAGATCCAAAGGATGACCCAGAATTAGATGGATAGACAAAATAAAAGAGGACCTGAAAACCAAATCACAACAAGCGACACCAAACTGGACAGAATTGTTCAGACTCTCCCGGGACAGACAGAAGTGAAAAGAGGTCATTCGGCCTCACATCATTCACATAGATTATGGAAGAAGAAGATTATGAAGACAGATTGAGAATTTGTAGACTGCAGACACTAGCAAACAGGAGAAAGAGGGGTGATATGATTGAGACTTACAAACTTCTGAATGGGTCATACAGGATTTCAATTGATGGAATTTTTCAATTTATGGAGGGTGGGGAAAGGACGAGAGGGCATCCTTGGAAGCTGAGAATGAAGGCTGCCAAGAAGGGTGTGTGGGCTAGATTTTTCTCTCAAAGGGTGGTGTGTGATTGGAATGGATTGCCATTGGATGTTGTGTGTGCAAGCAGTGTGAATGAATTCACGAATAAGTATGATAACTGGTGTGTGTAGTATGTGGCCTCCCTCGATGAGTTTCTGACTCACTGGAAGTCTCTCTTAATAATTATAATAATAATAATATGAGTTCATTGTACACACTACAAATTTTGTTGATTTGCATTTCAAACTTAGGAAGGTGACTTGTCAGCATTATAACAGAGGATTATAGCAATATTTTTAATGGTTTACTACATTTAGAAATGTTAAAGGTGTAAAGAATGAACAAACAACACAACTTTTTAATTTAAATTACATTTAATTTGGGTTCCAACATGAATTAATATGTATGAGTGAATTAGTATTTCATATAAAGATGACATTTGTGCTAAATTAAAAATCAGTTAAAGCCATCCAAATATTTTTATTTCTACTTACTAATCCAGACCAACAACAGCTCCTGAAGTACGTCCACCACTTCCTCCTACAAATCCATTAATGGTAATACAGGAAGTTATGGCAGCAGCAGTAAATGGAAAAGATAAAAAGTTGAGTAAGTATAATTTTATTTTGTAATCTATATTACTATTTGTTCAGTGCATGTCTTAGGAACTTTATTATTATTTTTTTAAATCTTTTTTTTCAACAAATCTACCAGAAGATGCTAGTTTTAGGCATATAATGGAAGTTTGGTTCCTTTCAATTTTTTTTTACATCATTTTAATCATTTATTCACATTCCACTCAGAGATGTAGAGAATAGTATTCCGACACAATTATGGTTTCTTTGAGAAAAGATTTATTATTTGTCAGTTTTTTTAATATGAACTGGAAAAATTATAGGCATTAGTGAGACCTGATTCTCGTAGAATGTAAAACATTTATGTCATTCAAAGTTATATACCATATATGCCATCTTGAATACATATTCCTTAGCTGGAGGAAATGCCTACTAGACCTCTGGGTGGTAGATGTCTTTAATTACTCAGTGAAACACTACCACTCTGCTTTTTTGGAAGTGAAGTGGCCACTGCCATGTTTAATCTCCAGAGTAGGGCCTTTGACTTCTGTCTCCCCATTTCCTCCCACATGTGAGAAATGGCCTTGCTGGGCATGCTTAACACTTATTATTATTCAACTAGAGAGCCAGTATTTGCTTCATTTAAGGTACAGCAGCACAACAGCTGTCCATTGGATGGGCACCAAATAGTGCAAAGAAACTGAAACCTAATGGTGACACATTTGTTGAGGCCTCCTGATCAGCTGGTAAATAATCCTGCTGCTTATTCTGCAATGTTTTGTCTAGGGAGACCAAGTTAGTGATGTTGTTATACCCTGATAAGCATAGAATGTCATGATTCTACTTATCATTGTATAACAGAGTATAAACTATATACAATGCTTACTGAAAATACTTGTTATCTAGGTAATAGTAATGTGTACTTTAATATGAAGTGTATTAACAAGAAAAGAAAGGGAGAAATTGTAAAATATTTAAAAGAAGTATTATGTACTAGTGTAAAAAGAAAAACTTGTTTACTTTAAGAAGAGGAAAGAATATTTAAGAAAGTATGCTAATGTTATAATTGATTAGTAGTGCTTAAAATTTGGTCAAATTGTTTTATTATTTATAAAACAACATAAAGAAAATTAATCAAGAAAATTCTATACTCACACATGCTCTAAGAGAAGAAGGGGGGGAAAGCAAACCATTACCCCATACAGTCCCGTGCTGACGGAATGCAAGCGAGTAGCAGGAGAATTGGACGTTGTGATGTCACAAGCATGTTCACGCCTCGGGTGAACGGCCGAGTTTACAGTGGCGGCCGATAGGAGTGTGGTATAAAAGGGTTGGAATCCCCCCCCCCTCCCCCGAGGTCTTTTTGTCTTCTGGTCTTAGTCCTTGTGTTCCTGGGATCCTCGTGGATGTCCCGCCCGGATTTTTTGCCTCGTGGTCGGCTGCGTATCTAGGTGCCAATTCCCTTGCTAGCATGCGGAAGGAATGGTTGTTGCCGAAGATCCTGATTCCAAACTTCCACCAAATAGTAGCAGGCTATACAGCATGAAGTGCCCGAGAATGTTCATACCTGGAGTGCTAAGAAATTAGAGGTCCATAAAGAAGATCGCGTTGGTATGTCGTCGATCAGAGGGAAAGAAAACAAGGCATATAGATAAGTAAAATTTTGTTCTCTGATTTGTGTGTGAAAGCAGAATCTAAGAATTGTAAAAGAATTAATCAGCGAAGAACTCTAAGAATAGTTAAAAATAAGGACTATATGAAAGTGATTAATTTGATTTAAAGAAAGTATTAAATGAATAGGCACTGTGTGGTTGAAAATTGTTAAACTTGTCCAAGAATATTATAATAGAAATTTGATCTTAGGAGTGAATACTTAAAGAAAAAAATTGTTAATTCTAAAATTAGTAGTGTATAAAGGATATTTTGTATGGAATAACTAAGGTTTATTGAATGGTGCCTGTATGATACTTTGTGATGACTAAGAGTGTACGATTTTCCCATAGCACGTGTATGGATTAAGAGCTTAATCTCACATAGAATTATTGTAACAAAGAACCCAGAGGCAATTATTATGAGGACTTTAGGACAAAGGGAAACAAGTATGTGGAATATTATGAGTAATCTGATGAAATGTGTATTAGATTAATGTCTGCTTATAAAAGGAATTATAAGATTGTATCTAGAGTGAGGATATAAAATTAGGGATTGTTTAATTAAGGTTCATAGTGTTAAATAGTTGTATCAGGAGATATATATATATCTCCTGATACAACAAGGCTTATTGAAACAGTGTGAATTTCATTTGAGTGACTTAATACTGTTAGACTTGATTTAATTCTTAACCCTTATTGGATGAAAAACTTTCTTTGTGTAAATAGTATTGTATGTCTTATGTTAAATAAATGTTTGCTATTCTTTAACTAAATCCTATGTCTGTATGGAATTTAATGCACCAACCTGTGAAATAATACGGATCTAAGCAGGGAACTCATTCAGTGGAAATTTTCGGTCACGATTGCAATTTTTGTGATACTTTGGCGAAGCTCTCTACCAACGTCTTGATTAACAATTCAATTAATCTAAGGGTCCTAAGTGGCACAGTAAAAAATAAATATTCTTAGGGCTTAACGAGAGGTTGGTTAGGAAGAATCATCCACATAGGTTTTGGCTCGACCCTCAGGCTATTCCTTTGTGAACCAGAGATATCACGTGTCACACGTAAGAGATCCCTTTGAGGTAAAATAAATAAGTAATATATATGGAAGAAGGGGACATAACAGTGTGTCCCCTTTAGGGAGCATTGTCTGAGGCCACATTTGGACTGGAATCTGGGTATCCCCCCCCCGTGTGTGTGAGAGAGAGAGAGAGAGAGATTTAAACTAGTTCCTCATCCTAGCTGTATGCCTCTGCTTTTTATGCTTTCTGAATCAACAACTCTAATATGAAAGCAGTCTTACAAATACTAGCATTTTAACTGCAGATATAAAAGAAAGCTCATAAAAAAATGACAAAATCAAAAAATATGAAAATACTGCAAAAATTGTAAAAAATGTAAAAAAAAAACATATCCCAAAATAACACCAAAATTTCATCCAATAAATTACACTTCCACATCCATTTCACCACTGTGTGGCATCTATGCAATCATCAATGATATACATCACCACTTATAGACATCTAAACCTGGTCTCCTTTTCCTAATAGAACCCCACTTGCTATCTTTCATGACCAAAGTCCATCTCACCTGTCCCAACTACATCTTTCATGATGCATTCTGCAGAAAGGAAGGAACATGTGCTTTCATCAAATCTGATATCCTTTACCAAAAGCTATTCACCTAGAATCCCTGCTTTTCAATATACTCTGACTCCAGATTTTCTTACCTCACTTTATGGCCTTCATTTGCTGCCTTTGCTCCTCCCCTAACTCAGATAACCATGCTGCTCTTTTTGACTATTTTTCACTAAAAATTGATTTCATACAAACTAATCACCTAAATTGCGAGATTGTCTTCCTAGATGAACTTCAATGTCCATAACACAAACTGACTCAGACTTCACAGATTGTGCTGAAAGGGAAGCTGAACCATTTGATATCAGTCATGATCTGTCATAAATAGTTAACCTGCTAACCAGAATACCTGACAATTCTCATCATTCTTCCGATACCTGGATCTTTTCTTAACTAACTCACCCTCCAAATACATTTTGGATGTCAGCTCTAATCCTTAACACCTATTCTTACCCAAGTCTCCTCCTCTATAGGTTGTTCTCCTCCCAACCAATTTCAGCCCTGTACCACTATGGCACTAAAATTGTGCCAACTGGGATGATTTCCAAAATTTTATGCCTCTTTTCCATGGTGAGGCTACTGTTTTTGCTCTCTTGATCAAAACATCTGCACTGAACAAATAACTGAAATAATCCTCACTGGAATGAGAGTTCATTCCCCACACATCATTGCAAACCCCCACTCCTATTCAAGCTCTGGTTCCCTAAAAAAATGTATGCACCTGCAGTCCATGATAAAAATTATTATTATTATTATGTGACACCTCCAGGGTGTCAAAGACTCATCGAGGGAGAGTGTGCCAACAGCATCAAATGACATCTCCTTCCAACTACTAACCGCACTCAAACTTGCTTAACTTTTTGCGTGAGCCATAAGTAACAGAGGCTCTACCAATCGACCAACCTTTGCTGGCATAGGTTGGTTGATTGGTATGACCCTGTCTCTGACCATTACTATGACCCAAAATGCAGCATATGTTCATTTGCTTACATTAAAAACTCCAGCTTTCATTCAGTAACACAGCAGCCTGAAATCAATGTAAATAAACAATGATTCCAAAGCAGACTTCACAAGACTGAAGTGCAATAAACTTGCCTACTGCTCAACTGGCAGTAGAACCTTCTGATCCCTCGCTAAGGCTGTAGGGCATACTACCACTTTCCTTGTACCCACTTCTCTCACACGATGAAGGTACCAAGGTAACCTTACTCAAGAAAAAAGGCAGATCTTTTTATTAATTCCCCCCCTTCCCCCTCCAACTCTTGTTTAGACAACCAACACAGATCATCTTCTTCACTTCCATAAACTGCCCATGGCATGCCTCCTCTGAACTTTTACCAGAAGGACATGAGAAAAACCTTTTTATCTCGATACTAATTAGCCTCTTGATCCAGATGGTATTCCTCTGGTGGGGCTCAAAACTTGTTAACACATATTCTATGTCTATGCATGCTACCATATTCAACTGCTATTCGACAACGTGGAAGCAAGCCCCATCCAATCTGCACCTAAAAAGGAGACAAAAGTCAGCCATCTGACTATCCTCCTGTTGCTCAGTGCTCTCCAAAGTGATGGAGAAGGTTACAAACAACCACCCACTTTTGGGTACAGACCATGGAAAGATTTCGAGAAGCCCATGTGATCACTCTCTGTATTTTAAAGGCATTTGATCATGTCTGGCATCAAGAGCTGCTGAACAAGCTACCATCTTATGGTCTACCTCCTGCACTTTGTGATTGAATTGCTAGCTTCCTTACTGGTCATTCATTGCCTGCCATGGTGGATGGCTTTCTCTTGTCAGATTTCTTTATCAGTGCTGAGTATCCCAAGGTTCTATACTCTTCTTCCTTTATATTATTGACTGCCATAAAAACTCACACCTGCCTTATTATCTTCAAAAAACTTCACTCCCACTTATTTTTGATAATCTGATTTCCTTTCAAAATCAGCTTTGTCTTCTTGGGCATATTAACATATTAATACTTCCTGGCAAAAAACATATTACATACATAGCTTCCCCAGACTTTTAAAGAATTTGGTGTACTTTTTCATTCAAAATATTTCTTTTCTTTTGCCCAATTCCTAACACTATAAGTCTCAGGTTCATCCAACCTTGAAATAATGTTCTCTCATTTCGGGTGGTGCACCCAAAACCTTCCTAAGAATTCTTGATGATATCTAGAAAAAGATGATATCTATCTCGATATCTTGATGATATTGAGCACCACAAAGCAATGGCAGACAAGCATAATAATACCAGTCTTCAAGAAGGGAAATCAGAGAGATTGCAGAAATTATCGTAGCATCTCTCTGCTCAGCCTGCCTTGGAAAGTATATGCTAGGTGCTTGGAAAGAAGGTGCAGAGGCATAGTTGAGTCATAGCTCCAGGAAGAAAAATGTGACATTCGTCCTGGTAGACGCAGAAATGACCAAATCTTCACTTTACGGCAAGTCTTTGAGAAATCTTGGGAATATGCCAAGAATGTCTACACATGTTTTGTGGACTTGGAGAAGGCATATGACCGGGTTCCTCGGGTAAGCTTTGGCAAGTAGTACAGGAATACGGAGTGGATGGCCAACTATTAGCTGCCATCAAGTCCCTGTATGAATGCCCAGAGTTTTGTGTCAGGGTAAACAGCACAAAGTCTGAACCTTTCACAGTCTCCATTGGCCTCCGCCAAGGGTGTGTTCTGTCACCCCCATCTTTTCATAATATTTATGGACTGGATTGATAGACACAGCCGAGGCAGTGAGTGTGTCGGAATTGGAAGATGGAGCATTGGACGTCTGCTTTTTGTAGATGACCTAGTTCTGCTTATCTTTTCCACAGATGACCTCCACCAGACTATGGATAGGTGTGTAACTGTTTGTGCAGAAGCTGGAATGAAGATCAGTGTGGCCAAAACTGAAAAATTTGTAGTCTCAAGACAACCATCCCAGTGCACTCTACATGTGAGTGGAGTCCCACTGAGGCAGGCAGAGAAGTTTAAATACCTTGGGTATTTAAATACCATCACATTCATAAGTGATGGAAAGTGGGACGTAGAGCTAGATACTCGGATTGGCTCAGCAAGTACAATATTGCAGGAGCTTGGCCGTTTGGTAGTATTGCAACGGGAGTTAAGCCAGAAGGCAAAGCTCGCTGTCTTCAATAGTCTATGTTCCCATCCTCACCTATGGTCACGAGAGTAGGGTAATGACTGAAAAAATGTGGATACGAATCCAAGCAGCTGAAATGAGGTTCTTACGAGGGGGTTGCGGGGCTGACAAGACTCATCAGAGTCAGAAGCTCTGCAATTCAGGAAACCCTCAATACTCAACCGTTGCTTCTGTGTGTTGAGAGATCACAGTTACGTTGGTACGGGCAGCTGGTCAGAATGCCACAAGAAAGGCTCCCGCAGCAGGCCCTCTTTGCCAAGCCAGAGGGTGGGAGGCCATGTGGAAGGCCAAGGACTCGCTGGATAGATTATATCCAAAACCTTGTGTGGACACGTTTGGGAGTCCCACCAGAACACTTGAGCTTGGTGGTGGAGGATCGTGACCATTGGAAGTTCCTCTTGCAGCTGCTGCCCTTACAACCCAATTAGGAAAGGTGGGCCTTGAAGATGTATGTATGTATATCAAGAAAAGGATGATCCACTTAAGAGTCCCTTCGCTTTTCCATAAGTGCTCTTTTTCTGCACTTTGCCTTTTGCATAGGTACTTTCTTGAGCATTGCTCCTCTGAATTGGTCACTACCATTCTTCTACTTTTTTTCTAACTGTGTAAAACTAGAGTAGTCATTGACCAACACTAATACCCTATCCAACTCCAAACATACTGAACACACTTCTTATCATCCTTCTCCATTTCATCCATCGCTATTCTCTCTAACAGTATCCTCCTTACTGTTTTTCATACTGATGGCGACCTCCAACTCTTTAAGAAACAAATCTCAATAGATACTTATTTTTCCCTAACCACTTATCCACAAATGGCACTGTTGTGTTATAGGTCCTGTGATCTTTCATATGTGGGGTCATTATATAAAAAAAAGTTTAAGTTAAAAAATCTCGCACAAAAAATTTCTTTCAGATTCGCTTCACCAATATTTACACACACCTGCCTAAATTATCTACACATCACCTTAGACATCCAGGCCTGATCTTCTGTTTTTGACCAAACCCCAAATCTCTGCCTCAACAACTACAGCCCATCCTGTCCAGACTACAGAACCACACTCTGTGATTCTTTCTGCTAGAAGAGTAGTACTTGTGCAATCTGACATTCCTCACTGGAGGACGCCTAATCTGAAATGACTCCTTTTGGACTTTCTGTGGCTTAGGATTTCCCTGTCTTATATTAAATCTCAAATTTTTTGGCTTGTATTGTGACTGTTGATGAAATATGGCTTCATCTAGTACTATGACCCGGAGACCAAACTACAATCAATGGAGTGGAGACACAAAGGTTCTCCATGGCCAAAGAATTGTGAACCCAAAAGTCAGCAGGATAGGTTCTTGCCATTGTCTTTTAGGATATGGTTGGTGTAATCCTTACCAAGTACCTCAAGAAAGATGAACCTGTTACATCAGCAGTTTATTCCAAGTTCTGAAGGAATTGAAGGAGGTACTGAAGGGAAAATGCCATGGGAAACTCAGCAGAGGCATGTTGCTTTTGCAGAACAGTGCACCTGCTCACACTGCTCATAAAACCCAAAACCCAACAGACAATATACAACTTGGTCTTTCAGTGTCTGCCTCACCCATCCTATTTGGAAGACTCCATCTGACTATTTTTATACCCAAATTTAAAGAAACACTTAAAAGGAACAAAATTTACCACAGGTGATTGAAGTCATATCTGCAGCTGAGAACTGATTTGTGCAACAAAGGAAAGACTATTTTCTCAGAGGATTGCAAATGATGCAGCAGTATTGTAACAAGCATATAAGACTTTGTAGGGAATATGTAGAATAATGTGTTAGTTACATGGTTCTACTTCATTTCCTTCATTGTGATTATCACAACTTTTCAGCACACCCATATAATTAGCTTTGACCTTCCTTACCATACAGGTCATCCTTCTTGCTTGTGCTTTGTGTTGTTCATGGGCCTGCTGATTACTATTCTAATCAGTTCATTTATTATGAGAATGTGCTAGGGGATAACTGCCAGTTTAATGTGGCAGATATAAGGTCATTCATTTTATTATCATCATCATCATCATTATTATTATTATATATATAATATATTATATTGTAATATAATATATATTATTATATTATATATATATATATCTTTTGCCCATATTGACAGCTTATTTAAATCGTCTTGCAAGCTCTCCACGTCATCTTGATTAACTATTACTCTCCCTTATTTTGCATCATCAGCAAACAGCTGAATATTTCCTTTCAGGTTATTTCCTATAGCATTTATGTACAAATTAAACAGCAATGAACCCTGCAACTGAACCTTATGGCACACCACTAGGCACCTGTTTTCTTCTCAATTCTGCCCCTCCATATACCTTTTGATATCCATCCACCAGCCCCCTCTTATCCATTTAACCAGTGTTATTTTCATCCCCATTTGTTCTAATTTGCGTAACAGAGTTCCATGTTGTATTCTATCAAATGCCTTTGCAAAATCATGTAGCCTTTATCCAACTCAGCTGCTACTCTGTTTTATTAATAAAAAGTTAGTAAATTACTAAGGCGTGATCGACCATTCACGAAGCCATGTTGACTCTTATACAGTATCATATTTTTATCTACCCAATTCTTGAATTCTCTTTTTCACCAATTTTTCTGGTACTTTTATCACCATGCTTGAGAATACTGATTTGTCTGTAATTTGCTACTGCAGTTTTAGAACCTCGTTTATGCAAAGGGAATTATTTACCCTCTTTCCACTCCCTTGGAACTCTGCCATAACTGAAACTTAAATTAAAGATACTAGTCAAAGGCATTTCCAGTTCCATTGCACATTCTTGCAAAATTCTAGCTGATATCCCATCTAATCCCACAGCTGTATTTACATTGAGATTGTGCAATATCTCATGAATCTCCAATTCATTCACCTCTTCCCCCACATTAGTGTCTGTTACATAGGTTAAAGCAGTAACCTCACTAGGTTGATATACTACCCTTGGAAAGGGGACACTCAATAACTCAACTATTTTATCTGCCTCTGTCTTCTCATGACCATCACCGCTCATTAAGGTTAATCTTCCATAGCCATTCTTCATCCTACTTGCCACATAATGAAAAAACTCTTTGGGATTTCCTTTGGCTTGCTGAACTAAATTCTTCTCATAATCTGATTTTGCCTTCCTTGCAGTGCTGGTCACCTTTCTTGCCTTGTACTGTTAACGAGTTTACTGGTCACCTTTATCTTTATATACCCTCCACTGCATTTTGTTTTTCTACAGCTCATGCTTAATTTATTTATTTATTTTGTATACAAAACACAAGTGGTACAGTAGTAAGTAAGTGGTACAACATTATTTACAGCAAATTAGGAAAAATTACAAATGAGAACAGCTTAAATTTGATAGGTGAATTATACAGAGAATAATAAGTAAAATATGAAAAAAGAAGCTATGCAAAAGTTATATACAATAAATATGGTCAGATATTCCTCCAGTATCTTGTGCAATCAATTGCTCTTTCTGTGCAGGATATAAGGTCCTCTTTTCTGCAAGGTGATTGAAGAAAGGAACAAGAAAGAAGGTTTCCATGGACTGAGTTGTCTCACACTCACAGTTATTTGGTCCAGTGAGGTAGCTCCATTTGATGAGGTTTTGTTTGCAGTATCCTGTTGTTCGAAGTCTGTTGAAGCTTTTCTAAGTATTCCAGTCCAAGTGGGCACCACATGGAAGATGTTCGGCTGTTGGAATACCAGTATTATTATTATATAGCATAATATACCAGTATTATTATATATAGTGTAAGCCATTGTTGAAGTCTTGTCTCCGGAGAGTTTTTAGGTGGACATAGCGAGTGGGTGGCATTCATTTGTCTGCTTCTTTCGTCAGCTGAGAATGCAGATCTTTGAATTGAAGGGGGTGCAATACCAGCCAAAGTATACAGGTCTTTTAGTGGTGTTGGTTTCAGACATCCTGTAATTAAATGGCAGCTTTCATTCAATGCTTGGTCCAGTTTTTCAGCATGGCAGGATCTGGATCATACCTGGCAGACATATTCAGCAGAAGAATAGTAAAGGGCCAAGGCAGAAGATCTCAGTTTGCTTGGGTCTGCACCCCCATTTGGAGGAGGTAAACTTTCTTAGTATGTTGTTTCTTGCATTCACTTTTACCTTTGTTTTTTCTATGTGGGTTTTATATGAGAGGGTGCGATCGAGAGTCACACTGAGGTAGATTGGTTTCCAAGAATGTTTTATATTAGAGCCTTACCAAGAAATCTGTAGCTTCCTGTTGGCTTCCTTATTATTAAGGTGGAAAAGGCCAGTCTGGGTTTTCAATAGGTTTGGTTTTAGTTGATTGCTGGTATAGTATGTGGTTAGACTATTTAAGTCAAGTGATAGAGTAGTTTCAATGGACTTGAAATTTTTTGATTGAGTAGCTATAGCAAGGTCATCAGCATAGATAAAATATCTAGTTCCTGGAAAGATGGGGAGATCATTGACATAAATGTTAGAAAGTAATGATAACACACTTCCCTGGGGGAGGCCATTTTTTTTGGTGGTGCCAGTGGCTCTTCCTTCCCCCAGTCTCCACGTAAAAGCATCTGTTTTCCAAGAGTGATTGGATCAGGAGGACAAGGTGATAGTCTCTAGTTATTCTGTATATTTTATTTCTGAGTGTGAGATGGTTTATGGTATCATATGCTGCAGTTAGGTCTACAAAGACTACTCCTGTGGCTAGTTTTTGCTCATAACCACTTTCTATATATTGAGTGAGGTTGAGAATTTGTGATGTGCAGGATTTGTCTGGTCTAAAACCAGCCTGCTCATCAATAAGGTGAGCAGGCTGGTTTGTAGCCTATTCAAAATTAATCGTTCATAGAGTTTGAAGAGGTTTCTGAGTAGTGATATAGGTCTGTAATTTTTTGCTTCGGTTGCGTTTTCCCTGGTTTCAGAAAGGCCACGACTTTAGTATGCTCGAGATAGTTGGCCCTTAGGGTTCTGAGGCCGGTGTTGTATAGTTTTAATAACCACTCTTTAGTCCTGGATCCAAAATGTTTAATTTGTTTATGCTTAATGATATTACTCATCCATCTAATTCCTACCTGATTAACCCTCCTTACCATAGGTATACAGTTTAATACTGCTTCCTCTAATATAGTTAAGATGATCCTTAACTATATCCCATGCACTACTAATGTCCTTATCTTGCAGTGTTTTATGCCATTGCACAGATTTAAGCTTCTTCTTAAGCTTGTCATAATCACCTGCCTTGTAGAGTTCCACATATACCTCTTCTTGTCAGAATATTCCTCATGTTTTACAACCTCCCAAGTCAAGACTACATGATCACTTGCACCAATTGGAGGCAATGTTGTCACCTTGGTTATGAATAGCTCTTCTGATCCTGTGACCAGATCCAATACTCTTACACCCCTAGTCCCTTCCATCACATGCTACCTTAAGTAATTATCTCTTAGCAGGGTTATAAATTTCATTTCCTTCCTGCCATTTGATCTTTCTTTCTTCCAGTCTCTATCTCCATAATTGAAGCCCCCCATAATAATCACTCCACCTGTACTCATTATACTAATTTGGTGATGCATGTCTTCCAGATCATCTGTGGAACTCCCTGGTCTATAGCAACAACCAACTGTATATTTTGTCTCACTGGCCTTAAATCTTACACCAGATTGTCTCCTCCTCCTTGTCTCTTATTCATTTTGGCTGCAATTCAACTGCTATCATCAGCAGTACTCCACCTCCCACTCTATCTTCCTTGAATATACTAAACCAGTGGTTCTCAAACTGTGGGGTGTGACCCCCCAGGGGGGAATAGCTTGAAAGGGGGGTGCAGCATACTTTCCTACAGATAAAAATTAAAACTGCCCTAAATCAGTTTTAAAAATAACAACAAATAAAAATACAGAAAGAAAAACTTTTGATGATACAGGTTTTATTGGCAAGGAATTCCCAACTTTGAGCCAAAAAGCATTGAAGATCTTTATTCCTTTTGCAACAACTTATTTATACGAGAAAGGCTTTTCTGCTGTGGCAGCTATGAAGTCAAAGTATCGTTCAAGACTAAATATTGCTAAAGAACTTAGAGTGGCCATTTCTGATATTATACCATGTTTTGATAAATTTTATTCTCAAAAGCAGGCCCATCCATCACATTAGACATCACATTGGCATTTAAATGTTTGATTATTTTTACAGAGAAAAATTAAATACTTGTTAGTTAAATATTGTTTCATTTCAGTACATATTTTTGTCAATTGCAAATGTTAAAACTAATTTTTATTGTAGGCCTAATATTGTGATACTTTAATTATTTTGTGTCAAAAACTGTTAAATAGTATGTAGAAAACACAAAATAAACAACAAAATGTCAAATTTAATATGACTTCTATTTAGATAAATAAAACCAGCAAAGTGGGTGCTCACAGTGTTTTCTCTTGTCAGGTGGGGCTCAGAGGTAAAAAGTTTGAGAACCACTGTACTAAACCATTCACATTCAATCCCTGTAACTACATCATCTGCTGTTAGCCAAGTCTCGCTAATAGCTCGTTAGTGCAACCTTGCCTATAACTTTTGGCAAGGTTGCACTAACCAATGCCAAAAACTCCTCCTTCTTGTTCCTGATACTTCTGGCATTAGTATATATAGAAACTGAATCATTCCTTTATCCCCCCACCCCACCTTTACTTCCTGAATTGACTACCCTATTCAATATTTTTGCTTGTGAGATTAGATTCCACACTTGGTCATTCTTGCACTCACTCACTTGCCTCATGGGTACCTTCAGACAAACCGACTTTCTTTCGTCCTAATTGCTTATGTTTTCCTGAATTTGTGCAGCATGCTCAATGAACAAAACTCCTCTCCAGACACCTAACACCAAAACCATTTAGATGCAGTCCATCAGCATTGTACAAATCCTTCTTTTCGTCAAGCACAGATCAACAAATCCTACATCACTCCTGCTCAATTTACATATAGATTCATTGGCTACCATTGCCCTCCTCCTCAGTTTGCCGCTATCATAGTATGGTAGGAGACTTACAGTCTTCACCTTCTTGCTCTTCAGTTTGCCTCTTCTAACAACTCCTCTACATCTTCCTTCATAGAATACCATGGTATGGCTGATATCGTGAATTTTTTAACTGGGAAATATGATTTTATCACACTTTTGTTAAGTACTCCCCTGATCATTGAGTCTCCATACATAATTTTCTCCATACTTATTATTCCTTCGGATCACCTGCTTCTTTCTCTTTTCAGCCCTACTAATCTCTTGCCTCTTCTGCTATTTTTCAATTTTGCACTTTGTCCTATGAAGGATAACATTTATGCACACTATTTTTTTATTAGTGCCGATTTCGCCTCTCCTCTATTTCCATGGCTGCACGTTCGACATTAATAACATCATTTTCCATCTTACCATCAGTGCTTGCTGCACTTTTGAAACACTTAATACATACTCCCTCTCTCTAGTTTAGGATGAAGTGATCACAAACTGTGTACAGCATTAATGGAGCTGACTGTGGGAAGTAGAGGAAGCCTGGGATTTCAGGTGATTGTGAATAGGGAGCTTAAGTTTACAGAGTATATTGCATGGGTGGCTAAAATCAGATGACTTGGTTTTTAAAGAACACATCAACAAGCTAGAGTTAGGAAGGTTTTAATTCCCCCTTAAATAGCTTTGATAGGATCCACTTTTGGGTTGCTATGTGTAGCTGCAATTCCTGATTCCATAGGAATGAGGAAGTTGAGGAGAGGATCCAGAAATGAGTGACATGATTATGGCAGGTCTATGGAATGCTCCCTATGAGAATAGATTTGTGGTCTATGGGCTGCAAAGACTGCTTGATGGATGGGAAAGAGATATGGGGATATGATAGAAGCATGAATTATTTGAGGAGTTTTATAGGAATAACACAAATTTATATCAATGCATAGCAGGAAAAGAGAAAACAATGGTCTCTCCTAGAGATTTCATGGAAGCATTGGCATCCACCCAATTTTCAATACACCAGGCTAAAAATTTAGATTTTTAGCTTGGAGGGTGGTGAATAGGTTGCTGGAGGTGCTTATAAGTTCAGTGAATGGGTTTATGCAGAGGCATAAGTATTATGTGAATAATGATGTGTGAGCCTCCTGCAATGAGTCTTTGATCCCATGAAGATGTTTGAGAAAATAAATAGAAATGGGCCTGAAAAAATCCTTTGAATTTTGTTGCTATAATATTTGAGATCATTCAAAATTAGTATTTTTGGCAAGCTTCTCATTTTGAAAAAGTTCTTCGAAAAATGTTATGGTTTTAATTCTTTTGTGAAGTTTTCTGATAGATACTTTCATGTGGAAAGTGCATTCAGTTTCTAATTACTTTTGAGTGAAGAGGATAAGATAGGTGATTTTTTTTCCTTTCTTTTAGAGAAACTTATGCTATGGTTATGTGAATTATTTACATGAAAACACAAGGCAGAAGTAATATTTATTTGATTATAATGCCACACATTTTGGTCTGAAACTTAGACAATCTTGGGTGGCATAAACAGTTGATACAAAATAGATTGCAAACAATGGATTTATTGAAATAGAATGAGCCATGTGATGTTATATTTCAAGTAACATTATGTCATAACTGAGGAAAAGGTTAATCATAACTGTAATGAACTCTCAATATACAATCAATAAACTTGAGTTTATTGATTTGCACTGCTAAAGTGGTTAAGTCATTGCATTAGATAACACTGCTGTGCTGTTAAAGAGAACATTAGCTTTTAGGATTATGGAAGTTTTTTCCCCACTTTACAAGGCTTTGATAAGATAATATCTAGATTATTGTGCCCAGATATAGTCACCTGGGTTATAAGAAGATGGAGAGACAGTTGAAAAGATACAGCAGCAATTAACCAGGATGATAACTGCCCTCACACAACCCTTGATCTTCAAAGTTTGAGGAATAGATCGAGGAGAGGAAATATGATACAAACATGTAAGTTATTAAGGGGATCTTAGTGTATAGCCACATGTGAGATTTTGCAGCTTATGGATGGTGGAGGTAAAACTTGATCATCCCCAGAAGCCAGATCTGGGACCTTGTTGTGAGGTAAGAAATGGAATACCATTGGGAGAATTTGGTAGATGCATTCAAGAAGAGATATGATAGGTATTTAAGTATGTGTCTAAATGGGACCCTCTCTTAATGAGTCCTTGGTGTAGCATTTATAGTAAAGATTTTGTGCTCTTTTGTAATTTAGTTTATAATGTTTTTAGATACAAGGAGTTCAATGTCTTCACCATGTGATGAAAGTGGAGAAACAAGTAATGGCCACATAAAAAGTGAAGAACTAGAAGAAAGTTGGCTTTCCCAAGTAAGTAATAATTATATGTCATGTTAGAAATTATTTGGAAAATGCTTGTTCTTGTATACTTTATTATTGGCTAGAATTAGTTTATTGCTAATGATTTGAATATTGCACTTAATAATATACTGTTATATTATAAGCTGTATTTGTCATTGTATGTAATTCTTATATCACTTGATTGATCTCCTTTGGGATTCTTACTTCCTGTTCTGTAATTCTGTTAAGAAAGGAGGATCGGGATTTCTATAACTTCTTTTTTTTTACTTCATTCGAGAATATGCTTAAGAGTTTTGATGTAAAAGAATTTATGCAATGTGCTGTCTGTGAGATGTATGCCTTGCGAAGAGCGGTAGGAGTCTGGTTAGAAAGTGATAGTGGAGTTAATATGTGTAGAAAGTGTAAAGAGAATGAGGACTTCAAGCGTGTTTCGTGTATCGAGACTGATATCGTTAACGGTAGTCAGAATGTAGAAAATGGCGGTGTACTAGAGAATTGCGTGGTAGTGCCAGATATGTGTGAGAGCGTCGCTGAAAGTGTAAATGAAGGTAGAAACACCGAAGGAATGGATGATTTGATCGATAATGAAAATGGTGAGATAAATGCGAGTAGCGAAATTGCCCGTTTACATGGCGCGATACACAGAGCCAAACGACAACTGGAGCGTATGCAAAAATGTGTGTTGAACGTACCGACAAATAACCGGCGGAAGTCTGTGACGGCAAAAAATAGAATGTACGTAAACGTCAATAAAATGAAGGAGCGAGTGCTGTATGGGGATTCGCTATTAAGAGGCGTAATAATTGAGAGTTTAACGAAGTCATACCAGCCGGGTGCGAACATAAAGGACGTCAGCGAATCTATTCGACTGCAAAAACAGAGGGTGAAAGAGATGATAATAGTGGCAGGAACGAATGATTTGAAAGAGGACAAAATGGAAATGATAGAGGATGTGAGGGAGTTGTTTGAGGTAGCAAAAGAGAAGAGTGAGAGAGTTAGGATGGTGAGTATCTTACCGCGGTATGACAGCGAAGTGTTTAGAAGGAGGGCCATAATTGCCAATGACTTTATGCGTGGGTTATGCATGGAGAGTGGTGTGGAATTTGTGGATGTGTGGAATGAGTTCGATGGGCGAAAGGACTTATATAAGATGGATGGGTTACATTTGAATGGAGTTGGTGTACGGAGACTTGAAAGAGTGTTGATGAATGATGTGGAAGTGGATGTACAGACTCAGGGAAACTAGATTTATTAAGAGGGGGGGGAGTAGATATGCAGACTTTAGGGGGGGCAGTTAAGTGTATGAATGAGTATATTATGCCCGGGCGAGTACGACGGACAACAAATCAGAATGGGATAATTAGTATAAGGAATCAAAGTAGGGATGGGACAAATGGGCTTCTGCGATTCATGTACACTAATGCCAGGAGTATTAGGAACAAGAAGGAAGAGTTTTTGGCCATGGTTGGCACTTCCAGGCCACAGGTTGTCGGTATTAGTGAAACATGGCTGACAGAGGATGATAAAGCTAGTGGGATTGAATGCGATGGGTATAGCGTGTTCAGGAGTGACAGGGTGAATAAAAAGGGGGGAGGAGTGTTATTGATGATAGCTGATGAGCTTCAGCCAAGGAGTATAGAATTTGAACTGCAGGATGGGGAAAAAAGCACATTTGAGGCTGTTTGGTGTGAGATACAATCTAGCAGAACAAAATATACAATTGGGTGCTGCTATAGACCGGGGTGATGGAGTGGATGGTGGGAATAGTATGCATAAGCAAATAGAAGAAATGAATGGAAGGAGGGTAATTATTATGGGTGATTTCAATTATGGTAACATTGACTGGAAAGAGGAGAGGGCACATGGGAGGAAGGAATTGGATTTTATGCAGTTATTAAGGGACAACTATCTACGGCAACATGTATTGGAAAATACCAGGGGGCAGAGAGTGCTGGACCTAGTAATTGCAACTGAGAATGTAGCTGTAACGAACATGACCATGTTGCCACCAATTGGTGAGAGTGACCATAAGGTCATGACTTGGGAGGTGGCTAAAGGAGTCGAATTTACAATTAAGACAGGGTATATGTGGAATTACCGGGCTGGTAAGTATGACAAGCTTAGGTGTGTGCTTGGCTCAATGCCATGGCATGTAAAACTGCAAGGGCTGGATGTTGATGGTGCATGGGAGGTGGTTAAGAACTGTTTGCAGGAGGCAATGGTTGACTGTATACCAAGAGTCCGAATAATAAATCAGGTAGGGGTTAAATGGATGAATAACACTATTAAGCTTGAGCTGCAAAAAAAAGAAACAATTGTGGAGGGAATTTAAGGAGAAGGGTGACCATCAGGTGCATGAACAGTATAAAGCTCAGGCCAGGATGGTAACAAGGGTGGTAAGAAAAGCAAAAGCAGATTACGAAAGGAAATTGGCCATGCAGGCTAAAGAGAATCCCAAACAGTTTTTTCAATATGTTGCAAGTAAAAGGAAAAATGCTCATGGTAGAATGATCTTAAAAAATGCTGAGGGTAGGGAGGTAACTGAATCAGTCGATGTTGTGGAATTACTGAGCGAGCACTTTGCAAGAGTATATCATCCAGGTGGTGGCTTTACGGAAATGGAGGAACCAACAGCTTATACTGGAATTGTGATGAATGAGGTAGAGGTAACTAGTCTATTACAGAACCTCAATGTCAATACATCTGTGGGATTGGATGGTATACCAGCTCGTGTCGTACGTGAAGCGGCCAAAGAATTGTCAGTGCCCTTGACCATTATGTTTAATTTGAGCCTCAGGACTGGGTCAGTCCCAAGGGGGTGGAAAGAGGGGAAAATAGTTCCACTGCACAAAGGTGGTTCCAAGGCTGCTGTTGAAAATTACCGGCCAATCAGCATAACAGGAATCATTATCAAGGTCTTAGAGAAAATAGTCAAGAGGAAAATACAAGATTGGATAGAAGAAAATGGGATACTGTATCGGGGACAGCATGGTTTTGTGAAGGGTAGGTCATGCCTCAGTAACTTGCTCACGTATTATAACACAGTGACGGCTGAACTGGATAAGGGTAATGGGTTTACAGTGATTCTGCTGGACCTTGCTAAGGCCTTTGACAGGATACCACATGGAATTCTAATCAGTAAATTGCAGCATATGGGAATGGACATAGGGTTGGTGAGATGGATAGGAGGGTGGTTGACGGAGAGATATCAGAGAGTGGTTTACTCAGGAGTAGAGTCCACTAGACGGCCTGTGACTAGTGGTGTACCACAAGGATCTGTTCTTGGACCACTGCTGTTTAATTTGTTCATAAATGATATAGGAAAGGATCTGAGAGGAACAGTTCATTTGTTTGCGGATGATGCGAAGTTGGGTAGGGCAATAGTGAATGCAGATGATGTCAAAATTTTGCAGGATGATTTGGATAGATTGGAGGTCTGGGCTAGGGAGAATGGATGTCAATTTAATGTGGCAAAATGTAAGGTTATACATTTTGGGGTGAAAAGATGGGAGGCAGTTTACTGCATTGGTGGAACCGTGCTCCAGGAAATTGATGAGGCACGAGATTTAGGAGTGTTGGTGGATAAGGAATTGAAATTTAGGGGACACATTGCAAAAGTGGCCAA
Organism: Typopeltis vanoorti; assembly: GCF_054136105.1. Lineage (NCBI taxonomy): Eukaryota > Metazoa > Arthropoda > Arachnida > Uropygi > Thelyphonidae > Typopeltis > Typopeltis vanoorti. The sequence goes on from NC_143552.1 coordinate 165,305,585, forward strand.
ATCAGCTCATCAAATCACTTGGTTGCTGAAGAATACGTTGACAAGCAGAGACAAGCAGGTTATTGTTCCTCTGTATCGAGCCTTGATAAGACCTCATCTCGACTACTGTGCTCAGATTTGGTCACCTAGGTTTCTTCTTGATGGGGAGGAGGTAGAGAGGATCCAGAGGCGAGTGACCAAGATGATAGCAGGTCTGTGGAATGAACCGTATGAGAACAGGTTGAGGATTTGTGGGTTGCAAAAATTGGTTGATAGGCGGAGGAGGGGAGATATGATTGAGACATTCAAATTACTGAAGGGTTTCTATAAAATTAATTCAGAAGATATTTTTGAGAACAGGGCTGGTTGTGGGAGGACTAGGGGACATCCATGGAAACTGGGCAAAAGTGTTGTTAGTAAAGGTGTTAGAGCTGGGTTCTTTACTTTTAGAGTAGTGAATGAGTGGAATGCGCTCCCTGAGTCTGTGGTGGATGCTGTGACAGTGAATGAGTTTAAGGCGAGGTATGATAGATACTGTATGAATGTCGAATAGTTGTGATGAAAATGATTTGGGGCCTCCCTCGATGAGTCTAATGACTCCCTGGAGTTGCCCGTAATAATAATAATAATAATAATATGGGAATTAGTTTCATGAAGCTCACACAACCCTTGAAAGAGGATGAAAGCCATCTTTGTATTCTTTGGATGAAATTGAATGCACTGCCATTCTTTGTTTTTTATGCATCTGTTTGTAACGTTTTTTCAAATAGAATAAAATTTATTTTTCTAGCTTCCAAACTAGTGCATTTTATCATCACTATCATTGTCAAATGGTTGCCAACCTCCTTCTAGGGGATGACACTTGAAGAAGAATCATTGTCAAATTTGGGATATATGTTCTCAAGTGGTTTACAGAATACTCCATGAGTTTTCCTTCAAATTAATCTGTCAGTAGTCTCTGATCTAATATTTTGGTTTTCTTAAGTTACTATCGACTGCATTAGTCTAGATCTTGGTCTTCCAATTTTTTTTGTCACCTTGGAATCAAACACTCTTTTGTTAACCTTTCCTGGCCTATTGTATTTAACTTGACTATACCACTTTAGCTCTGTTTGCATATTTTTGAGTGCAACAACATTAAGTCCTTTCCTAATATTATTATCAGAGTTCTCCACAGTCAAGTACTAGCCGATGGAGACCATACATCACCTATACCAGCTATCAGTTGTCATACCGTCTCTTAAACTTATTCTCACTAGATGCACTCACTACTTCAATAGGCAAATTATTCCACTCAATCACTGATTGCACTCTCCCCACCTTCCATACAAGGAAAAATTCCATCAACTGGTATTCTCTAACACCCTTTCAGATGATTATAGACTATTACCATATCACTCTTTCTCCTTTCTGTGTCTGCAGTCAACATACTCTCAATTGCTCTCTCTCTCTCTCTCTCTCTGTATAATTTACATTCCATGATCCCAATATCATATTTGTAACTCTTCTTTGCACCCTTTCTACAGCATCTTCATCCATTCAGAATCCAGGAGACCAAATTGGCTTATAGTAATCCGGATTCAGGCATATCAAGGCTTTGTTAAAAGGCAGAATGACTTAAATATAAAGAGCCAACAGGCTTCATTTTGGCGATATAAACATTATTTAAATTAAGGGATTTAAATACCCCAACTCAACATTACAGAGTTAAAGATCGGTACTATCAACGTAAGAAGCCTGAATGGCAAAGAAATGGAGCTAGCTGAGGAATTAGATAAGTACCAGATCGACATAATAGGGGTGACTGAAACAAAAAAGACCAAAACTGGTGAGATCTTTCTGAGCAATAAATACAAAATGTTATATTTAGGCAATGACAATCAAGGAAAAGAAGGAGTAGCCATAGTATTCAACACAAAATACGAGGCTAATCTTCTTGAATGGCAGTCAGTCTCAAGTAGAGTAATGTGGGCAAATATGAGAATGGGGAACTGGACAATGAGACTTATTTGTGCTTATGGTCCCACAGAAGGTTCTACTAAGGTAGAAGTGGAGGAATTTTTTGAGGCTTTAGAAAAAGCAACTGACACAATGAAAAATGAAAAGTTGGTCCTTGTTGGGGATCTAAATAGCAGAATAGGAAATGAGTGTGAGACATACAAAAATATTTTGGGAAAATTTGGAGAAAAGAGCAAAGCTAATAATAATGGCAAATATCTGTTGGATTTCTGCTCAGGACATGGACTGGTCATTACTAACACCATGTTCCAACATAAAAATGTGCACAAATTCACATGGAGAGAAGAGGCTAGGAATAAGAAAAGTCTCATTGACTATGTTATTGTTGATAGTGATGTTTTCTCCCTGGTGCAGGACACCAGAGTGTACAGAGGATTTGAAATTGGAAGTGATCACTATTTAGTCTTGAGCAGGATAAAATTGAATTTCATATTGAAAAGAAGAACATGTAAGAAAGTTTTAAAGCGAATAAAAGTTGAGCAGCTCTCAGATGTGAACTGTAGGCTAAAATACACAAAGATTATTGAAGAAAAAATGAAAGAGTTTGAGAACAGGAATCAAACCTTGGAGATTCAGTGGCAAACTCTGAAGAAAACATTGATTGATTCTGCCAGAGAGGCATGTGGTGAGGTTATCTGTAAGGATAAAAAAAATCAGAACTCCCTGGTGGACACAGGAAGTTAAAGAGGCAGTGAAGGAAAAGAAGAAAGCATACCAAAAGTTCCTGTCAAATAAGTCAGCTTGTGCTCTTAGAGAATATAGAGACAAATGCAAGAATGCTAAACACTGTGTAAAACTAGCTAAACAAAAGTAATGGGAGGACTTTGGCAAGAATATAGAAAATAAATATCAAGAAGGTGGCAAAATATTCTGGAGGTTGTTGAAGAAGCTTAAGAATGGAGGAAAGAGTGCTGTAAAAGGAATTAGAGATGATAAAGGTGACATGAAAACGGGAGAAAAAGATTTACTTGAAGTATGGAGTAATTACTTTAAAAAACTGCTAAATGAAACCAGTAGTGATGACAGCTCAGTGATAAAAAACACTGACCAGGCATGCAGTCAGAAATACATATCCATACTTGAAGTAGAAAAAGCCATCAAAGGCTTGAAATGTAGAAAGGCAGCAGGAGTAGATGATATTCGACCAGAAATGCTGAAGTATGGGGTATAAGAGTCCTACGGTGGCTGCACTGCATAGTTCAGAAAGCCTGGACAGAGGGACGAATTCCCGATGACTGGAGTAGAGCTCTCATAGTACCCATATATAAAAAGGGAAATAAAACTGCATGTGAGAATTACAGAGGTATTTCCCTACTGAGTGTTCCGGGCAAGATCTATGCAAGTATACTTGAGAAACGGTTGAGAAGAATTGTGGAAGAAAAGCTTGGTGAAGAACAAGCTGGATTCAGGCCAAATAGAGGCTGTCAGGATCAGATCTTCACTTTACGACAAATAGTCGAGAAAGCATGGGAATATAACAAAGATCTGTATTTAAGTTTTGTCGATCTGGAAAAGGCATATGACAAGGTGCCAAGAGAGAAGAGCTATTCAATACGCTGCAGTTATATGGTGTCAATGGGGCATTATATCAAGCAATACGTAGTCTTTATTTGAGTTGTAAGTCAGCAGTTAGAATTGAAGGAAGTACAGGAAGATGGTTTAATGTTAAATCTGGTGTGAGACAAGGATGTACATTATCCCCTCTGTTATTCATTATCTATATGGATCACATTATGAAGGAAAGTGGTATTAAACAGGATATCATAATTGGAGATGTTAATGTCAGCTCTTTGCTTTATGCAGATGATGTTATACTTCTAAATAAATCTGCTACAAGCCTGCAAGATTCTCTGACTAAATTGAATAACTGTTGTAATAGATATGGTATGAAGGTCAGCAATAAAAAGACAAAGACAATGAAAATAGGCAGAATCATTGAAAATGTCAACTGTGTTGTGAATGGAGAACCTGTGGAACAAGTAAAACATTTCAGCTATTTAGGCACGATTTTTACTGAAGATGGTAAATTAAATATAGAAATAGACAACAGAATAAGCAAAGCTGGTATGGTGGGAAGTCAATTGAATAAATTCATATGGAATAAGAGAGAAATTAGTCGGAACACTAAATTAGCTGTGTACAAGACAGTGTTCAAACCAGTTTTAACTTATGGATCTGAGAGCTGGGTCAGAAGTAAAACACTTGACCAAAGACTAGAGACCACAGATATGAGAGTCCCGAGAAAGATAATAGGCGTGAACAGATGGCATCAATGGCAATATCATATTAAAAATGAAGATATTAGGAAAGAACTTGACATTGTCAGCATCCAGGAATGTGTTAGCAGAGCTAATCTCAGGTGGTATTGTCACTTAAACAGAATGGGCGAGGAAAGATTAGCAAAACAAGTGTTCTCTGCCAGGTTGGCAGCGAAACGACCTAGAGGAAGACCAAGATATAGGTGGATTGATACTGTACAAAGTGCTTTAGACGATAGAAATATAAGATCTGATAATGTTGGAGTCTTGACAAGTAACAGACTGATTTGGAGGAAAATTGTAGATAGGAAATTAATGATGTAATTTTTTCATGTAGTACTATCATATCCTGTACACCCTTTGAGGGTAAATGGCAGGAATTTGATGATGATGATAATCCGGATTCAGGCATATCAAGGCTTTGTTAAAAGGCAAAATGACTTAAATATAAAGAGCCAACAGGCTTCATTTTGGCGATATAAACATTATTTAAATTAAGGGGATATTAGATCCCACATTGTTTTAAAACCAAATAAGAAACTCGAAGATTGGAATCAGAGAGTTTCATGCCGAATATAGTATAAAAAACTATAAAAGTATTGGCGAATACTAGCGTGAGCTAATGCAAGTAGTCCTAGAACGTAGTACAAACACGGGCAACTCGTTGGAGAGGTGGATAAAGTTCTGATCACTATTCTTGGTAACGAGTTGCCCATGTTTGTACTACGTTCTAGGACTACTTGCATTAGCTCACGCTAGTATTCGCCGATACTTTTATAGTTTTTTATACTATATTCGGCATGAAACTCTCTGATTCCAATCTTTGAGTTTCTTATTCAGTTTTAAAACAATGTGGGATCTAATATCCCCTTAATTTAAATAAGGCAAAATGACTTTCTTACTCTATGTCAGTATTGTTTCAGCATTTCAATTATTCTCTAAGTTGTATTTGTAATTTTTGCTATGTGATCTTCTATTTCTTATCTACCACAACTCCAAGGTCCATACCCTCATCAGTTTCTCCAAGCAAGCACCTCCTTAGTGCAATTGGAAGAACAATGGTATATTGTGTCCTTCAATTAGAAAAGGCCTAAGTTCGATTCTCGTCATGACAGGAGAAATCTTTATATGAATTTTTTCAACTGAAGGTGAATTAGCTGATCTCATACAGAAGTAGCAAGGTTTTTTCTCCCATAAACTCAGGTTTTTCATCCTGCTACAGACAAATCGGCCCTTCAGAACACATGCTATTTACAGACAAAAGATACTATTGGTGGTGGGCAATAGATTGCATTGATGTAGATGATAATGGTAGAGGTTTGGTGTAGTGGTGGAGATGGAGAGTTGTCAAGTGGGTGTCCTCTCTTGATGAGTCTTCTGACTCCTTGGTATTCATCATTTGTATTCTGGTTTATCAATTATATTTAACAGTTGTGAAGTTATCAAAAATATCTAATGTGTGTAATTAATTGTTAATAGGCTTTTGTTGTGTAAAACATGTATCACTACCCCTGATGATGTTAGTCTTACAACGCACGAAACTTGTTGGGTTTTAATTGCTTATTTTTAATAAACTCCTTATTTATATTACAATGTGGCCTCAATGCCAAAAACTTCCCACAAATATAATACTTTTTGACTTCAAATTCCTTTTTTTGTGTGCTGCTTGAGAAAGGCTTCTCATAACAGCTCAATAATTCTCTTTTATTCTTATTTTGAATTTTTTGACTTTCCCAATCAATGTTCAGGAATAGTGCCATTTGGTCTCTTGTCAAAGCAATTGGTTGTAACTTTTGCCACTGTTCCCACCCCTATCATACCCAGATGGCTCTATTGCATCATCACCCACAGAAAAGCTAATCTCCTGGCTGCATGCTTTGCCCCCCAATGCTTACATAACTGAACAATGATAAATCACCCCCCCCCTCCCCCTAACCATTCCAGATGCTCAATATACAATGCCTCCTATATCTTTTGCCAGAAACAGTTCAAAAAATTATTGTCAAAAATTAGACTCAAGAAACTAACACCTTGACAAACCATCAGTGTCCTGGCTCTGATGGAATTCCTCCAATTGTCCTGGAGGTTTGTTCAGTAGAACTGACTCCTATCATATGTCCCACAGTTTGGAAATTGGCCTGTATTTCAACCCATTCCCAAAAAAGGATGAGAAATCACTGCCATCAAACTACCACTCTATCTCACTCACTTCATTCCTAAAGTAATGGAGAAAACCATTCATTCCCAGCTTCTACACTACCCAGAAGGCACCCAGCTAATAAACGATCACTAGTATGAATTCTCTCGCTGCTGATCAACAGGAGATCTATTCACATGTATCACCCATCTCTGGGCAAATGCCATGGAGAAGTTTGGTGAATCTCAACTGCACTTGATATCTCCAAAGCTTTTGAGTGGGTCTGGCAAAAGCCTTACTAAGCAAACTCCTCTCATTTGTCTGTTTCAGGACTTCTGCATTTGGATGGCCAGCTTTCTGTCTGGATGCACGCTATGCATGATGGTGGCTGGTTTCTTATCCTCTCACCATTCAACTAATGTGGGTTCCACAAGGTTCTGTTCTTTCACCAACCATCTTCCTTCTATATATATATATCGATGACCTACTTCAGTTGACATCCAACCAAATTCACAGTTCTGCAGATGACAGCACATTGCACTTCTCCCTCTCATTTGATGAACCTTACTCTATGCAACTCACTTCAACCTACAGAAAATCAGCCACCACTGTTCTCAATTCTGATCTTCAAACCATCCCTCAATGGAGTTCAGATAACACATCAGTATCAATGCAATGACAATATCAATGACTTACCAAGAATCTCCTATTTGCTGTTGCTACTTCCGGTCTCAAGAACAGTTTCCTACTGACTCTACTGGTTGCTTCCATCTCTATACATATGATTGGTGCAGTATTCACAACAGATCCATCAAGTTAATGACAAAGGCAAGCTCATAATTGTTGAGTTGAAATGCTTATTTGCAATTAAATATATGCTATATACAGGGGGTGGTCGGAACATTTCTCGGCCTAACAATGAAAAAACGAATTTATAATTTCTAAATAATTTTTATTTTTCAACATAATCTCCCTTAAGACTAATACATTTATTACAGTGATGCTCCAGTGCCATTATCCTGTCCCTGTAGTGGTTCTCAGTAAGATCGGACAAATACCCCTCTACAGCTGAAATCACCTCTCGATTCGAAGAAAAACGCTGACCAGTGAGGAAGAGTTTTAGTTTTGGGAAGAGATAGAAGTCGGAGGGAGCCAAATCTGGGGAATAGGGTGGATGTTCCAACAATTCATAGTACAGATCCCTTAATTTTCCTATTGCCAAAACACCTTTGTGGGCAGGTGTATTGTCCTGATGAAAGATTTTTTTCTTCTCAAAACGGGTCTTTTCTCATGAATTTTTTCGTCTAGTCTGATTAAAAGATTGGGATAATATTCCCCAGTTATTGTTTTACCCTTTTCAAGAAAATTAATAAACAAAATGCTTTTAGCATCTCAAAACACCGATGCCATGACCTTTCCTACTGATGGAATTGACTTTGTCCTCTTTGGCATGAGCAAGCGGCTTCTGTCCACTGTTTTAACTGTTGTTTGGATTCTGGTGTGTAATGGTGAATCCAAGTCTCATCCATAGGTAATAAATCGATGCACAAAGTCAGTTTTATTCTTGTTAAGACATTTCAAGCACTGTTTAGAGATTTTCATGCAAGTGCATTTTTGATCTGCTGTGAGCAAGCGTGGCACCCATACAGACAACACTTTTGCTTCAGACAGCTGTATAAAACAAATTACTTGATAGAATGACTTGCAATTTCACATGTATGCTTATGACAGATATACCAACTTAGAAGAAAAAAATCTTGCCGATAGTGTTGCCATCTACGGTCTTGGCCGAGAACTTTTCAGACCACCCGTCATATTACTCTGTATAATGTTCCATTTATCCCATATAATTGTAGTATTTTAAAAGATTTTCTCTGGGCACCTTGTCATATATGCTAACCAAGCGGTTAGTGTATCCGCTCTCCAGCCAAAAGGCTGCGGGTTCGAATCCTGCTGTGGGCATGGATGTTTGTGATTGTCTATGGAAATGCCAGTGGTGGTGACAGGCAGTAGATGGCATTAGTGTAGTTGGTGGATTGAGTGGTGGAGCAGAGAGAGAGAGATATAGAGTAGGTGTCCTCCCTCGATGAGTCTTCAGACTCCCTAGAGGTGTCATGTAATAAATAATAATATGCCTTTTCTAGATCTACGAAACTTAAAAAGTCTTGATGTGGAATTACTCTTTGAAGCTGTTTTCATGGAAAGAAGCACAAGTCTCTCATCGAACAAATTAATTGTTATTTTACTTTGTGATTATTTCAATGATGGTGCAATAATAAATATATTTGATTCAAATGATTTTTTCCTTTATTTTCTCATTAAGTTCTAAAAAAAAATGACAGTGGACATTAGTATCCACCTTTATACTGCAGATGTATTTTTTCTGTTCTTCTAAGTGGATGTTAGCAGATCTTCCCATCTAATCATAACAACATGATAATTTGCAAGAACAAGGAACCTTATAAACACCTGGAATAGAGAGGGGCGGAAGAAGATCCTTAGGAGATCGGAGAAGGGAAACCAACTTCAAATAAGATTTGAAAAATGCAGAGATTATATTTCTTCAAAGTTCTGGCTATTTTTTCTGACGTGCCCTGGATATAGGAAATACTAATGGCATTACTGTAGTCTTTATGTTGAGAGGGTATGAGGAGGTATAAGGGACAAATAATTTGTAGATTTTTTGGCTTTGTAACCATTGAAAAGGATGGTTTGGTGAATAAAGGCAAGTTCTGCTCTAAGTGACGCCTGGGTGGAACAGAGGTTTGATGATTCCATATTGTTGAGAAGGGGAATGATGTGAAGTTTATATATGTATCTACTTGTGTGGTGGGTTTTCTGTAAATTGAGCAAATAATCTGATTAGAGTATCTAAAAACTGCAAGCTTTTTTTTTTTTTTTTTTTTTTTTTTTTTTTTTTTTTTTTTTTCCCTAATAGTAAATTGGATTCTGGGATGGTGACTGTTGAGGAGGAGGAAAGAGTCTAATGTCTGAGCCATGTTGCTAAATAGAGAACGCATCATCAATATATTTTAACCAAATAGAAGGTTTGAGACTGGTAGTATCAAGAGAATTTTTTTTCAGAATGCTCCATATAGAAATTGGTCAGGGTGGGGGGGGGGAGCCCATGAAAGTACCTTCTATCTGTTTATATAAGGAGGCCTTCCAGGAGAAGTAACCAGTATGGATAGAAAAATTAAAAAGATCGATATTGTCATGGGGGGGGGGAACCATTTTTCAGTATATTTAGATGGCAGAAAGGGGAATATTTGTGAATAAGGAGACAGTATCAAAGTTCACCATGATATCATTTGGTGAGAATATATTGTTGGAGGTAGAGGAAATAAGAGATTTGGGGGTGATAGTGGATAAGGATCTAAAATTTAGGGGACACATCGCCAAAATTGTGAAGACAACACAAAGGCTACTGGGAATGATGCAGAGGACACTGACGTGTAGAAGTAGGGAGATTCTTGTTCCGTTGTATAAGGCTTTGATTAGGCCACACATGGACTATTGTGACCAGATATGGTCACACCGGGTTTTCAGAAGGATGAAGAGATGTTGGAAAGGGTCCAAAGGCGACTGACTAAGGTAGTTTCTGGCCTTTGGAATGTTGAGTATGAGGAAAGATTGAGAAGATGTAATTCGCAGGGTCTGGTGGAGAGAAGGAAGAGGGGAGATATGATAGAGACCTACAAGTTGGTAAGGGGTTGTTATAAGATCAACGGTGGAGAAGTTCTACAGAGAATAGTGGGAGATCAGGGGAGAACCAGAGGTCATCCCTGGAAACTGTATAAAGAGGGTGTGAGTAGGGGAGTGAGAGGCAGTTTTTTTTCATGCAGAGTTGTGAATGATTGGAATGCCTTGCCTGAGAGTGTGGTGTCTGCAAGGAGTTTGAGTGTGTTTAAGACATGGTATGATGAGCTGTGTGTGTGATAAAAGGACCTCCCAGATGAGTCTTTGACTCCATGAGGTCTTGGGGTAATAATAATAATAACAAATAATCATTATTGTTTAAAACTAAATTCTGGATTAAAGACTTGAAATGTATGGAAATTTTTATATAAGAAGTGTGATCAGTCAGTGGAATTAAAGAATTTGCTAACTGTTTGACTAATTGAAAGGAAGGAGAGTCAGTAGTGTCTACTATGAGATGGAGAGGGTAGTTGGGTTTATAAATTTTGGCAATATCTGTATATTGGGATGGGGGGGAACTAGAAAGTTTGTTTTTTAACAACTTCAAGAGGCCATGATCTGACATTTTTAGAACCCTTTTTAATGCTTTTGTTTCTGAGACTTAGTAGAATTATAATCGAGAATTATAATTGCAGTCTCTGAGTAGAACATTCATTTTTCTGTTATAATCACTGGAATTGAGAACAATGGTAGCATCACCTTGTCAGCTCTAGTAATTAATTATGTTGTCTTTGGGGAGTTTATGTAAAGCTTGGAATTGGTTGTTGGAGAGATTTCTTTTTGGTGGTGACGTTTGTGATAAGATGTTGGCAACATTAGAGGTAAGTTATGCATGGTGTGCTCTATATGCCATATGATTTCTAAACTAGGAACTTGCCAAGGTGCTACTGCAAAGTTGTGACCAAGGCTAAGCACTAATGGCTGTATTGTTGAGTCTTTTTGGCTATAGGTTGACTACTTGTAGCAGATGACTTTGTGCTAGAGAAGAATAACTGCAGAGACTTTAAATTAGCCAAACAGTTAGCAAAATCTTTAATTTCACTGGCCACATTTTTTCTTCTTATATAAAAATTTCCACTCATTTCAAATCAAATTTTTCAGAATTTAGTTTTAAACAGTAATGATATCATGGTGAGCTTCGATGTTGCCTCATTATTCACAATATTCCCCTTTCTGACACTCTAAATTTACTGAACCCCCCCCCCTTCCCCACATTGCTGATCTTTTAATTTTGCTATCCATACTGGTTACTTCTTCTTGAAAGGTACTTTATGAAAACAGGGTCCTTCCATGGACTCTCTCCCCTCCTCCCTCTCGCCAATTTCTATATGGAGCATTTTGGAAAAAAATGCTCTTGATACTACCAGTCTCAAACCTGAAGATCTAATCATGTATCTGTCCAATGGTACCCTTTCTTTCTTTCTCAGTTTACAGAAAATCTATTCACATACATAAACTTTCCCATCATACCCCTTCTCAACAATATGGGATCATCAAAACCACTGCAACTATGGCCAAACCTTCCTGTTCAATGATTATAATGCCAAAAAATTTACAACTTATCTGTCCCTTTCACCTCCTCACATCCTTCTCAACATAAAGACTATAGTAATGCCATTACTATTCCCTATATATCTGGGGCACTTCAGAAAAAAATAGAACTTTAAGAAATATAATCTCTGCACTGCTTTCAAACCTCATTTGAAGCTGACTTCCCTTCTCCAGTCTCCTAAGGATCTGCTTCCTTCCCTCTCTATTCCAGGTATTTATAAGGTTCCTTGTTCTTGTAAATTATCATATGATAAGACAGAGATCTGCTGACATCTACACATCCACCTTGAAGAAGATAAAAAATACATCTTCCACCACAACTGTGGTCAATCAGGTCTAGCAGACCATGCTTTCGATACTTTACACAAAATCAGATGAAAGAAAACCATCATGCTCCATTGCAGCAGACTTAAAAAACCAGCCTAATCTTAATAAATATGGCTGTATTAAACTTCCCAAAATTTGGGAAACTTAGGCCTACCACTCAACATCTAAGGCTAGCCAACAGCACTCATAGAGAACTTTCCTCATAGGTACTTTAGTCTTTATTTATTATCTAATTTCTTGCTCTTATTGTTTCTTGTGTTTTTGTACGTGTGTTATTACAATTTTAGCATTTCATTCCTAGTGATGCTTCTGTGACAGATAAAATATTGAAATTTATTAAACCTGTTGTTTAATTGTTTCTCTTTGTGCTGTAAATTATTCATTTAAAATGCAACATAAATTTAACCCAGCACTTTAGCCTAAATATGCATTTACTAATGTGAAATTAATGAGTTTGCAAGAATTAGCACATATGAATCTTCAGTATGCTGTGAATTTATTATTATTATTTTTTACTTGATTAGTGTGCCATGATACAAAAAATGTTGGGAAGCACTGCTTTAGAATACAGTCTCTGTTAGGTTATTTCTTGCCTATGTTTTACTCATGATGAATTTGTTAAATTAAGTTTAACTCTGAGCACAGCTTGTTAAATTAACTCTTTGCACAGCCCTCTTTGTTTATTCCACATTTTAATTTGAATGGAAGTGTGTGAGCATGACTTATTAATTCACGGATTAATAGTTTTATGTATATATGTGTACTAAATAAGTTATATAATTATTGTGAATAATATTTCATTATTTATTTTATTATTATTTATTATCCCAAGACCCAATTGAGTCAAAGACTTGTCTAGGAGGTCCTTTTGTCATATACACACACAGCTCATCATACTGCACCTTAAACACACTCAAATTCTCTGCAAACATCATACTCTCAGTCAAGGCATTCCAATCATTCACAACTCTGCATGCAAAAAACCTGCTTTTCATCCCTCTGCTCACACCCTCCTTATACAGCTTCCAGGGATGACCTCTGGTTTTCCCGTGATCTCCCACTGTTTTCTGTAAAACCTCTCCAACATTGATCCTATAACAACCCCTTATCAATTTGTAGGTGTCTATCATATCACCCCTCCTCCTATCTACTAGACTCTGCAAATTGCATCTTCTCAACCTTTCCTCATATTTGACATTTCAGAGACCAGAAACTACCTTAGTCAGTCGCCTCTGGACCCTTTCCATCATCTCATCATCCTTTTGAAAACCAGGTGACCAAATCTGGTCACAATAGTTCATGTGTGACCAAATAAAATTCTTATGCAATGGAATAAGAATCTCTTTACTTTGACAAGTCATTGTCCTCTGCATCATTTCCAGAATTCTTTTTGTTTTCCTCACAATTTTGGCAATGTGTCTCCTAAAGTTCAGATCCTTATTTACTATCACCCCAAGATCCCTTATTTCCTCCACCTCTAACAATATATCCCGCCAAGCATAAATTCTACATCCAATCTTTGTTTCCTAAATTTATAAACTTTACATTTTCCAACATTGAACTTTCATCCCCATTTCCATGCCCATTCAAGTCTTCTTGAATAAATTGTAAGACTCGATTTAGTCAAGTCTTCTTGTAAGGCCACAACATCTTCTCTACTCTTTTTCAGTTGTTTGCATCATCTGCAAACAACTGAATATCTCCATCCAGATCTCTGCCAATATCATTAATATACAAGTTTAACAGTAATGGCCCTAAAACATACCCCTGAGGCTCACCACTAGTGACTTCCCTTTTCCTGGATATTGCTCCCACTTGCTGATACCTATCAGATAGCCAGTCTCCGATCCAATGCACTAATCTAATATCCAACTTCATCCGCTCTAGTTTGATTATCAACTTATCATGTGGTGATCTATCAAAAGTCTTTGTGAAATCTAAGTATACTACTGTGTATTCTTCTCCTCTTGTTCAAGGAAGCTGTCACCTTATTGTAATAAGTAAGTAGATTACTAAAACAGGACCTCCTTTTAGCAAATCCATGCTGTTCATCAAAGATAATACCATTGTTGTCAACCCCAATTCTGTATCCTAGTTCTCACCAGCTTCTCCAACAACTTAACCACGACACCTGATACACATATAGGCCTATATTTGATGCCTGAGTTCAGTCACCTCCCTTATGAAGTGGCACACTTCATAAGGGAGGTGATAGAACTCAGGCATCAAATTATTGCCTTCCTTCCACTCCTTTGGAACTCAACCCAGTGCAAGACTCATATTAAAAAAATATGTCAAGGCAGATGTCAACTCCCTGGCATATTTCTTCAGAATACGTGGTGATATGTTATCAAGTCCAACAGCCTTATTAACAAGTTTGCTCAATTCCTCATACACTTCTTGCTCACTTATAATCAGTCTCTCCTCCCCATCATGAACTGCTCTCAATCTCTCCATGACGTCACATTCACAAGAATGAAAGACCTTTATGAACTGCTCATTAAGTATCTCCACTGTGTCTTTTGCAGTACTTGTCCTTATACCATTTTTTTTCTCCAGTCAATGTGATCTTTCCATAATAATTTTTTTTTTGATGAATTAACTTGGACTAATTATTGATTTTAGCTGTAATAAGTAAAAATAAGGTTCTTTCATTTGAATACTTGAGCCTGAGATCAGTAATAGCATTTCCTCAGATGATATAGCTTGTTAGCATATTCAGCTTTCAAAGTAGAAGGACGTTTAAAAAAAACATTGTCATCATCAATTACAAAATACCATTACTTTAACAATTATAATTCTAATGATCTTAATATTTTGTTTTTAATAATTTTTTACAAAAATTTTGAAAACCAGAGCAGTTTTTTTTCCTCATAGCTTTCCATGTTTTAATTTCATCTTCACCCTAATAAATCCTAACTTTCAACCACCTCAACTTTATCTCCCTTAATCATAAATTTTGGAATCAGGATAAATACTGATATTTGCTTTTTTACATGCCAGTATATTTTGTTCCATATCTGTTGAGTGATATTCAGTGAATATATTCACTACTTCAATCCCAGCTGCTCTCAACAATTGCACCAACACTCCATCAGCTGCAGGAGACTTTCCTTTTGACAGCAGTTCCATTGCCAATATCACTTCACTTTTTCATTATCATAGATCTTACAACAAATTCTCTCCTTTCTAATTCTTCATTTCCTTCACTATCAATATCTTTTTTGTACAACTCCTCTGTATATTCTTTTCATCTTTTTTCTCTTCTTCCATTAAACTTTACTCCAATTTATTTTGCTATTCTCAATCTGGGGATAAACTGTTATGTAACTTTATAAACAGATCTTTTGTTCTTCCTGTAATGTTATTGTTTTCAAAATTTTGAAAACAATAACCAACTTTGTTTAGATATTTTCTTTAACTTTTTTAGCCTTTCTCTGAAAATCTAATCCTTTCTTTGTTTCCCTAAAGTGTTAGTCTTTTTCTGTTTGAGTAGTCTCTTCCAGCCATTTATAGAACACTCAATAGGTAAATTCCTCTGTAATTCTCACATTCAGTTTTATTTCCTTTTGTTTTTTTTATAGATGGTTATTAAGAAAGCTCTACACCACATCATTAATATCTACTGGCTGAGATATATTATTATCACTTGGACTGTTGTGTGCAGGTCTGATCTCCTGGTTTCCATTGTGATTCTGATATATTGGAGAGAGTACAAAGGAGAGTGTTAAAAATGATATCAGGATTGTGGAATACTGATTATGAAGACAGATTGAGAATTTGTAGACTGCAGATACTAGCAAACAGGAGAAAGAGGGGAGATGTGATTGAGACTTACAAACATCTGAAAGGGTCATACAGAATTTCAATTGATGGAAATTTTCAATTTATGGAGGGTGGGGAATGGATGAGAAGGCATCCTTGGAAGCTGAGAATGAAGGCTGCCAAGAAGAAGGTGAGGGCTAAATTTTTCTCTCAGAGGGTGGTGCGTGATTGGAATGGATTGCCATTAGTGCGAATGAATTCAAGAATAAGTGCGATAGCTGGTGTGTGTAGTATGTGGCCTCCCTCGATGAGTCTCTGACTCCCTGGAGGCCTCTCTCTTAATAATAATAATAATAATTATTATTATTATTAAGAGAATGTCACGTAATAATAATAATAATAATTATTATTATTATTATTACGTGACATCTCCAGGGTGTCCAAAGACTCATTGAGGGAGGACACCTACAGCTCTCTGTCTCCACCACTCAATCCACCAACTACAATGAACCGCAACTACCATCATCATCTACACCAATATCCATCTACCACCCCCACCACCACTAGTATTTTCACAGAAAATCACAAACATCCATGTCCAAGGTGGGATTCGAACCCATAGCTGTTTGGTTGGAGAGGGACTATGCTAACCACTTGGCCAACTAGGCCGGCAAAAACGTTCCTCCAGTTCGGCAACTAGAATCAAACTTGTGACGCTCTTTCTTCAGGTGGTTTAAGACTGAGGAATGTAAACACCACTTCCACTGAACTACACAGGCACTCAATTATGGGAAGGACCACTACCCAGACTAGTTCCGGTTTCAACCTTTATTGAGGTATGTTAAAGAGAAGGGATACCTCTCCAAAAACTCCGAGTGATCTACAAGATTACTCTAAATCTCACTGAGTAGCCCATAACGAGATGGGTTACTCAATGACAATGTCTCAGATACCTAGCACAGAATCTAACCTAACCTAACTCATCGCTCCTGACCTAAATCATTGCAACGAATGACACGAAACTCAGTGATAGCTGCATTCATTGACATGAAAAAATCTGCCACTGAGCAGAGGAGCCCGTCTACTTCCCAGGAAGAAAGTGAACTCAAAGGTGAACATCCAATGTTATCGGTGAGAGTGGGCACAGATTGATGTACTCTATTTGGTCACGTCTCAGACACATTAGACTCCTTCTTCCTCCATCTCAACAGTCAGCACCCCATAATCCAGTTCACTAGAGGAAAAAAATAATAATAATAGCCTGCCTTTTCTAGATACTTTAATGACATTTTCCCACTGGCACCCTTTCTATCTAAGTTTAAAAAAAAATTCATCCACACAGGCAGGTACATGCATAAACATTCTCATTATCCCCCCCCCCCCCCCTCGACAGTATGGTGTTATCAAAATCCTTGGTAACAGAGCCTTACCTCTGTTTCACCTATGCTTCCTTTTCAGCTGAACTCTCCTTTATATGACCTTCCTGTCCAGTGTTAAAACAATTAACAAGTTGGTTGTTTTTCTGAACTCCCTCCTCACTTCCCTCTTAACATTACTGTAGTATACAGTAATGTTATTACTATTTCTTATATCTAGAGAAAAGAAAAAGCAGCCAGAACTGTAAAGATATTTCTTGCAAACCTCATTGAAGCTTTCTGCCATTATCTGCTTCCCCAAGGATTCAATCTCTCCTTTCTGTTCCATGTGCTTACAAAGTACCTTGCTCTTGCAGATTATCTTAGTATGGTCAAACTGGGAGGTTGCCAACATCTGCATATAAGAACACAAGAATACATCTGCTACCACAAATATGGTCAAATGGGGGGGGGGGGGGGGACTATGCTTCACCAATACAAATATAAATTTAAAATACTTTTGTTAGAATCAGCAGCAGATTTAAAAAGTTAAAAACCGAAGATTAGGGAAGCTTTCATTCTTATTTCTCCTGATTGAGGGGCACCCATAGAGGGTGTCCCTCATAGGGCTTTTGGATTTTAACTCTTTTTTTTTTTTTTTTTTCATTTATTATTTTGAATGTTTTTGTGTGTTCTTTTACAATTTTAAAATTGTATCCCTAATATCTCTGTGACAGACAAAATGTAGGATCCATTACACTTGTATTTAATTGTTTCTCTGTGCTGTATTCATTCCATTAAACCTACTAATGAATGGGGTTGCAGCACTGCTTGACTCCTGTATGCTTGAGTAAGGAGGCTTCCTACAAATGTTCAGTATACTCAAGAAAGGAAGTGAGAGTGGATGCTGAAACTACATGCCTTGCTCATGATGAAACATGCAACACTACTTCAGGCATCCGATAAGTAAGGTGGTAGCATTTCACTAAGGAATGGAAGTCTTCTACAAACTCTATCTATCTATCTCTCCCTTCCATCTGATTCAGATGGGTTGGGTCTCCTCCTAATGAGGAGTCACAGCGAAATAATGCTTCCAGCACGCCACTCTTATGCTGCATCCCTATTTGGAGTTATTTATGACTGTAGTCCGTGTGTGTTCACGGGACCAATTTGCCTGCTTGCGGAATGAAAAAACCCC
Source organism: Typopeltis vanoorti (assembly GCF_054136105.1). Taxonomy (NCBI): domain Eukaryota; kingdom Metazoa; phylum Arthropoda; class Arachnida; order Uropygi; family Thelyphonidae; genus Typopeltis; species Typopeltis vanoorti. The sequence continues at coordinate 165,323,873 of NC_143552.1, forward strand.
AGCCAAACTGGGGGGAAAACACTACTGCCTGCATCCAAGACTGGCTAAATTGGCTATGGCTGAGGAAGATCCTTGAGCTCCTCACGTCACCGACGGGAATCGAACCTAGGACATTCCTTCCCCAGGCATATGGTTGCAAAGCGCACAGCCACTAGGCTAATTGTGAAGACCATCTTCTACAAACTAGAGGTGTATTTATCATTTCCTCCAGCTAGGGAAATGTTTATTATTAAGAAAGACCTCCAAGGAGTCAGAGATCATCGAGGGAGCCACATACTACACACACCACCTACATACTTATTCTTGAATTTATTCACACTGCTTGCACTCATAATATCCAATAGCAATCCATTCCAATCACGCACCATCCTCTGAGAGAAAAATCTAGCCCTCACACGCTTCTTGGCATCCTTCATTCTCAGCTTCCAAGGATGCCCGCTCGTTCTTTCCCCACCCTCCATAAATTGAAAAATTCCATCAATTAAAATCTTGTATGATCCTTTCAGAAATTTGTAAGTCTCAATCATATCACCTCTCATTCTCCTATTTGCTAGTGTCTGCAGTCTACAAATTCTCAATCTGTCTTCATAATCAGTATTCCACAATCCTGATATCATTTTTAACCCTCTCCTTTGTACTCTCTTTAATATATCAGAATCACAATGGAAACCAGGAGACTAGATCTGCACACAATAGTCCAAGTGAGGTCTTATCAAGTCCTTGTAAAGAAGCAAAATAACATCCTTCTCTTTACATGTGAACGTTCGTTTCAGCATTGCAATTATCTTTTGAGTTATATTTGCAATCTTTGCCACATGGCTCCTTAACTTCAACTTCCTGTCTAAAGATCCCTAGCCTCATCAGTTTCTTCTAGCCTAATCCCACCAATATAATACGACATTGGTTATCTATCATGCCGAAGTGAATGACTTTACATTTACTCACATTGAACTGACACCCATTTTCCCTTGCCCACAATTCCAGCCTATTCAAATCATTCTGCAAGTACTGCATATCAGCAGCATTCCTGATTACACTACCTATCTTTGCATCAGGAAATAGCTGTATGTCACTTATGAAATCCTTCCCAATATCATTAACGTACAGATTGATTAACAGTGGACCAAGCATTGATCCTTGTGGTACACCACTTGTTACCTTAAACCTTGCAGACTAAGATCCTCCGTATACCACTTTTTGATATCTGTCAGTCAGCCATCCTCTTATCCATGCTAATATTGTATAACCCAAACTCATTTTCTCTAATTTATTCAACAGTCTATCATGCTGTATTTTGTCAAAAGCCTTAGCAAAATCCAAAAGTATCAGGATATATCCATTCCTCTTGTCTAGTTCAATGGTAGCATTGTTATAGAATATGAGCAAGTTGCTAAGACATTACCTTCTCTTAGTAAACCCATGTTCATTGCAAAGTAGAGATTCACTGTCAACTCATTTCTGAATGCGAGCCCTAACTGATTTTTTCAAAATCTTCACCACCACTCCTGAGATACTAATTGGTAGATAGTTGGATACATTGGTCTTTGCACCACCCTTGTGCAATGAAATTACCATACATTCCTTCCATTCCTGCAGAATCTTCCCTGTTCTGAGCGTCATATTAAACATCCTGGTCAAAGGAATGGCCAGTTCAGCTGAACACTCTTTTAGCATACATGCTGATATTCCATCAGTCCCTGTTACTGAATTCTTATTCAATTTGTGCGCACGTTAATGGTAGCATAACAGTTTTATGTACATACACTGATTGGAAAGAAGTCAATGGACACTCCATGGCTAAGGGTCATCGTGCCATGTAATGAATCATGTGTTTGTATCTGGTATAAATTGGAGGAATGTGATGCTCCCAAGTCAGTACAACTGTGTCCAGGTGAAATGGCAGCGAGATGGGAACTGTTAGAGTTTGAAATAGGCATTGTGATAGGCCTGCAACATGGCAGGCCTATCTTTTCATTGATTTATCACTGATTGTTGACAAATCAAGTCGTCCCAGGTCAACAATCAGTGATACCATATTGAGATGGAAGTGCATGGAATCAATTGTAAGTGCTATCCACAGTAGATGGCCTACTACTCACTGAATGCGACTGTTGGGTGCTATGAAGGATAACATGTAAAGACTGCCATTCACTGGTTGGCATGTTGAAAGTGGAGTTCATCATTTATATTGTCCTTTGATGAGATGATCAATCCTTGCATGTCCTTGGTTACATATTTAGGTTGAACTGAAATTTGAAATCACTTTAGTCATATACTAATGTGCTGGTATTCATGTGGTGTACTGTACTTTTTAGGGTGTTCACTATGCTGGTTGTTGAAAACAATAAAATAATTTCGCTTAGTAAGAGTAATAGTAACATGTTTTTCTCAAATTAAAGTTATGAATCTACTTCCATAATTATTTCATTTTATAAAATAAAAGTTTTAATGTATATTGTGTTGTCTTTCTGTTGACATTTTATGAACTCCTTTAGGTTGAAATAATTACTCATGCTGGTCCTCATCGCCGTTTATGGATGGGTCCACAGTTTGCTTTTAAGACATTCCAGCATCCTGCAAACACTACTGTTTTATCATCAACATCTTCTGCCTTATTATCTGAAAGTCCAGAATCACCACCATCATCTTCAGTTGATATTTATACTGAAGAATTAGATGTTCAGAGCCTAAGGTAATTAATACAAAATGGTAGTTCCCCTTTTTCCAAAAATAGTTTGGCATTTAAAAAAATTATTCACTAGTTATTATTTTTTTTTAGCAATACTGCTACCATGCTTCATAATTTCTATTTAATTGAGTTCAGTCATTTCATTTTATTTGCTGATATTAACATAAACAGCATTTAAAAATATATTTAAAGTATCTATTTTGATAATGAGAAGGAAAGAGTATGTATTTGTGTGAGTGATCCCCTTCCTGAATCCTTTTACTGTGTATAAGAAATTTTCTTATTATGGAAATTTATTTAAGTTTTGGTCTTATATAGCAGGGATGGCCAGAGGTTTTACAGCAAGAGCCCTAGTTACCTACCAGAAATTGTTAAGAGCCACATCCCAAAGGTCTATGTCAGTCAGTCATATACATACACATATAAATACAATATCATTTATAAGGAATAAAGAAAAAAAAGTTTTTGAAACATATTTATTATTACATATTTTTTTTACATGCATTTACATTTTTTTATTTACTCTTTACTAGTAGAAGGTTTATCTAAGTTAGCAACTAATTTTTGATAATTTGGTTCGTAATTAGTAATTGAACTTAGTAATTCTTTCAAATGTTGGTTTTTTAATTGAGAACGATACTTGGATTTTACAAATTTCATCGTTGAGTACAGTGATTCAACATCATACGTCGATCCAAAAATTGATAATAAATGATATGCTGCATTTTTTAAATAGCTGTACTTTATGGTAGGTACACATTTCCAAAATTCATTGATTGAATTTACTGATTTATGTAACATTTTAAGACCTTCGTCTTCTTGCATTTCTATTAACTCCATTTTTTCTCCTGATGCCGTTCCAGGAAGTAAGCTTTTTAAAAGCGGGAAACCATTGTTAATTACATCAATTTCAAATGGATTTAATAGAATTGCGATAGATGGTTTTAATTCTTGTAAGTCTACAAATCGTTCAACAGGTTGTTTAATTTTTCTTGATAGTTACTGATGGCCGTAGGAAGAATATCACATCCTGAAGTAGCTTTTTTAAAACTAAAAATGCTCTGACTCAGTTCTGAAATATTCTTGTCCTTGCCTTGCAGCGACACATTGAAATTTTGTAAATGTTCCATTATATCGGTAAAAAACATTAAGTCCTAGATCCATTCATTGTTTTTTAATTGCGGATATGATTGCTTTTTTATATCTAGGAATTCGATAATAGGTTCTAATAAAGCTACAATTTGTTCAATACATCGTACAACGGTAGGCACACATTTCCATCTCACTATGCAGTACAACGATAAATCATTTATTTGTTCATTCAAATCAAGTTCATCAATAAAATTTCAAAACTGATGGTGGTTTTTTGCTTTGGTCTGAATGAAATTTACGATTTTTATGAGTGGTGTAAACACATGTTCAAAATTAAAGTGTTTTGCAACAAGATATTCTCGATGCAAAATACAATTGGAATGAAATTGGAATGCTTTCATCTTTTTTTAAAAGTCCAATTAATTCTACATTCTTACCCACCATTGCTGCTGCTCCATCAGTAGCCACACTTACTAATTTACTTTTTGGAACATTTTTAAGGGCAGCATCAAAAGCTTCCTTAATATCAATCCTATGAGTACTATCTTTTAATACTATTAAATCTAATAATTCTTCTCGCGTCACTCCATCCTCAAGAACAAAATGAATAAAAATTGCTAATTATGGTTGGTCTGTAATGCCAGTTGATTCGTCGAGCGCCAAACTAAATGCTACACAATCTTTTATATTGTTTTCTAATTTTGATAATAAATCCATGTTTATTTCTGAAATTCGACATTCAATTGTATGTCGTGAGGTAGGAATGTCGGTAATTAACTTTAAAAGTTTTGAATTATTAGGGTCCAGTGATTCAATTGTATCAAGAATGTTTTGCTTAATAAATTCCCCTTCGGTATAAGGCCATTTTGCACTTGCGATGTTCCATGATATTTTAAAACTAGCATCTATTACAGTTTTAGATTCTTCAGCAAATTTGTCATGAAGTTAATTTAGTTATTAACTGATGATTTCAACGATTTAAGCTTTTTAATTCATATTTCAGATTTTTCTGGATATTGAGACGAAAACTCGCGATAAATTTTTCATAATGACGTTTTAAATTCCCTACTTGGAAATTGCTCACTGTTGAACTACAGATGAGGCAAAAAGCTTTACCATTTTTCTCAATAAAAGTCTTCTTCCCATTCTTCCTTCAAATTTTTCTGTTCGCTGATATACTTCCGCTTCTGTTTATTTTTAAGAGTCATGCTGCAAAATTGTCTATAATAAAATTTTAAAAATAAAATATTAATATTTAAATCATTTGGAATTTAAATTATTATATTTTTATTAATATAAGAAGTACGAAATTCAGTAATGTATCTTTTTAAATTTTCTGAAAGGTAATATAAATATAACTACATCCGAACAGCAAATTTCATCAACCTACTCAAAAACATTGACCAATTGAGCAGCAAAATACAGCTTATTAGGGATGGCAAACAAACATCGATGATTTTTAGAGGAAAATCGATTTTTTTCCCCTTTTTTTGGCTTTGCCTCGAGTTTTTTTAAATTATTATCATCAGAAAAACTTTATTAGGTGATTGCCCCATGTCTGCTAGAAATTAAGAAAAATTATAAATATTTTTTATTTGTTAGTTGAGTCGTAATAAAACTTAACAGCCACATGTGGTTTGGCCACCGTGGTTATATAGTATAGTAGGTTTAGTATTTAGACACCTTTTCTTTTCTTTCTTTATTATTATTATTATTATTATTTTATTATTTTTTTTTTGGTATTTAGGAGCATTTCAGAGATTTGTTGAGCCACCTTACTTTTAATTGTAATTCAGACCAAGCAGTTTCCAGGGACATAAACATACAAAATATGTCAAAACTATATATCCTAATAACAATAATTTTTCTACATGGAGTGTGATAAAATGTGGTGTTTAAGATATACTCTAGTAATCTGCATGTTTCAGTTCTGATTTCTGAAAGTTTTTTTTTCTAGGTTACAAAATAAATTATGCTAGAAAAATTATATACCCAAGCATGAGCAAATAAAGTTTGCCCATGCTTGAATACAGTGGTGTTGGAACACTTTAACATTGGGGCTGTTGCCAAAGGCAACAATGATAGGATATTTTGCCAATTATCAAAATTGTCATACTATAAAAGGTGCTTAGCTATGAATTTACCAAGAGAACTAAAAGCTCAGCTAGCCTGCTGCATGTGTAAAGGATTAAAACAAGAGTATAATTTTTTTTTGTCTCGTCTAGTAGAACTTATTTAGTTTTGGTTTCAACTAGGTAATTTTTATTGCTAAAAATGATTCAAAGTGATATTAATATTTCTGCACAGGGTGAATGGAATTTAGTGAAATTTACCAGATATCTAGTATAATTTGTTAAAATTGTCTGATATTTCAGTTTGAGGCCATTTTTAGTTATAAATTAGAATGAAATATGCACAATAATTTGTACGTAATTGTAATACATGTATATATATACAGTAAAATTCCGTTTTATGTTCCGCAATTTATGTTTTCCTGCAATTTACATTATTTTTCATTGATCCCGTCTTAAGGCCTATTCTTACGATATATTGTTTTCCTGCCATTAAAAACTTGATGTGGACGTTATTTCCTGTGATTTGTATTTTTTTTTCTCAGGTGGCAATACTGATTTTTGAATCGAATGCGCAGATTTCCGGGAACAGAAATCTACTCATTTCTGTTCCCAGATGGCGTTGCTTTCATTTGTAGTTTTGTTTCCGCCATCACGGTAACTTGCACGCTTGCAGCAGTAATGTAGTGATGAGCGATACCGTGATTTTTCAATCACAGTATGAATTGATATTGCAGAATTTCTGCTACATAATTTAGCGTGTGAAAGTTGCTTTCGAGTTGCGGTGGTGAATTATCTATCCATCATAGAAGATGGCAATTCTGCGACGTGTAGATTGGCATGCCAGAACACGTGTGCATTTAGCAAAATATCTTGGACTCTCCGTGTCCACTTTGAACACAATAGTAAAATAACAGGTCAAGCATTGAACTCAATGCAAAGCAATCTGGCGCTATATCAAAAAAAAAAAAAAAAAAAAAAAAAAACGAAAAGCAAGAACAATCAACAATTAAAGATTTTTTAAAATAGATAAATGTAAGTAATTGTAAAATTCATTTATTTTCAGTTATTAAATTTTGTAATCTAGTATGTAGACTCACATACTAGCAGTAAGTCATCTTTTAGCCTTTTTTTTTTTAAATTTTTTTTTTTACATTTCCTGCTATTTACACTTTTTTCCATCAGTCCCCTGAAAAGTGTAAAAAAAGGAGTTTTACTGTAGTTATAAGTGAGAAATGGATTGACATTTCACAAATGCTCTACTAACTTTTGACACATTTATCAGATATTTTACAAAACTATTGTTACCTTATAAGATAATTTTGAATAATTTGAATTTGTTACTGTTATGATATGTCTTGCAAAAACATGGAAATATTGACAATTGAAAATTCATTTCTGGTGATTTCAAACTATATTGCATGTAATATCACAGCCTGTCAAGTCTACATTATTTTGTTTGGATATGTTGTTGTATTGCAGTAATTTTCTATCTAGAGCCAGATCAAAGTTCAAGACTGGTTAATAAAAGATTTTTTCTCTGTTATAGTTCTGTTTTTATTAGTGCGTCAATGATTTGACATTATTATTATTATTATTTTTATGACCCCGTCTTATCTTTCTATCCTTGCGAAAAGCACAGTTTTGCAAAAAGCATCTTTCATTTCTATTCATGTTACGATATGATCTTCATTCATTCAACCATGTTTTATTTTTTCCAATGGTTTTGAAGCAAATAAACTCAATCAGTGAAACCATTTCATCTCTCTTATTTCTGATAATCCTGGCATTTGTAAATAAACATAGCAATTTACTTCCAGGTCTGTAACCAGTCCTACCCAAGTCACTTGTTGGTTGTGATCTTCTCACCACACCTGCCCTTCTCCAATCTCCTTCATTACCGTTTACCACATATATCTGCTCGTTCTCAGCTACCCCACTCACATTCTGATCTATTCCATTTCTATGCTGATCATGCTGATCATCTTCATCGTGCATTCACTACTACTCCCAACATCCATCTCTGTATGCTATGTCTCCCTGTCCACTTGTTTCTTTTTGAAATTTTCTTTTCAATTAATAATTTGAGAGTAAAAATTGAGTCTATGCAAGATCGGCCTTTTCAGACTACTTCTAGTAGTCTGGTCTTCACTCCACAATACTGTTTAGTTTCTCTTTTAATATTCCTGCATATATTTTGTACTCTGTATTTAGCAGACTAATTCCCCTATAGTTATTGCAGTCATCTTTTACTATTATTCAGGCCTCCATGGAGTCAAAAGACTCATCGTGGAAGGTCCTTCCTAAGAAATACAAAGTCTATCATACCACTTCTTGAACTCATTGACCGTTCTTGCTCTCACCACTCCTTCAGGCAATGCATTCCATGGTTCAACCACCCTCCATGCAAAGAAACCACTCCTCACCCTCTTGCTCACAGTTTCCTTTCGTAACTTCCAGGGATGGCCTCTCACTGTTCAACCAAGAGAAAGAACTCCCCAGTGTCAACCCTGTAACCACCTCTCAACAGATCTTTATTTCCTTTTTTGATAAATTGGAATAAACAGTCTCCCCCCAAAGTTTAGTTTTGTTTAGTTTAGTTTCAGAAATCTAGACTATGTTAAAGAATTTCAGGAGTTTTTCATTAAATTTTTCACCTGCATTTTTGTACAGTTCCATGTTTATATATCTTCTCCTGGTGTTTTCCTATTTTTCATCTTATTTATTGTATTTTTTTGTTCTGACCTTGTAATATTTTCTGTTAGATCATTCTCTGTTGTAAAAAATTTTGCTTCTATATTATCATCAGTTCAGAGATTTTTAAAGTTACTCATTTTTCTAAATCTATTCCCATTGTATTTTTACATTTCCTGTTATTTCTCTGTTCATATATTTCATGATTTTATTTTGTAGAGTTTTGACTTTGACTTAGATATATCCTTTTCTAGTTCTGTTATAAAATTGTTCCATCTCTCTCTCTCTTTCTCGCTTATATATTTTCCTGACTTCTCGTTTTGCAATTGCATAATTTCTTTTGTACTCTGTTTTTGCTTCTACTACTTGGAATTTAGCCATTTCTGGTAACACACTCTCTCTCTCTTTAATTTTTTTTTATTATCTTTTCTATTTCTTTATTCCAGTTTCATAGTAATCTTTTTTTCTATCCATTTATTCCTAAGATTTCTCTTGCTGCTTTTGAATTTACTTCAGATTTTCCCATTCCTCTTCTATGTCATTGGATTCATATGGTTTCTGTTGTTTGAATTAGGCATTTCTGATATTGTTGTCTAGTATGGGAATTTTGTAATGAAGAAAATTTGTAACTCGGTTGATAGCTATTTTCCACTTTTTACTTGTTTTATCTATGACTTTTTGCACTTCTTTGTAAAAGGTTTTACTGTCTTCTTCATCCCCCTCTTCCAGTGCATATGCCCTAATTATTGCATATGCCCTAATTATGTGACCTGTGACCTCTTAATGCTTTGAGTCTAATTTCTATTAGTCTTTCAGTCCAGTAGTTATAATAAATAATATTGTTCTTCATAGATTGATATATCAGTTATTCAAGGGATAAGGGATATCCTAACCTCCACTCATTTTATTGAATATCACTGTCATGGTCTGTAATAATACCTGACTCATCATTCTGCCAGGGCCAGCCACCTTTTTCATTCTTTGATGCTTGAATAGCTCATATTACCTCTTTAACTGTCACTTAAAAATCTTTTCTCTGACAATAACTTCTCATCTTGATTATTCTGCTATATCTTCATATAATAAACCTTCATAATATCTTTTAAAATCTTGAGAAATGATATTGTCCTGTTCAAGATCTGTATATAAGGAGCCCTGCCATACAAATTGCCAAGCGTAACAGAATATATATATATATCTCATTCAGTGTTCAGTTTCAGTGCATTTTTTCGTTCCCATATTTTTTTAACCTTAATCACTATTCTTTTCACTGCTGCTCTCTTACTATTCTCCTCTTTATCCCCAGAGGTATTACTTCTTAACCATCTCTTATATGCCCTTTCATTCTTTCTTCTGTTTTCTCCTTCACTTGTTGACTCATCCATTCTAAAAAATATGTATTTCTTACCATCTTACCATCATCATAAATTTCCTCATATGTATTATTTCCTCATAGTAGTCTGAATATATTTAAGTTGTAAGTCAGTAGTTAGAACTGAAGGAAACACAGGAAATGTTTTGATTTTACATCAAACCATCTTCCTGTAAGACAAGGATGCACATTATCTCTTATATCGATGAAAGAAAGTGGCATCAAGTCAGATATTAGAAGTTGGAGATGTCAAACTTAGCTCTTTGCTTTATGCAGACAATGATGATGTACTCCTAAACACATCTAGTGCGGTCTCCAGGATTCACTAACTAAATTGAATTAACTGTAACAAATTTGGCATGAAAATATTAATCTCCTATCAACAATTTTCCTCCGAATCAATCTATTACTTGTGAACACTCCAATATTGTGATATCTAATATTCCATGCTTCTAGGGCTCTTCTTCCTGAATCAGTCTACCTAAATCTTGGTCTCTTTCCTGCCACTTTGGCATTAAACACCTGTTTTGTCAACATTTCATCTCCCATTCTGTTTAAGTGACCATCACCTTAGATTAGCTCCTCTTGCACATTATGGAATGCTAACAATGTCCAGTTCCTTCATAATGTCTTTATTTTCAATATGGTTCTCCCATTGATGCCATCTGTCCACTCCTAATTTTCTCAAAACTCTCATATCTGTAGTCTCTAGTTTTTGATCAAGTGCTTTATTTAAATAAAACTTTGAACACCATCTTGCATATTGCTAGTTTGGTGTTTTGGCTAATTTCTCTCGTATTCCATATAAATTTATTAAACTGTCTTCCCACCATTCAGACTTTGTTTATTCTGTTGTCTATTTCCAAATTTAATTTGTCTTTACTAAAAAATTGTGGCTAAATAGTTGAAATATTTTACTTTGTTCTGTAGTTTCTACATCAGCTTATTGCAGATTTTCTTGCCAAATTTGTTACAGTTGTTAATTCAATTTAGTTAGTGAATCCTGGAGACCTGCACTAGATGTGTTTAGAAGTACATCATTGTCTGCATAAAGCAAAGAGTTTAGTTTGACATCTCCAATTCTAATATCAGACTTGATGCCACTTTCTTTCATCGATATAAGAGATAATGTGCATCCTTTTCTTACAGGAAGATGGTTTGATGTGAAACCAAACCATCTTCCTGTATTTCCTTCAGTTCTAACTACTGACTTACAACTTAATTATAGACTATGTATTGTTCTGTATAATGTTCCATTTATCACATATAACTGTAGTGTTTTGAAAAGCTTTTTTCTAGGCATTTTGTATGCTTCTTGACTTTTCTACAAAACTTAAGTACAGATCCTCATTATATTTCCAAGATTTCTCAACTATTTGTCCTGAAGTGAAAATCTGATCTTGACAACCTCTATTTAGCCTGAACCTAGCTTGTTCCTCCCAGCTTATAGATGGGAACTATGAGAGCTCCACTCCAGTCATCTGGAATTTGATCTTCTGATCAGGCTCTCTGAATTATGCAATGCAGCCACTGCAAAACTTTTATACCTCTATATCCGAGCATTTCTGTTTGAATATCATTCAATATTCAGTACTCCAGCTGCCTCTTATTTTCTCTTGCAAATGTGATAATAAGGGTGTGAGAGGAGTTGAAATATATAAAGTGCAGGTGAGAAAAGTTATTGCCCAGAATGCTAAGTTAGAGTATGAAAAGAAATTGGTTGTGCAGGCTAAAGGCAGCCCAAAATAATTTTCTTGTTATGCATTTATAAGAGAAATATACAATATCTACAAACCTCCATCGCAATGCTGGCCTGATCAGATGGACTGACTTTCTCCTCATCCTGCTATCTATGTTGGTGACTTCAATTCCCATCACACCATGTGGGGCTATTCCTCTAACAACTGGGATGGTAATAATCTAGCTAACTGGATGGATACATATAGCTTGTATTTGAATTATGATGCCAAGCAAGACGGCACTCTTTACTCAGCCAGATGGAACAGAACCTACACCCCAGGTCTGTGCATAGTCACCAAAGACTCCAAAGACGACCACCCTCTGCCATCAACCAGAACCATCCTTAACAGATTCCCTAATAGTCAACATCGTGCTACATTAATAGAGATAGGAACATCAATCCCAGTCATTAGCGGAACACCAATCATTAGATGGAATCTCCACAGGGCCAACTGGACTGCATTTCAGAAACAAATCGAGCAAACCATTAGAGCAATTCCTCCCACTCCTAATTGCAAAAACCTCTATCCCTAGAGGCTACAGAAAACAATATATCCCATGTTGGAGTAGAGAAAGTGAGGAACTCCTAACCAAATATGAGGAATCTGAAGATCCAACTATTGCTAAGGAGCTCATATCAACCCTAGATTAAAACAGAAAGGAAAGATGGATCTCAACCATCAATGAACTCGATTTCGTCACATCTAGTCGGGGAAGCTGGTCACTTGCAAGAAAATTAGGTGGACAGAGCCAACAACATGCAAAACAACAGAGATAACTCCTGATCAAATGACTTACCATTTATTGAAAACCTCCAAGATTCATCCCAGCTCTACCAGGAAAATTGCTGTACGAGCTTCCACCAGACAAATCCTGAGGATGGAACCCGAGTTTCCTGAACTCGTACACCCAGTATCTCAGGAAGAGGTACAAATAGCCTTAAAGCTTACCAAGAATGGCAAAGCTGCAGGAGTGAATGGTATACTCCCTGAGTTCCTAAAACATCTTGGTCAACATGGCCAAACATGGCTGGCTGCCCTTTTCTCAGAAATCATCATAACTGGTAAACTACCAAAGCTGTGGCAGGAAGCCAAAATAATTGCCGTGCCCAAACCAGGGAAAGATCCAAATGATGTGAAAAACCTGCGACCTATCTCCTTGCTTTGCACCACCTTTAAGCTCTTTGAAAGAATTCTCCTTAAAAGAATTTCACCACTCATCGAAAGAGCACTCCCGACTGAACAAGCTGGCTTCAGGCCAGAAAGAAGTTGCTGTGACCAGGTCCTGGCCCTGACAACTCAAATTGAAGCAGGCTTTCAGAAGAAACCTAAATCTGGAGCCACTTTCATTGACCTAACATCTGCTTATGATACTGTCTGGATCAGGGGCCTCCTCCCCAAACTAGGAAATATTATAAAGTGTAAAAAAACTTTACAACTTTTTCATTCTATTCTCTCCAACAGAAAGATCTGGGTCCATATTGGCAGTAAAAAGAGCAGGCCCAGATTCCTTCACAACGGTCTTTCATTGACCTAACATCTGCTTAGACACTGTCTGGATCAGGGGCCTCCTCCCAAAACTAGGAAATATTATAAAGTGTAAAAAAACTTTACAACTTTTTCATTCTATTCTCTCCAACAGAAAGATCTGGGTCCATATTGGCAGTAAAAAGAGCAGGCCCAGATTCCTTCACAGCGGTCTTCCTTGGGGCTCTGTGTTATCCCCTATACTTTTTAACATCTACGTGTATGATCTACCTCATACCAGATCAAGCAAGTATATGTATGCTGATGACCTGGCAATCTTACATCAATCCACCTCCTTTACCAACCTAGAATCAACCTTGAATACAGACCTGAACACCCTGGAAGAGTACTTTAAGCAGTGGTACTTGAAGCCAAATCCAATGAAAACAGTGTCCTCAGTATTCCACCTGTACAATGCAGAGGTGAATCGACAACTCAACCTTTCTCTCTGTGGAAAAATGGTAGAACACGAGCCTCACCCAAAATACCTTGGGGTGAGTCTGGACAGAAGCCTAACCTATAAAAGGCACATCATCAACCTCTCCAATAAAATTAAAACCAGAAATAATATCATTTCAAGGCTTGCTTCTGCACCACAACCAAGGCTTGCTGGGTTGTGGTGCAGAAGTCCTAAGGTCGTCTGCACTAGCCCTCGCGTTCTCTGCAGTATAATATTGTGCCCCTGTCTGGGAAAGAAGTACACACACACACACACTAACATTATAGACACCCAGCTAAACTCTACCATGCGCACAATTAGTGGGACAGTGAGAAGCACCCCTCTCTCCTGGCTTCCTGTTCTATCTAACATTGCTCCACCACACATACGGAGAAGACAAGCCTTGATTAAGGAATTTAATACAGTGAGCAACCCACTCCTGCCCCTACATCAGACTCTCATAAACCCACCTGGTCTATGTCTCAAATCTAGAAAGCCTCTCTGGTCCATGGACAAACTCTCTTCAGCTGCACTGCCATCAATATATGACATATGAGAACACTGGTCCAACAATCTACCAACAAACGGCTTCCGGGTAGAAGATCCCTGTGCTCCGCAGCCTGGTTTTGATCTTCCTAGGAAGATTTGGTCATCAATAAACAGGATCAGAACTAGTCAGGGCAGATGTGGCTACCTTCTACATAAATGGGAGCTGTCAAATCACCCTTATTGTGATTGTTCTCCCGTGGTTCAGACGATTACTCAAAAAAAAAAAAAAAAAAAAAAAAAAAAAAAAAAAAAAGAGGAAAACTTAGAAAGCTGATTGTGCCTTTTATGTAATGAACTTGTATATGTTAAGATTTTCATCATTTGTTGCTGGGAATTGTGATTGTACTCTTCACTTGCCAGTTTCATGTAGCCATAAGCATAAATAAATAAATATAAGAGAAAGAAAGAGTGTGGAAGAATAACTTCACTAAATGCAGATAGAACCAGTGAGTCCAGAGTAGATGCGATTACTTAAATAATGAGTGCTTACTTAAGATTTTTCTGCCTGGTGTATATAACATAACACACAATACTATATTATATACACATTGCATGACAAGATAGAGGGGAATGAGGAGATTGTAGAGCTGTTGCATAAACTAGATAAGTATCAACCAGTGAAATATCAGAATATATGCTAAAAAAATGTTCAGTTGAGATTGGAGTTTGAACTATTGACTTGAAAAAGTGGGTGGCTGACAGATAGGTATCAGAGAAAGTGGTATGTGGGGGTAGATTTATGTTGACCAATGGTGAACTCCATGGGTCATTTTTTCAACCATTGTCTAGGTCTGTAACATGTTTGTAAAATAGGAGTCTCAGGTCAGGAAAGATTCTATAGGAATCCTATCATCCACCTATGTGTATCTCCAGAGTGGTTGTGAAGATTTTAGAGAGGTTGGTAAGAACTCACATATAGAAATAGGTTGACAGAAAGCTATACTTTGTAAGGAGTGAGATTCTAAGTCAGGAATGTTACTGGTGTACCTCATTTACAGGGTGATTTTGAATAGGTTGGAAATGTGGACAAAATAATGGATATCAATTTAATGTTAGCAGGTATAAAGTTATGCACTTTGTATGATGACATATCCAGGGCATGTTATATTGGTGGAATTATGCTTGGAGAAAGTGACAGTTCTAGAGATCATCGAGTTATGGTGGATATGAATTTAAATTCGAAGTTCACATAAAATTGCAAATATATTTTCGAGAGTAATTGCAATGTTAGAGCCTCCATAGCTCAGTCGGTATAGACGAAGCCCTTTGGTCCAAAAGATCTTTGTTCAATTCCCATCTATGATGTGAGGAATTTATCTGGTCTCTTCCCACTTAAGGTGAGTTAGTCAGTCTTATAAGGAGGAAGAGGGTTTTACCATCTGGAAACTCAGGTTTTTTTGCCCCTCAGAATAGGCAAACCGGCCAATGTTGAAATACACATTGACATGTAAGGAATCATTTTGTCACTTTACAAGGTCTTTATGCAACTACACCTGTGCATTTCTATTCACAGATTTAGTCTTGTGAGTTTCGGGGGAGGGGGGTGAGAAGAAGTGGTGAAAAGTCTACAAAGAAGAGTTAAAAAGGTGATATTGGGATTATGGAATATAGATTATGAGAACAACGTGTGCAGGCTTTAGACACTGGTATACAGGAAAAAGGGAGGATGATATGATAGAAGCCTATAACCTTCTGAAAGGGTGTTATAAGATATTGATTGATGAAATTTTTTATTATATGGAATGAGAGAGGACAAAATGTTTTTTTTTTTTTTTTTTTTCACAGCGCAGTGAGTGGAATTATTATTATTTAGACCTCCAAGGAGTCAAAAGACTCATCGCGGAATGTCCTTCCTAGGAAACTCGAGTCTATCCAGACTCATCGTGGGAAGTCTCTCCTAGGAAACACAAAGTCTATAATACCACTCCTTAAACTCATTGACCATTCTCGCTCTCACCACTCTGTCAGGCAATGCATTTCACGATTCAACCACCCTCAATGCAAAGAAACCACTCCTCACCCTCTTGCTCACAGTTTCCTTTCATAACTTCCAGGGATGGCCCCCTTGTCATCACTCCTTCTGGCTGTTCAATCAATCAAAAGAACTCCCCAGTGTCAACCCTGTATCCACCTCTCAACAGTTTAAAAGTCTCAATCATATCACCTCTCCTTCTATCCACCAAACTCTGCAGTCCACATTTCCTCAGCTGATCCTTATAACTGACATTGTAAAGTCCTGAAACTGTCTTTGTACCCTTTCCACAGTTAATTTATCCCCTTCAATTCCTGGGGACCAAATCTGAGAACAATAGTCTACGTGTGGTCTGATCAGGGTCTTATACAATGGAATGATAATTGTTTTATCTCTGCAGGTCAGCATCCTTCTCATTATTGCAGCAATCCTCTGTGTTACCTTCACCACCTTTGTAATATGTCCCCTGAATTTCAGGTTTCTATCAATCATCAACCCCAGATCTCTTGTCTTACCTACTTTCTCCAATATATCTGCTCCAATAGAGTATGCAGCGTCCCATCGATGTGTCCCAAACCTCAAGACCTTACATTTTGCTGCAATAAACTGACACCCTCCCCCCATTCATTTGCCCATCTGTCTATCTTAATCAAATCCTCTTGCAGGACTACCACATCTGCACTATTACTTATAAGCCTTCCCAGCTTCACATCATCTGCAAACAACTGAATATCTCCCTGCAATTCACTGACAGTGTCAATGATATAAAGATTAAACAATATAGGTCCCAGTACTGAGCCCTGTGGAACCCCCACTTGCAACCCCTCTGCCTCCTTGAAACTGCTCCACCATGCAACTTTCTGATACCTACCGGACAGTCAATCCTGAATCCAATTGACCAACCTGACCCATGTACTGCAACTTAAATATCAGCTTATCATGTGGAACCCAGTCCGATGTCTTCGCTAAATCCAAGAAAATGGCAGTATATGCCTTTCCCTCATCTACTGCTCTTGTAACTTTATTATAAAAGTCTAGCATATTACTAAAACAAGGGTGCCCCCTCACAAATCCATGTTTACTCTCACAGATAACATTACTCTCATATGCCCAATGTTGTATACGGTCTCTAACTAATTTCTCCAAGAGCTTAACAATGATTGTGGAATGACTGATGACACACAAACTGGCTATAATTAGACACTTCCAGTCTGCTACCGTCCTTATGCAATGACACATTCTTACCTTCCTTCCTCCTGGGCACCTTTCCCGTAGCCAGACTTTCATTGAAAAGCTAGGTCAAAGGAGCTATCAGTTCTTTAGAACATTCTCTCAAAACTCGTGGTGAAATACCATCCAGTACCACAGCTTTACTGACATTTAGAGTACTCAGTATTTGGAACACACTCTCCTCCTGCACCACTAATCCACGAACCTGCCCTATCCCTCTAGTATTACAATTTACTCCTCCAGGATGAAATACACCAATAAAGTGTTCAATTGAACAATTCCACTATGTCCTCTGCATCAGTCACTCTCCCATTTTTACCCCACAATGTCATTCTTCCACAATCATTTCTCCTCCTACTGGCCACATAGCTAAAAAATTCCCTAGGATTTCCTTTGGATCTTAGGGCCAATCTCTTCTCATATTCCGATTTTGCCTTCCTTACCATATTAGTCACTCTCCTGGCCTGTGTCTTATGTTCTTCATGCATCTGCTCTTCACCTGTCTCCTTATATCTCTTCCATAGCCTCTTTTTCACATACAGTTCCTGTTTATTATTGTTTGTCATCCACTTTACACCAAATTGTTTCCTCTTCTTCACTTGTGGAATACAGCTTACTATTGCTGCTAACAAATATTCCTTCACAATTTCCCAAGCACTATGATATCCCAGCCTTCCAATTCCTCCCTACATGAAACTTCTCCAAGTTGATGTCTAAGACTATTATAATCACCTGCCTTATAATTCCACATATGTTTCCATCTCTTTAATACTCCTGCATGGCTATTCATCTTCCAAGTCAAAACCACATGGTCACTCTCTCCAACTGGTGGGAGAGATGTCATCTCAGTTATTATCAACTCTTCTGATGCTATGACCAAATCCAAAACTCTTGAACCTCTTGTTCCTTCTATTACATATTGCCTAAGACATTTGTCCCTCAAGAATTCTAGAAATTCTATTCCCTTATTGCTACATGCATCTTCTTCTCCCCAATTTATACTGCTGTAGTTAAAATATCTCATAACAATCATTACTCTTGCACTTGCCGAGCTCAACTGTCTAAACATCTCCTGGTCCCCACCCTCTGTGCTCCTTGGTTGTAGCAACACCCCACTAAATATCTCATCTTTCCTATCTCTACCTCACCATATGCTTTCAAAATCATTAGTGTCACTGCCGTCCAAAGCCTCCACTCTTTGAGGATATAAGTCGTAACTTATCATAAGCAATACTCCCCCACCACGCTTTCCCTTCTTCTGTTGTGAATGAGTTTAAAAGAAGGTATGAGGGCTGGATGTGAGTGATGTATGACATCCCTTGATAAGTCTTTGTCTTCTTGGAGGTCTGATGATGATGATGATGATAATAATAATTATTATTATTATTCGTGACACCCCCAAGGAGTCCGAAGACTCATCGCGGGAGGACACCTACTGTACAACACTCCATCTCCACTACTGCATCGACCCTTTATTACCAATCACCTACATCAACGCCATCTACATAATTGTTGAGAATTGCTTTTAGTTTTTTTAATTATTATTATTTATTGAATATCCTTAGATTCTGAATTTCTTTAAAAGACTGCTGCTGGTTTCTTGTTTTAAATAAGTTGTGTGCATATATATATGTGTGTGTGTGTGTATACTTATATGTATTTTTTAATATTATAGTATTAGACCTGCAAGATCAAATCCTGTTGCTATGCCTGGGGGTCACCAACTCTCTTCTGGTTCCTCTAGTTCTCTGCTGTTGATAGAAGCAAGTTCAGGTTGTTTAGTTTAAAATATTATATGATTAAACTTAATTCACATCATTGTGAAGTAATGTGATAAAGTAATATGATACACTAAAGTTCATTTTATATATAATAATAATTATTATTATAAGTAAATATATCAAGTCGAGTAATTATTTTGCACTAATTTGCTGATTCGTGTCTTGAACATTATCCCTGGCACTCCTGGCATATAGCAGCAACCAATTTTATATTTTGTCCTACTGGCCTCAATTTCATATCAGATTGACTCAAAGAAACTATATATATATATATATATATATATATATATGTATATATATATTGCTTTACAGTGGGTGAGTTACTGCATGGTTGTCATCAGAATGTTGCATAGTCCCAGTGACCATGTGACATTTTTTCTCTTCAGTTGGAAAGACCTTGATTCAGATCCTGTATGAGGAACCTTTATAAGAACTTTTCAGTTGAAGGCAAATTAACAAGTCTCATATATAGTTATCAGGATTTTTCTTCATGCAGAATAGGGAACCCAGCTGGAGCAGAGAACACTTGTAGTTTTTTAATCAATAATCCTGCAGTGGAATGTCTGCAACATTGATTATTATTCATTATAGGTTGCAGTTTTATTGCTGGTATGTACTGTAGAACAATATTTACTGTATTATCATTACACATTCTTACATTTAACATATAAAATATACTCTTGTACTTAACATATAATTATGTTACATTGCATAATGTTTCACATGTAAAACTAGCAGAAAAGACTATCTTTGAACTGGAGGTTCGGGATTGAGTACTACTTGAAGAACCTCTGTTTGTAATCAAAAACATCTAAACAAGAAGTATTTTATATAGACCGAATACTTTATTAATTTTATGTTTTATGTTGACACAGTACTTTATGCTGACATGTATAACATTACGGTTCTTACTCCATGTATGAGAAGTTATTAAGAAATTAATTATAAACTGGAAATTCAAAAACTGGAAGTAATCTTATACCAGCAGATTTTTAAAACGTCAGGTTTTTCAAAAATATTGATGCAGAGAAAATTAAAATCATTAAATTATCAAACTTTTTAATGGCAAAACATACATATAGCAACGAAAGTTATGAGTTTTTATCTTTAAATGATTATTAAAAGCATCAACATAATATCAGCCACATAACAAATCAATCTTCTTCTTAGCTAACACAGTTAAGCATTAAGCATATCATTAGGGTTAGGCAACAATCCCAGCTGTAATAGTAGTTTTTGGTATTTTACTGAATAGATTATGAATTCAGTAGGTGAGCATGCAAAATACAGCGGTCATTGTGTGATGATTGCACTTAAGTATTTTGTAGGGTTTGTTTAGTATTTGATGTGATAGACAACTGAAAATTGATAATACGCTTAGTTTTAAACTTCTGTTCCATAGTCTGTAAATATATATGCAAAATTTTTAGTGGTTAGTTTTAAAATAATCTAACAAGAAACTTCGATTGAAATTATGATCTCTAATGTAAAGGATAACAACAATTACCATACCTACTAAGGTAGGCTTGCAAGAACTCCTTGACTGGGCAGTTGACTTTTTTTCTATTCGAGGCCTTTCTATTAACATAGAGAAGTCCTGCTCTTTAGCTCTTGTCCCCTCTGGTCATGACAAGAAGCTTAAGGTTGAGCCTATAGAGTTTTCCCTGCACGGGAGGCCGTTGCATGCTTTGACCATCCTGGAAGAATGGAGATACCTCGGTATCATGTTCACCCCAAAGGGAAGGTCTTCTGTCCCTTCTATCCTAGAAGCTGGGATCACTTCTTTGAGGAAAGTTCCTCTCAAGCCCCAGCAAAGACTGTTTCTCCTTTCCCACTATCTCCTACCTCTCTTTTACCACAAGTTGGTGCTTGGTAGGACATATATCTCGGCCCTGTCCCGAATGGACAGAGCTCTCCGTTCAGCCGTGAAATCATGGCTCCGACTGCTGCTTGACACCCTTACTGCATATTTCCATGCGAGGGTGAAGGATGACAGGCTTAGGGTTCCATCACTTAGATGGCTGATCCCACGTCTGTGGCTGTCCAGAATCGTGAAGTTAGAACTATCTGATTCTCCTATCTGCAGAGAGGCTTTCTATAGCTCATTAATACAAGAAGATTTGGGCGGACTAAAGGCTGGTCCCATTATCATGGTACCTTAATTGAGTCAGCACCCACAGAACACAAGAGATGGGCATCTCTGCTGCACTTGTTCTGTAGATGGTGCTTCTTTAAAAGAGTCATATCTGGTGCCTCCCCAGCATGATTGGGTAAGGGATGACACCAGACTCCTCCCTGGGTTCGAGTATATTGACCTTATCAGGACGAGGATCAATGCTCTGCCCACTCGAGCCCACACAGCTCGATGGGATACTGAAGACTCAAACTGTAGGACTGGCTGCCAGTACAGTGAGACATTTTTTCATATAGCCCAGTATTGCTTCCATGCCCATGAGATCCGTGTGCAGAGGCATGACTCCGTGGTCTCCATTCTGAATAACCGCTTTAAGAACAAAGTTTGGGAGACTGTGGTGGAACCATATTATAGGACCACTGTGGATTTGCATAAGCCAAACTTAGTGATTAAAAGAGATGGTGACGTTTGGGTAGTTGATGCCCAGGTGGTGGGAACAGGATGCCCACTAGCCTATAGCCATAACAATAAGATAAACTATTATAAGAATAACCATGATCTAGTTAATAAGATATGAGAGGAGCACGAGGCAACTCCGAGGTTTACCAGCACCCATCTCTTTACATGGTGTATGGAGCGCAGATAGCTATAAGGACTTAAAACAGCTTGGTCTTATGCAGAAGGATATTAAAGTTCTTTCCTTGAGGGGCCCTACAGGGCACACTGGTGGCATGGCATTGCCACCAGAGAATGACTACAATGTCATTATCTAGAAGAGGCATAGGGTAAAACACTTGTAAAGGCCTATATCAAGTCTGGACGAGATGTCTGGATGTGATGTTAGGGTAGTACTGCCCATAACCAGTACAAAGATTAATAAAAAAAAAATAATAATAACAAATGGTGTACCACAAGGATCAGTGCTTGGTCCACTGTTATTCAATCTGTACATTAATGATATTGTGAAGGATTTGACAAGCGATATACAGCTATTTCCTGATGATGCAAAGATAGGTAGGGTAATCCGGAATGCTGCTGATATGCAGTACTTGCAGAATGATTTTAATAGGCTGGAATTGTGGGCATGGGAAAATGAGTGTTAGTTCAATATGAATAAATGTAAACTCATTCACTTCGGCATGATTAGATATCCAATGTTGTATTATATTGGTGGGATTGGACTAGAAGAAACTGATAAGGCTAGGTATCTTGGAGTGTTAATAGATAGGAAGTTGAAGTTTAGGGGCCATGTGGCAAGGATTGCAAATAAAATTCAAAAGTTAATTGCAATGTTGAAACAAATGTTCACATGTAAAGATAAGGATGTTATTTTGCCTCACTTGGGCTATTGTGTGCAGGTCTGGTAAAAATGATATCAGGATTCTGAAATACTGATTATGACGACAGATTGAGAATTTGTAGACTACAGACACTAGCAAACAGGGAAAAGAGGGGGTGATATGATTGAGATTTCAGGTTTTTAATGCTCAGGATTCTGTGTGTCGCCATGTGCTGGTCAGATATTGGTTATTGCGTGTAAGGTGTCCGAATCACTGTTGACACAATTTTCCTGTGTTAACTTCTGAAAGGATCATATAAGATTTCAATTGATGGAATTTTTCAATTTATGGAAGGTGGGGAAAGAACGAGAGGGCATCCTTGGAAGCTGAGAATGAAGGCCACCAAGAAGAGTGTAAGGGCTAGATTTTTCTCTCAGAGGGTGGCGCGTGATCGCTATTGGATATTGTGAGTGCAAGCAGTGCGGATGAATTCAAGAATAAGTATGATAGCTAGTGTGTGTAGTATGCAGCCTTTCTTGATGAGTCTGATTCCCTGAAGGTCTCTCTTAATCAGATATTAATAATTTATTGATCTCTCAAATATTTACATATATACAATGATCATCTTGATTAACATTCATTATATTATTTTACAAGGTTCAACACTAAGTGCTACATATAATGAGATTTCAATAATAATGATGATAACAGTTTTTTTTTTTGCTATTTTTTAAAATAACAATCACAGTAATAATTTACAATTATATAGTTCAGAGTTACACAAGTTATAATATTACATGTTGTAGTTTACTATTTTTTTTTCAAAGTTTGAGAAAGTGTGATTATACAATAGTATTTACTCATATGCAATTAAAATATTGTATTTCCTAATTCTCACAAATATGCAATGTAAACTCATTATTTACATAATTTTTTAATAATGAGGATTACATGTAGATGAGTGAGGCAAGTTAATCCCACCTACTTCGAAGCTTGGGTTAGCTTTTATGAAGAGAGTGGGATTTAGCCTTCACTATTTATGTTGTTGTTACTGTTTATGCATGGGATGTAGGCATCGGATGCTGGTGATTTGCAATGTGTATATTAGTGTTAATGGTATGTTAACTTTGTTGGTATATTTTCCAAAGTTCGTGTTTTAATGTTCTGTAGTTATCTATTGTGTTGTAAATTTCTTGGTAGGTTGTTGAGTTGCGTGGGTATCTGATGTGATGTCACTAAAGAACCATATGAGTTGTTGAAGGGTGTAGGGATGTAGAGAGTTGTTGTTCGTGTTATATGATATGTGTCTCTGTTGTTTCGATAGGTAATGTTGAAGTAATTCCTTGTTAATGTCATGTAGTGTTTCAGGTTTTTAATGCTCAGGATTCTGTGTGTCACCATGTGCTGGTCAGATATTGGTTATTGCGTGTAAGGTGTCCAAATCACTGTTGACACAATTTTCCTGTGTTAATAATTATAATTATATATTAATAATTATGAATAATAATAACAGGAATATGTTAATTATGAGGATCAGCTGAGGGAATGTGGACTGCAGAGTTTGGTGGATAGAAGGAGGAGAGGTGATATGATTGAGACTTAAACTATTGAGAGGCAGTTACAGGGTGGGCACTGGGGAGTTCTTTCACTTGGCGGAGCAGCAGAAAGGAGTGATAACAAGGAGCCATCCCTGGAAGCTACAAAAGGCAGCTGTGAGCAGGAGGATGAAGAGTGGTTTCTTTGCGTGTATGGTGGTGGTATAAAAATTCGATGTAGCTTAAAAATATCAAACACTTTACATCTATTTTTTACAGAGGTCAAGCCCCATGAGAATGTTGTAAAAATAACTTGTTTGTCTCTGTATATTTTGTACTAGATATGTTTGTAAATAACTCTTTAGAAATTAACTCTGTATACTCCTTCAAAAAAAAAAAAAAAAAATCAGCTAACGCCTTTTTATTCCCATATACGGAGAGTAGGCGAGGCCATTTAGCCCTATCTAACTTTTGGAGACCGAGTGGGTAGTTCAATCTCCACTGGTACCAATCAGAGATAGATGGCCCAAGGCTATCACTAATTAAGCGGTACACAGTGAAGAGAGGTGGCTCAGATGTGCCGCCATCTCGTGGTCCCTAACACAATATATTTAATGTCTGAAATAATGTGGGTTCTACGGTCGATTTTCTTGAGTTTCCGGGATGAAAAACCTGAGTTTCGGGAGGAAAAACCCGCTTGCCCATGCCAGAGATCGACTAACTCGGGAACTGGTCCAAAAAGGCTTAGAAAAATTTCCTCTAGTCGCTGACTAGACTCAAAACCAAGTCTTCCTTCGTGCGGCCAAGCGCCGTGATGTGCAAACGCCACATCCACTGAGCTACACAGGCTCTTCTATAATATACTCCTTTAATAAGAATATCTTAGAGTTTTAAAAACAAAGGCAATGTTTTGCCACCGGAATTGTATGTAATAGATCTACATGGCGACATAAGAAAGGTTGTTTATGAAATTTTGTGTGTATGTGAAAGGCTTACAAGCTTTGCACGTAAACACCTCCGAAGTCAGTCAGAAAGGTTCAAACAACTTTCTGATGCCCGGCAAATTACAATCAAAAGAAAGCGAAGGAGAACAGAAAGTGGGCCGAACGTGAAAGAAGATGAAAGAGTCATGCCGAGTTCTTTGGGAGTTACAAACTTCATGCGAGGTCTCAGAGAAGGCATAATGAAAAGGGACAGAGCCAAGCATAGGGGGCTTCCCAGGTCGAGACGTCGCTAGAGAGAGAGAGATGACTTCTTGGCCAGAGAGAGGGTTTCCAGAGGCCACAGATGAAGCTCCCTGCTTCCAAACATCAAGAGAGAGCCATCAGAAGTCGAAACTAGGGACAGTTGGAACCAGAGCAGAAGCGAGCTGAGACTATAAGCGGACTCCGAACCAGAGCAGAGCAGTGGCAGCAAAGAACGAGAAGAGGCAAGGTCCTAGTTACAAAGAGGAGATCCAAGTGCATAAAAAGAGCAAAGGTGAAGTGCTGTTACCGAGAAGAGCCAGTCGGTGGCAGTTGCAGTCATCAGCGATTAGTAGCAGAAATTCCTGAAGTAGGATCCAGAGGAGAATTTGACCGTATGCTGAAACCTCTTGTATGTGCTATTCGAGTAACACAGATTGCAGTCCAAAAACCCGCTAACATCCCTAAGTGATACTGCTGAAGCCAAATTTCCTGAAGGATGCTTGAGATCTCAGATGAAAGAATTTCCATCAAACTTTTAGTGAAAGACTTGACTGAATGTGCGATTCAAAGCCTTTGTAAATTACACACTTTTGTATATTCTCTCTTATAGTTGTTATAGAAAGACGTTTAAGATTTTTGTTTAATAGTGATAAGAAGTGTCCTTAAGAGAATCAATTGACATGTTTGAAATTGATATCAATTTGTAAAAATAACTCTAACCTCTTTGCAAGTAAACTAGGAGTTTAATAAGTTGAATTTGTAAGCAGAGAGTTAATAGGTTTTTGAGTTAAAGAGATTAATTAATGTTGAAGTAAAAAGGTTATAATTTATGCTAAAGATTTTATAGATGGATAGAGAAAGCAATCTCCCTATTCTTTAATTCATGTATATATTTCATAGTAATGTAAATAAAATGTGTTTTGATTATTTTGTTAAAGGAGTGCTGCCTGATTGTTTATTTTTACATCTGCACTGTTCCTAAATAAATTGGACTTGTGAGCGGGAAACTAAGTGAGATAGCTGAAGCGTAAAGTTAAGTAAAGGAATAGACCACGACTGTTTGTGTAAAGTTTTATTGAAGGAATTTGTGTTAGAGAGAGAGAAATCTGCCGGCCGTATTATTGAGTTTTATGCTAATTAAATGATATTAGTGGTGCAATCTAAATGAAATAAATTTTCTAGTATGTTAGGCATAATACTCGTAGTGCGAAGGGTAGATAAACATAGTACGCAGTAGAGTAAATGAGAAAGGATGAGAGAGAAAAGCGCATTAGAATAAAGCTATAAAGAATAAAGATAAATAAATTAGAATAACGGCATATAAAGATATAGACAATATAGAAAGTTTAGAGCAAAAGACATTACAAGTAATAAATAAATAACATAATATTACAATAGAGATAACACAGCATTTATTACAATGGCGCAGCCTTCAATTACAATAGCAACAACATAACATTCGTTCACAATGGTGCAGTCGACAGGATAAAATCCACAATACTTAAAATAAGTAATAGTGGATTGGAACAGTTTTGGAAATAAAGAACAGGCAAATACAAGGTGGTGCAAAAAGTTTCGAGACTAGCTCTGTTTATGAGAAATTACTTTATTTATCTACGTTTACACACTATTACCTTCAAAATAGTCCCCTTGCATATCAATACAGTGCTCCCAGCATTCATGCCACTTCTGGAATGTGTCCTGGGAGTCTTCTTTTCAAAGCATGTCAAGCACCTTCTGCGATTCGCGCTGGATCTTCATCTTTGGGAAGAGGGCGAAGTCTGCAGGAGCCAAATCTGGCGAGTAGGGTGGGTGCAGAAGTGAGATTATGTTGTTTCTGGCGAGAAACTCGCATGTGAGGAGAGCTCGGTGACAGGGTGCAATGTTGTCATGGAGCATCCAGTTTTTCGCGCGCCACAGATCTGGTCGCTTTCGCTGAATGTCCTCCCTCAGACGCCTTAAAACCTGGCAGTAGAACTTGCTGTTGATGGTCTGGCCCCTGAGGACAAATTCTCGATGCACAATACTGCGAATGTCGTAAAAGACAATGAGCATGCACTTGGTCGAGCTGTGGACTGGCCTCTCCTTTTTCGGTCGTGGAGATGATGGGCTCTTCCACTGTGAAGACTGCTGCTTCATCTCAGGGTCATACCCATACACCCAAGTTTCTTCACCGGTAATGATCCTCGACATGAAGGATGGGTCATCCACGGCATGCTGACAGAGTTCTTGGCAGACTTCGATGCGGTGTTCCTTCTGCTCCTGGGTCAGCAGCCTGGGGACGAACTTGGCAACAACACGGTGCGTGTTCAAATCACACATGAGGATTGCCTGGACTGTTCCTTATGACACACCGACAATGGCAGCAATGTTGTGGAGTGTTCTCCGATGATCCTCATGCACAAGTTGTCGAATGATTTCGATATTTTTGGGGGTTGAGCGGTCTTCCTGATCTTTCATCGTCTTCCAGTGATGTTCTTCCACTCTTGAAGCATGCATGCCACTCAAAGCATCTTGAACGACTCATTGCGGCATCACTGTAAACTTGCCTAATCATGTCAAACGTATCTGTGGCAGATTTGCCCAGTTTCATGCAGAATTTCACGTTTGCTCTTTGTTCTGACTTGCTGTCCATGAAGAAATCGCAGATGTGGTAACACAGGTGGTCAGAATAGCATCAGTTGCACAGCTCCCGATGTACACAGGACAATATCTTTTGGCACACTGACTTATAAAGGTAGGTGCTCCCTGCGACTGTGCATGCAGCCTTGTGCTGCCATCTATTGGCATGTTACAAACCTAGTCCCGAAACTTTTTGATACTATTTCGTATATAGAAAGTGTGTATATATATATATATTTAGTGTAAGAAATTTTTTTAAGTACCATGAATAAAAACAGCGGTAACTTGGAAGCCAGTACTACTAACAAGATGGGGGATGTCGAATTTTTTAGAACTGTAAACCCTCACCTCATAATCCCCCAGTTCTCTGGAGAGGATCACGATGATGTGTTGTCCTTCTTCAAATTTGTAGAAGAGCTATGGAATGCCGGAAACTGGTCGGACTTTCAGCTTCTAATAATACTTAGGAATAAACTGATTGGAAGAGCCAAGAATTTTTTTGTATTCCTCTCCTATACTGAGAGACACTCTGGATTACAATAAATTCAAAGATACCCTGATATCTCAGTTTTCCAAAGTTAAAAGCATAGTAGGTCCAAACCAGTGGAGGCTCCAGAAGTGCAGACAAGAGAAAAAGGAATCTATCACTGACTATTACAACAGTCTGCTCACCTTAGCTAATAGCATGAGTGTGTCCAGTGATGGAAAGAGTCACTTTGATTGGGCTGACTTCAACCAGTTCAAGTTAGGAGTTAGAGAAGAATATAAAGAGACAGTGTACAAAAGGAAAATAAACACTTTAGAAGAAAGAATGCTATCAGGCCATAAAAGAAAAAGAAGAAAGGCTAGGCGATCTTCATCCTGACTCTATTTCCAGCCAGATACACAACATTACAGAGATGACAGATCAAAAAACTGAGATTAAGAAAGAGAAAAATAAAGGGAATCCTAAAGAAAAAAGTAAACAGAAAGAAGGAAAAGAGGAAAATAAGGCCACAGAAATAAATAACACAGACCACAACAGATTGAATGTTGCAGAGTCTATTAATATGGAAGAAGTACGCGCTTTAATTAGACAAGAAGTTGAACGGCTACAACAGGCTATTATGGACCATCTTGAAGCTGTACTGAAGCAGCTGGTGGCAGTAACAGAAGCAACCTCTGAATCAACTATACTTCAATCAGAGAGGATAAATGGAATAAAAGACAGGAGGGAACTTCCCAGATGTTTTAGCTGCAATAAGATTGGACACATGGCTCACAACTGCTTTAAAGATAAAAGACCCTCCAACAGAAATAAGAGACATGAGTCAAATTTTGGGCACCCTCATCATAATTATGCAAACAAACCATGGAGAGGAGAGAACAGAAATCGAGAACACCAATGGAAGTCTAAAATGATCATAGAGGGGAAGGTACAAGGATGGTATTGTGATGTATTATTAGATACTGGTTCTCACGTCTCAATCATAACTGAAAATTTTTTTCGAGGAATAAAATCCAAGATAGGGAGAGGCATTACTAAGCTAAAGCGACCAATCGAATTATTGGGACTTTCATCTTCTCTGTTTCATGTAACCAAGAAAGTTAGGGTAAAAATTTACTTGTCAGAATTTAATTTGTGTGTTTGGCAAGAGTTGTTGGTCCTTCCCAGGACACCTCACACAAGAGCATAGATTATCCTAGGAACTAACTTTCTAGAGAAATACAGGTTCTCATGCAACTTCTCTAGAAATGAAATATGCATAACGGGCAGAAAACAGTCTGGTAAAGGGAACCGTAAATTTAAAAATAGAATTGAGAAATCTCATGAAGAGAGAAAGCAGAATGAAAGAAATGTCAGGCAGACTGAAAGAGGTAATGAAATGTTTCGAAATAATCATACTGATCCTTCAATAGCTTCTACATCCGAAAGTAATAGTCAATCTAAGACTTACCTCATCTCAAGTGTAAAATTAGTTAATGATCAGAGCATAAAGAAAAAGGAATTAAGGGAGGGTAATCAAATCAAAAGGTAGTAGAAGTAAACATTATAGAGAGAAGCAGTAAGGAAATTCACCGTCCAGGCAATGGGAGAAATAGAAAGAGAGCAAGAGGTCGGAAGGAAATTAGACGCCCGAGGGATAATAACAAATATAAGTCACAGTGTCAGTCGCACCAAGAAGAGCCCACAGGTCAGGCTGATGATGTTCCCTGTTCAAATTTAGATGAGAAAACTGAGTATGGTCCGATCCAGAGAAAGCATGAGACACGATACAGAGACAGATTTAAGAAAAAATTTTTCATGGCTTAAAAATTTTTCATGAAGGGGTGGGCTTTTGTAAAATCTCGATGTAGCTTAAAAATACCAAAGCACTTTACATCGATTTTTTACAGAGGTCAAGTCCCATGAGAATGTTGTAAAAATAACTTGTTTGTCTCTGTATATTTTGTACTAGATATTTTTGTAAATAACCCTTTGGAAGTTAACTATATATACTCCTTTAATAAGAATCTTTCAGAGTGTTAAAAAACAAGGCAATGTTTTGCCGCCGGAACTGTATGTAATAGATCTACATGGCGGCATAAGAATGGTTGTTTATGAAATTTTGTGTGTATGTGAAAGGCTTACAAGCTCTGCATGTAAACATCTCCGAAGTCAGTCAGAAAGGTTCAACCAACTTTCTGATGGCTGGCAACTTACAATCAAAAGAAAGTGGAGGAGAACAGAAAGCAGGCCGAACTTGAAAGAAGATGAAAAAGTCATGCCGAGTTCTTTGGGGGTTACAGACTTCATGTGAGGTCTCAGAGAAGGCATAATAAAAAGGGACAGAGCCAAGCATAGGGAGCTTCCCAGTCGAGATGTTGCTAGAGAGAGAGATGACTTCTAGGCCAGAGAGAGGATTTCCAGAGGCTGCAGATGGAGTTCCCTGCTTCCAGTTGCCAGAAGGCTTCCAGTTGTCCAGGCATTTCGGCGATCCCAAGCCGAGGAGAAAAGCCGATGTAAATTCCCAAAGCAGAGAGTCGGCGGCAGTTTCAGTTATTGGAAGAGCTTCCAGTCACCCAGAAGAGAGAGAGGGATCCCATTCGAGAGTCAAAAGAGACAGTTGGCGGCAATTACAGTTTCTAGAGATGGGAGTTCAAGCTACTTGAGACGGCAGTTGTCCAGGCATTTTGGCAAGCAGAGATGAAAAGGCGGCGTAAATTACCCGAAGCAGCTTCGCTCGGAAGTTTTTCTTTCTGCTGTGGGAGAACAACATTTTGCTGGAGCTGTATGAGTACCACAGGTGGCTGTTTACAGCCTTCTATTTTTCCAATGACATACTACTGAAGTCAAATTTCCTGAAGGAAGCTCGAGACCTGAGATGAAAGAAATGCCATAAGACTGTAGTGAAAGACTTTTGACTGAATGTGCGATGCAGTCTTTTTGTAAGTTCAAACATTTTGTATATTCCCTCTCATAGTAGGGTGTAGATGGACTTTTAAGAGATTATTCAACAGTAGTAAGAATTGTCATTAAGAGAATCTATTGGCATACTGGAAGTTGATATAAAATTTGTAAAGATAACTTAACAGAGAGTTAGCTAACCTCTTTGCAAGTAAACTAGGAGTTTAATAAGTTGAATTTGTAAACGGAGAGAAAATAAGATTGTGAGTTAAAGAAATTAATTAGTGTTAAAGTAAGTAGGTTATAATTTATGCTGAAGATTTTATAAATGGATAGAGAAAGCAATCTCCCTAATATTTAAATTCATGTATATTTCATAGTAATGTAAATAAATTTTTTTTTTTTTTTGTTAAAAGTATGCTGCCTGTTTGTTTATATTACAACTGCACTGTTCCCAAAAATATCGGACTTGTGAGCGGGAAACTAACTAAGTGAGATAGCAGAAGCGTAAAGTTAAGTAAAAGAATAGACCACAACTGTTTGTGTAAAGTTTTATTGAAGAAATTTGTGTTAGAGAGAGAAATCTGCCAGCCGTATTATTGAGTTTTATGCTAATTAAATGATATTAGTGGTGCAGTCTAAATGAAATAAATTTTCTAGTATGTTAGGCATAATACTCGTAATGCAAAGGGTAGATAAACATAGTACGTAATAATATAAGCAAGAAAGATTCGAGAGAGAAAGCGCGCACAGCTAATTAGAATAAAGATAAAAAGATATTACTAATATAGGCAGAGTAAGAAAGGAAATATATATAAAAAAAAAACGTGTAGAATAGTAAAGATAATAAAATAATGCATTAAAGACAGAAGAAGATATTACAGTGGAACCGTGAAAACATTGCCTGATAGAGTGGTGAGAGCAAGAACGGTCAATGAATTCAAGGAATGGTATGATAGACTTTGTGTTTCCTAGGAAGGACCTCCCGCAATGAGTCTCTTAACTACATGGATGCCTGAATAATAATAATATAATTTTTAAGTATAATATACTTTATAACCAAGTGGGAAAACTTCATACAAGTGGATTTGCTATGTTGAATTATCACTGATAATGGACAATTTCTGTCCAAATATCTGGATTCCATATTTATGTCAATTTAAACAGACCTCATAATAATGAGGTCTGTTTAAATTGACATAAACACATATTCACAACTAAAATAAATATGAATGAAAATATGGAATCCAGTTATTTGGACAGAAATTGTCCATTATCAGTGATATAATTGGCTACAATTTAAAAAAAGTAGATCATACAACAGTTGGTTTTAATCCATGGCAAAAGCTGAAGCTAGAAGATGATTGTAACATTATTAATTAAAAAAAATACTTATGTTGTTATTATTACCCGAAGACCACATGGAGTCAAAGACTAATCTGGGAGGTCCTTTTATCACACACACAGCTCATCATACCACGTCTTAAACACACTCAAACTCCTTGCAGACACCACACTCTCAGTCAAGGCATTCTAATCATTCACAACTTTGCACGAAAAAAAACCTGCCTCTCACTCCCCTACTCACACCCTCTTTATACAGTTTCCAGGGATGACCTCTGGTTCTCCCCTGATCTCCCACTATTCTCTGTAACTTCTCCACCATTGATCCTATAACAACCCCTTACCAACTTGTAGGTCTCTATCATATCTCCTCTCTTCCTCCTGTCCACCAGACTCTGCAAATTACATCTTCTCAATCTTTCCTCATACTGGACATTCCAGAGGTCAGAAACTACCTTAGTCAGTCGCCTTTGGACCCTTTCCAACATCTCTTCATCCTTCTGAAAATCCAGTGACCAAATCTGGGCACAATAGCCCACGTGTTGCCTAATCAAAGCCTACAACGGAACAAGAATCTCCCTACTTATTTTAATAGTCCCTATTTTAATTCTTATTAAGAATTAAAATTTCCCAGATTCGGTAAGGATAGGCAATTTTTATGATTTAAATCGGGATGAATCAGTGATGCCTTTGAACTTTCTTGAAATAAGTGTTGATGTTTAAAATGGCTTCTCTGAATGAAGTTGTCGATCCAAAAGATCCTGTGTTGACTCCAGGCTTAGGAGTCAATGTAGAAACTGTAGCGTACCTATAAAACAAAAAAATTACTCTATAACCGCAGTAATAAACTTTAATTGAAAGCACAGATATTTCATACTGAAAATAACAGTACATCATCGGTATGTAGAAACAACAAGCAAATCAAAGACCAGAAATACAAGTGACATACAACAATTGGTGTATACCAATTGAATGTAATATTGGCTTTCTTTAAATATCTTCTCTATTGCCCATTAGAAACATTGTTTTAAACAAAGATAAATTGTCTGTTGTCTCTTCCAGATGTTTACCAAGTCATGTTCAAATGCTATCTGTCATGTTTTAGACAAACTGTCTGTCCATTCTATAGCAAAGAGACTTAAAGAACAATATTACATATATGCTATTAAAAGGTCTCACAAAGCTATTCATGCCCATCATTGAATCAGCACAGAACTCAAGATCTTTTGATTTATTCTTGATTCACAGAAGCTGTTTTAAATATGAACATTTATTTAAAAAATCTCTGGAACACTTTTGCATCATCTCAGTTTAAATTGTAATGATTACCTTTTTACTGAAAGTCTGAGAGATTTTAATTCTTAATAACTAATTTTTTGTAATTAATAATGTTAATGCTGGCCTGGTTGACTGAGTGGTTAGCATATCCACTCTCCAGCCAGAAGGCTGCGGGTTCAAATCCCACCGTGGGCATGGATGTTTGTGATTATCTGTGAAAATACTAGTGGTGGTGGTCGGCGGTAGATATCGTTGGTGTAGATCAGGGGTGTTCAATCCGTCGATCACGATCAACCAGGCCAGGTTAATGTTAGACATTTACCAGTGTGTTGCATTTTCATTACAATTTGATGAATCAAATGACTTCACTGATATTGCTCAGTTAATGGTATTTATTCGCATGGTATTTCAAGATTATTCAAGTCAAGAAGAACTTTTGAAAATTATACCATTATTGGGAAGGACTAGGGCAGAAGACATTTTTTCAGCATTTAATGAATTTGTAAAGCAACACAAACTTCCGCTTTTTGAACTTGTGTCTATTACTACTGATGGTGCTCCTGCAATGATAGGTAATAAATCAGACTTCATTTCATTATGTAAAAATGATGACAAATATCCAGATTTTTTAACGTACCATTGTATTATTCACCAACAAGTATTATGTAGTAAAAGATTAAACAAAAGATGTTTTGGATATTACATTTAAAATTGTAAATTCTGTTCGAGGAAAAGCCCTGCAACGGCAGTTATTTAAATTACAGGCAGATGATGATAGGGAACTTCTGTTGTACAACAATGTTCGCTGGCTCAGCAGAAGTCAATTTTTAGAAAGATTTCTTGTATTAATTGACCATATAAAATATTTTCTTGATGAAAAAGGAGATATTTATCCACAATTGAGTGATAAAAGATGGTTGTTACACTTATAATTTTTAGTAGATTTCTGTACGAAATTAAGCAATTTAAATTTAGAGTTACAAGGTAGAGATAAAAATTTAATTGACATGTTAAGTTCAATAAAAACTTTCCAACAATACTTACTTTTATTAAAGGAAAATATAAATGACCGTGAATTTAGACATCTCCCATATTTATTAAAATTTTTTGAAACAAAATCAAGAAATGCTTCGCTATGATTTAAAAGAATTTATTCATGAAATAGAATTATTTGAGGAAGAAATAAATTCAAGATTTAAAGATTTTAATAAAACTGAAATGATTGTATCTTTTATCAATAATCCATTTCAAGAAAACTTGAACATCACAGAAATTTCAAATAAAATTAGTGGGCTGTTTGATATAAACCAAGCTGAAGTAGAACTTGAGATAATAACCATTCAGAATAGTTTACATTTAAAATCAATAAACAATGAAGTCATTTGGAAGTATGTACATGAGAAATTCCCAATATTAACTGATATTGCACGAAAAATTCTGTTGTATGTCAGATCGACATACTTGTCAGAATCTGCTTTTTCAAATATAACCGTCATAAAAAATCAATTAAGAAACCAAATTACAAATGATTATTTGGATGAATGTCTGCGATTGGCCACTTCTTCATATCATCTTGACTATGAAAATATTGCGAGGTTCAAACAATGCCAAATTTCACATTAGCTTCTTTTTTTTTTTTTTTAAATCAACCAGCATTTCCTGTAACTTGTGAGTTTGTAATCAATCTGTTGTTTTTTCTAACTTTGGTTTTCCAAAATAGAGAAATAAATATTTTATTCCAATATATATATTTTTTTTTGTTGTATTAAAATAAAAGTGATAAATAAATTTTTAAACACAAAAAGTTTTTAGTTGTGTATTTTTTTTAGTTATTTGTGTGTAATCAGATATCAGGTTGGGGGAACGTGATCTATATAAGAGAGTAGATTGCCGAGTAACTTATATATAAGAGAGTAGATCGCCGAATGACTTTTTATAGAAAAGTAGCTCGCGTAGTAAAAAAGGTTGAACACCGCTGGCGTAGATGATGGAGATAGTTGTGGTTGGTGAATACGGTCAGTTGTAGAGTAGGTGCCCTCCCTTGATGAGGCTTTGGACTCCCTGGAGGTGTTATATAATAATAATATTTTGAGGCGATATAGTCCTGCAGACTATATCGTGTTACCCTTGAATTGTTTTACCCTTTTCAAGATAATTAATAAACAAAATGCCTTTAGCATCCCAAAACACTGATGCCATGACCTTTCCTGCTGATGGAATGACTTTGTTTTCTTTGGTGTTGAACAACCTTCTTCTGTCCACTGTTTTGATTGCTATTTGGATTCTGGTGTGTAATGGTGAATCCAATTCTCATCCATAGTAATAAATTGATGCACAAAATCAGTTTTATTATTGTTAAATTGCTCCAATCACTGTTCAGAGATTTTCATGCGAGTGCGTTTTTTATCTGCTGTGAGCAAGCGTGCCGCCTATCTTGTGCAAAGCTTTTTCATTTGCAATTCTTCATGCAAAATATATCCTACAAGTTCTTCTGAAATGCCTATAGCCTCAGCAATTTCACACACTTTTGACTCACCTGTCATCCGATACGTTATCATGCACTTGATCAATGATTTCTGGTGTTGTAACACTTTTTGGACATCCTTCATGTGGATTATCTTCAAGGTTGGTACGGCCATGTTTAAACTCGGCAGCCCATTTCTTAATTGTCGAAAACAAAGGAGAAATGTGCCCATAAACTTTTATGAACTGTGAATGAATTTCTTTTGCTGTTAAACCTTCTTTTACAAAGAATTTTATAACCGCACAATACTCAATTTTATCCATTTCAAATGATACAGACAACACTTTTGCTTCAGAACAGCTGTATAAAACAAATTACCTGATAGAATGACTTGCAATTTCACATGGATGCTTATGACAGATATACCAACTTAGAAAAAAAAAAAAATTGTGCCAACGGTGTTGTCATTGGTTGAGGCCGAGAACTTTTCAGACCACCCTCGTATATGGAGTAAAGACATGGACAGTCTCCATTCGGAGTGTGAAAAAACTGGTGGCCTTTGAAATGTGGATGCTGCAAAATTTTGAGGATATCATGGAAAGACAAAGAGGTACTACAGATGATAGGTGAAGAAAGAAGCCTGATAAAAGAAATTAAGAAGAGAAAAGTCAGCTGTTTCGGACATATTCTTAGACATAACTGCTTACAAAGGGCACTTCTTGAAGGATCTGTTGAGAGAAAGAGAAGGAGGGGAAGACAAAGACTGAAGTGAATGAAAAATATAGAAGACTGCACCTATCTGTCATATGAGGAATGCAGCAGAGAGATGCAGAATAGGACATGGTGGAGACACATGGTAGTCAATTTCCTAGAGGGAGTGACATCTGACAAGATAGGTGAGAGAGCTTTTAAATCTCTCTCTTCTAAATAGTAATTATTTCTAGAATTTTTTTCTTTATTATGTTTTGATTGGTGATACAGTATAATTTTAAGAATATTATAATAATCATCAGTTTTGTCTCTGTCTGCATAAATTGTGTTTGATGTATTTGATGCATAATGACTAAAACTAATATTAAATCCTTGGATATGTTCTACAACTACACTTGAAACATCCATACTATGTAAATATCAACATATATTATTAATTTACATACTTATAATTTTATATTATGTGTTTTAGTAATGCTGTTTTTTAATATATTATCAACGTAATCATTGTTTGTGATATAAGCCTTAAAAAGTACTTGGCTTTGGCAATTTTATTAAGTCTGTGGTGAGAAAGGGTAAAATACCCTTTCTCACCTGGAAATTACTTAGAAAAGCCTGACTGCTGTTTGAACAATGGAATTAAAATTTCGGAAAGTGATAGCAATACAACTGCTTATAGAATATACTATTTTTGTATGAGTTGTTTAGCATTGCGCTGTTTAAACAATCATTTTAGGAATGGCATCTTTCATGTTAGCTCTTTCTTCAAAATAACAATTTTCAATTGATGTGGGCTTATAAACTTCATCAAGCAAATGTATGTAACCAACAACAAATTGTTTAATTACTATATGTAAAAGATCACACAAATAATTAGTTATTAAAGTATATTTACTTGATGTCAGGGAAAATGCAGGTTTTTTATTATTATTTTTTTTTTATTATTTTTTTTTTTTTTTTATATATATATAGCAACAAAGGTGAAACATACTTTACACTACAGTAGATGCTCACTAAAATGAACTCACAGAGATGAAAAAAATAGTTATAATAATACACTGAAGGTTTACTATAGCAAATTTCTTTTAGAATAGCATAATGCTGTCATGGCTTTTAAAGGTCCAATTAGAAGTAAATAGTAATAAATAACAAAATTTTATAACAGGTTAATTATTTTGTAAATTTAGGTTGCATTATTTCATATGGGGTGCTTAAGGGTCAAAGCTGTATAACTGAGAGGAGACCTCCACATCGCCTTTAAAGGAATGGGGAGAACCGACCAGGGCTTCTGAACTAATGTCAAATCCTCACCTTCTCGTGGTGCACCCTATTGGGTATCTACCCGGATATTGAACAAACGAGGATGGGCTGGCAATTTGGGATTTAGCTGACCAAATTGTAATTCTTATTGTCTTAAACCAAATTATAAAATGATGGTACAACATGACAAAATTTCATGCCGGCTGGGGCGTCGCCCGGTTAAACAAGGCCCCCGTTGTTTTCACCAGGGAACCAGTGCGAACAGCGAAAAGTCAGTTACTGGAACAAATCTGAAAAACCACCCCAACTCAACATCACCAGAGTTAAAGATCGGTACTATCAACATAAGAAGCCTGAATGGCAAAGAAATGGAGAGCTAGCTGAGGAATTAGATAAGTGCAGATTGACATAATAGGAGTGACTGAAACAAAAAAAAGACAAAAACTGGTGAGATCTTTCTGAGCAGTAAATACAAAATGTTATATTCAGGCAATGACAATCAAGGAAAAGAAGGAGTAGCCATTGTATTCAACACTAAATAGAAGTCTAATCTTCTTGAATGGCAGGCAGTCTCAAGTAGAGTGATATGGGCAAATATCAGAATAGGGAACTGGACAATGAGACTTATTTGTGCCTATGGTACCACAGAAGGTTCTACTAAGGTAGAAGTGGACGAATTTTTTAATGCTTTAGAGAAAGCATCTGACACATTGAAAAAGGAAAAGTTGGTCCTTGTTGGGGATCTAAATAGCAGAGTAGGAAATGATCGTCAGACATACAAAAATATATTGGGAAAATTTGGAGAAAAGAGCAAAGCTAATAAAAATGGCAAATATTTGTTGGATTTCTGCTCAGGACATGGACTGGTTGTTACTAACACCATGTTCCAACATAAAAATATGCACAAATTCACATGGAGAGAAGAGGCAAGAAATAAGAAAAATCTCATTGACTATGTTATTGTTGATTGTGATGTTTTCTCCCTGGTGCAGGACACCAGAGGGTACAGAGGATTTGAAATTGGAAGTGAATCACTATTTAGTCTTGAGCAAGACAAAATTGAATTTCATATTGAAAAATATAACATGTAAGAAAGTTTTAAAGTGAATAAAAGTTGAGCAGCTCTTAGATGTGAACTGTAGACTAAAATACACAAAGATTATTGAAGAAAAAATGAAAGAGTTTGAGAACAGGAACCAAACTTTAGAGATTCAGTGGCAAGCCTTGAAGAAAACCCTGATTGATTCAGCCAGAGAAGCATGTGGTGAGGTTGTCTGCAAGGATAAAAAAATCAGAACTCCATGGTGGACACAGGAAGTTAAAGAGGCAATGGAGGAAAAGAAGAAAGCATATCAAAAGTTCCTGGCAAATAATTCAGCTTCTGCTCTTAGAGAATACAGAGACAAATGTAAGAAAGCTAAACACTGTGTAAAACTAACTAAACAAAAGTCATGGGAGGACTTTGGCAAGAACATAGAAAATAAATATCAAGAAGGTGGCAAAATATTTTGTAGGTTATTGAAGAAGCTTAGAAATGGAGGAAAGAGTACTGTAAAAGGAGTCAGAGATGATAAAGGTGACATAAAAACGGGAGAAAAAGATATCCTTGAAGTATGGAGTAATTATTTAGAGAAATCGCTAAATGAAACAAGCAGGGATAGCACAGTGGTAAAAAACACTCAACAGGCATACAATCAGGAATACATATCCATACTTGAAGTAGAAAAAGCCATCAAAGGCTTAAAATGTGGAAAGGCAGCAGGTGTAAACGATATTCGAGTAGGTTATTCGAGCTGAAGTATGGTGGTATAAAAGTCTTGCAATGACTGCACTGCATAGTTCAGAAGGCCTGGACAGAGGGACGAATTCCTGATGATTGGAGTAGAGTTCTCATAGTACCCATATATAAAAAGGGAAATAAAACTGAATGTAAGAATTACAGAGATATTTCCCTACTGAGTGTTCCTGGTAAGATATATGCAAGTATACTTGAGAAACGGTTCAGAAGAATTGTAAAAGAAAAGCTTGGTGAAGAACAAACTGGATTCCAGCCAAATAGAGGCTGTCAGGGATCAGATCTTCACTATATGACAAATAGTGGAGAAATCATGGGAATATAACAAAGATCTCTATATGAGTTTTGTAGATCTGGAAAAGGCATATGATAAGGTGCCGCGAGAGAAGCTATTCAATACGCTATAGTTATATGGTGTCAATAGAGCATTATATCAAGCAATACTTAGTCTTTATTTGAGTTGTAAGTTAGCAATTAGAATTGAAGGAAGTACAGGAAGATGGTTTAATGTTAAATCTGGTGTGAAACAATGCTGTACATTATCCCCTCTGTTATTCATTATCCATATGGATCAAATTATGAAGGAAAGTGGTATTAAACATGATATCAAAATTGGAGATGTTAATGTCAGCTCTTTGCTTTATGCGAACCATGTTATACTTCTAAATAAACCCGCTACAAGTCTGCAAGATTCTCTGACTAAATTGAATAACTGTTGTAATAGATATGGTATGAAGGTCAGTAATAAAAAGACAAAGACAATGAAAATAGGCAGAATCGTTGAAAATGTCAACTACATTGTGAACGGAGAACCTGTGGAACAAGTAAAACATTTCACCTACTTAGGCACAATTTTTAGTGAAGATGGTAAATTAAATATGGAAATGAACAACAGAATCAATAAAGCTAGTATAGTAGGAAGTCAATTGGATAAATTCATATGGAATAAGAGAGAAATTAGTCAGAACTCTAAATTAGCTATATACAAGACAGTGTTCAAACCAGTTTTGACTAATGGATCTGAGAGCTGGGTCAGAAGTAAAACACTTGACCAAAGACTAGAGACTGCAGATATGAGAGTCCTGAGAAAGATTAGAGGCATGAACAGATGGCATCAATGGCAATATCATATTAAAAACGAGGATATTAGGAAAGAACTTGCCATTGTCAGCATCTAGGAATGCGTTAGCAGAGCTAATCTCAGGTGGTATGATCACTTAAACAGAATGGGCGAGTAAAGATCGGCAAAACAAGTTTGTTCTCTGCCAGGTTGGCAGGAAAACGACTCAGAGGAAGACCAAGATATAGGTTGATTGATATGGTACAAAGTACCTTAGACGATAGAAGTATAAGATTTGATAATGTTGGAGTTTTGACAAGTAACAGACTAATCTTGAGGAAAATTGTAGATAGGAAGTTAGTAATGATGTAAATTTTTTATGTAGTACTATCATATCCTGTACACCCCTTGAGGGTACATGGCAGGAATTTGATGATGATGATTATTTCATATGAAGATGAAAAAAACATAAAAATGAAAATACAATAAATTAATGATACCAAGAAATTATGTACTTAGTTTAATCCTTTATCTAAGTGTAAGCAAACAAGTTTGTACCTGAACTATTTTCAGGACTTGGGCAACTTGTATAAAGAAGCTCCCACTGATGAGACCTCAATAGAGATCGAAACTGGTCTGGGTAGTGATCCCTCCCATAATGCATAGCATTATACATCTCTGCAAGGAGATGTGCTTTGCATTATGGGATACTAAGGCAAGTGATGTGAAGTTATTAGTGTCTTTATGTGAGTTGCCTCAGTCCTCAAAATAGTTCAGGTGCAAACTTGTTTGCTTACACGTGGGTAAAGGATTAAACGAATTATATAATTTCTTTGTATCTTTAATTTTTAGTATAACCAAGTGGAAAACTTCCAACAACTTTCTCTAATGAAAATTACAAAATATCTAAAAATAACAGGTGTGGTAAATTCTGTGCTTAAATGCAATCTGGTACAAAAGCAGACTTGACTAAACAGTTTATAATATGCTATCTTTATTAATGCTGCTATATGGAACTGAAATTTGGATAATAAAAAGACAAGCAAAGATTAATAGCAGCTGAAATGAAATTTATGAGGAATACAGCACAATATAACCTATTTGATCATAAAAGAAAGGGAGAAATAACAAAAGAATTAATCCAATAATAGAGAAAATAAAGAAATATAAATACAATTGGATGTGGCATGTTAAAATATTGCAGACAGAAAGACTACCCAAACAAGTTCTTTGTTATAAGCCATCAGTAAAAAGAAAAACCAGTCGTCCATTGA
This sequence comes from Typopeltis vanoorti, assembly GCF_054136105.1. Taxonomy (NCBI): domain Eukaryota; kingdom Metazoa; phylum Arthropoda; class Arachnida; order Uropygi; family Thelyphonidae; genus Typopeltis; species Typopeltis vanoorti. Next base: position 165,366,340 of record NC_143552.1, read on the forward strand.
AGATACTTACTGATGGCTTCTGAGGCAGGCAATAATAGGCCTAAATCCTTGAAGTGCTTGATGATGATGATGATCAATACTATTAGTCATACTAGTGTTTCACAGTATTAACAACACCAACAAATAAAAACATTAACTTAATTTATTGAAACTTACCAATATTTTTCTGGTTTTCTAACCAGCATCTTCATAGCTTAAGTAAAAATTATTATTGTTATACAGTATCTCCATGGAGTCCAGAGAGGAGACTCATCATGGGAGACCCAAATTAACTATTATACACACAAAACTTATACTTTTCCTTAAGTTCATTCAACATCAGGGAACTTGCAACTAATTCTGGTAATCCATTCCACTCATTCACCACTCTCTGTGCACCTCTACTAATCATACTCTTACAAAACTTCTGCAGATGGTCCATAGTTCTCTATTTGTCATATATTGAAAAATTTCCTTTCTATCAGTTTTATAAAACCCCTTTTAATATCTTAGAAATTTCTATCATGTCTCCTCCTCTTTCTGTCTATCAACTAACTTGGTAACTCACAAACCTTTAACCTATCCTCATAGGGAGCATTCCACAGACCTGTCACCTGCTTAGTCACTTATCTCTGAATGTTCTCTACCACCTCCTAGTTGTCAGAAACCTAGGTGATCAAATTTTGCACAGTAGTCAAGATGTGGCCAAATCATAGACTTATAAAGAAGGATAATAACTTGTTTAAGTTAAGGGATATTACATCCCATATAGTTTCTTAGCCGAATAAGAAACTCAGAGTTTCATGCCAAATATAGTAAAAACTATATATAAAGTTCGGCGATTCCAAGCGTAAGCAAATACCTGGATACTGCAGCACTGATCCCAAAGGGTAGTGCAAGCTGGGGCAACTCGTGGTAGAGGTGGAGCGAGCTCCGATCACTATTCTTGATATTTGCCCATAATGTGAGCTTAGCTCCTAGGAACTGTATTTTTGTTCACATTATGAGAGAAGGTCACTACCCAGACCGGTTTTGGCTCTTCACATATCTAATAAAGGATAATAACTTCCTAATCTTTACTTGTTAGTCTGTTTTTCAACATCCAAGCAATCCTTAGAGCTATTTTACCAACTTTTGCAATATGCCCTCTGAGCTTCAATACTCTGCCCACCATTATCACCAACGCCTCATCATTTTTTCCTGCAATCCACTACCATCATTATGATAAACCATATGCAACCCTTTCAACCCAAAGTGCATAACCATACATTTTACAACATTATATTGATAATCATGATCCTTTGCCCACAGTGCTAGGTTATTTAAATAATCCTGCACCTTTATCAACTATTGCTCTCCCCAGTTTTGCATCATCAGCAAACAACAACTGAATATAATAAAGTTAGTTTAATACTTTATCCAAGTGTAAGCAAACAAAGTTTGCGCCTGAAAATATCTTCAGGACTGAGGTAAGGTAGTGCAACACCAGGCAACTCTGAGCAAAGGTGAACCAAGCTCTCATCAGTCCTTGTCTCAGTATCTCCCATAATGCAAAGCACATCTCCTTGCAGACATGTATATACTGTCTTAATGCCTATACATGTATAGGCAATAAGGGAAGGGCCAGACCTGTTTCTACTGACGAGACCTCAATAAAGGTCTCGTCAGTGGGAGGCAGACCCAAACGTGGAGATACTAAGGCAGAAGCAATAGGAGAGGTCATTTATGAATATATCATTAAATCTTTCATTGTATCATTGATATACAAATTAAAGAGTAATGGCCCTAATGCAGAACCCTGAGATACTCCACTAATCACCCTCATTCTCCTAGATTCTGTTCCATTATATACTACTCTCTGATATCTATCTGTCAGCCACCCCTCCATTATTATGGTCTGGATAATAATTGTGACAAGCACAAGGCATTCAACTAAAGCATCATTGGAAACAATTCAGATGTAACTGAAACAAAACTAATATCCTAAAAAGGGCCAGATGACTATAAAGTTAATTTAATGAGGTCTGATTATCTGACTTACAAAAATTACAAAATACCTAAAAATAACATCTGAGGCCTAAAATCTTCATTGAAAACCTAATATTAAGTTTTATCTGGGACTTTGCAGTGGTTTGTTATTATAAGCTTGCTATAGTTAGTCAACTGTAGTACATGATTCTCTGTGGTCAACTGGAGAAAAAACACTGCCCCTACCATTGGGGGTTAGTTCTAGGAATAAATTTCCTCAAAAGTATGACATTTATTAGAAAATAAAAAATGGAATAAAAAGTTTTCTTTTAGGTCCACTCTAGCAATGAATTTTCAGTGAGTCTCTTAAAAACATGATTGTCCTCTCTCCAGTGCTTCACTCAGAACCATAAACTCTCTGGAAGAGAAAATATTGCAAGTTTCCAACTGTCACATAATATTTTAAGCTTGGAACTATATAAATGCTAAAATTGGAAATCTTTATCTTTTATTTTATATTTATCCAAAATTATTTATGGAAAAAATTTATAATTTTCATTTAATTTCCACAGCAAAATTTTACTGTGCTATTAGTTGTTCATCCCTTTTTACCAATTACAAATCTTCATTATATTATCTTATAATGACAAAAGCATGAATGTGTGTAATTTGAATCATGAACCTTCAAGACTATATTTTGTTTTCTTTCCGTAGTCAATTTGGAATGTTTTCAAAAATGTTTTTGAAAGTCATTTGTTTGTTCTAACTGAATCTGAAATTCCAGTTAATGCAAAAGTGATCCTAAGGAAAAATTCACTTTTGTTTGGTAATGAAAGGTATAGAAGAGCAAATGAATATTGTGTATCTTTTTTTATGTTTCAACAGGTAGATGAAGTTATTTATGGAAAAAATTGATAATTTACATTTATCATGACTTCCCATGACTGGAAAGGTGGAAGCAATGGCACTTTTTTTTTTTTTTTAAATCTTACATAAATGCTACGATGGGTTAGACAGAAAAGTAAAACTCTTTTATGAATGCATGAATCGTATAACATCTTTTATTTCCCAAAGACAGAGCTCTTTTAGTCCTGTTTAACTTTTTAAAGACAGATGGTAGACAGTCTCTATTCTTTAAGCCTTCACTGATTGATAGTTAGCCTAGACTGTATGTGAATCAGATCTTTTCAGGAGAGAGAGAGAGAGAGAGAGAGAGAGAGAGAAAAGTGTGGGAAACAACTGCTGTCATCTCATGGTAGCAAATCCTAACACTCATATCTGTAAATAATGGGAGTTCTGTGGTTGATGTTTTGTAATATTGTGGAGTTAAAGAAAACAAGTTTCTGGGAGAAAAACTTTACTTTTTTTAATAGTTTTATAATATAATTTATAATATATAATAATTTTAATAGTTTATATTGTAAGATTATAGTGAGGCATGTGACATCACTACGAACCACAACAGTGTCAGCCAAAACATCATCATTGCTTAAAGAATTCAGTATGGGGGGAGGGGGGGGGGTATGAGATGTAGTATATGTGAAATGCACCTGTAATCAATAGTGAATGATTGTAGGTTTCAGAGTGGTGAGAGAATTGGTTGGGAGTGTTTTAAGTGGGTGCCAGAAGTGTGGGCTGTGTGAAAAGAGAGCGAGAGAGACCAAAGTGGCAAATGCTGCTGACAATAGGCTTGAAAATGTGTCAGCACTAGTGTATATAGGAAGGAGGGGTGAGCATCAGTGAACAAAATATGAATGATAATGTGAAAGTTGTAGTGAAAGATCAGAAGAATGATGGCGTGTTGTTATGAGAGAGAGAGAGCATGCCTATGTAGAGTCTTTCGCAGGACAAAGCATGAGGTTATGCAAGATTGGAGACAGAACGACGTGGTGAGTGATGCAGCACATGGGAGCAAAGAGAAAAGAATATATGATAAAGGCAGAGTGAGAGGAGAGTATTTATGGTGATTCTATGATAAGAGGGTACTTGATGAGGTTGCAACAAAATCATGAATGATTTTGTTGCAACCTCATCTAAGAATGTAGCTCTTAGAATGTAGTATGGAGTTGAGAGAAGATATGAAAGAGTTTTCTTTCAATAACAGAAAAGAAGGGTAGCTGATGGACAGATATGAAAAAAAAAAAGGTATATGGAGGAGCAGAGTCCAGGAGAAGACTAGCAACTAGGTGCTGCAGGGCTCTGTACTTGGACCACTACGTTTAAATTTGTACATAAATGATATAGGAAATAATTTTAATGCAATATTTAGTTGTTTCTTGATGATGCAAAGTTGAGTGGAGTAATAGTTAATCAAGGTAATGTAGAGAGTTTGCAGGATGATTTAAATAGGTTGACAGTATGGGCAACATAATAGATGTCAATTTAATGTGGAAAAATATAAAGTTATACATTTTGAGATACAAAGATTACAAGCTGTATACCACATTGAGGGAACTGTACTGCAGGAAATTGAAGAGGCCAAGGATTTTGGCATAGTAGTAGATAGAGAGTTGAAGTTTAGAGGACATATTGCTCACAGATTACTTGGTTTTTGAAGAATACACTAACACACAGAGATAAGGGAGTTATCATTCTTCTTTATATATCCGCATTTGATATATCTGCATCTGGATTACTGTGCTGAGGTCTGGTCACCTGAGTTTCTGGGAAATGAGGAAGTGGTGGAAAGGATCCAGAGGTAAGTGACCAAGATGGTTAGTGGTCTGTGAAATGCTTCCTGAGGATAGATTATTATTATTGTTATTATTCGTGACACCTCCAAGGAGTCAGAAGACTCATCGCTGGAGGACAACTATTGTACAACTCTCAGTCTCCACCACTACACCAAACTTCGACTACCAATCATCAACATCAGCGCCATCTACTGGCCACCACCGCCACCACAGCAAGTATTTTTTGTCTGTAAATTGCGTGTGTTCTGAAGGGCCAATTTGTCTGTATGAGGGATGAAAAACCAGAGTTTCCGGGAGAAAAAACACTGCTACCTCCGTATGAGATCAGCTAACTCACCTTCGATTGAAAAAGACCATATAAAGATTCCTCCCATCATCACAAGAATCGCTTAATTATTATGGAGATACCAGTAATTATTATTATGGGTATCTCCATGGAGTCAGTAAACTCATCGTGGGAGACCCAAACTATCAAAACAATGTCTATCATATCTAGAGTAATTATTTGGACAGTAGATCTATGCCTTCCTAGCTTGAGCCTTGTACTGCTCATGGGTGTACTGATTGCCTTTCTCCTTGTAAATTCTCCATAACATTTTCTTTTTTTGCAGATCAAGCTTGATACTACTACTCGTCCATCTAACGCCTACCTTGTTTGTCTTCTTGACTGTGGGACACAATCTGATATTGCCTTCCTCAGATACCCGCTGATTTTATCCCATGCACTGCTAACATCTTTCCCCTGCAATATGTTCTGCCATGAGATGGCTGTAAGTTCACTCCGAAGCTTGTTATAATTGCCTAACCTGTAGTTCTGTATATATCCCTTCTTAAGAGAGAAATCCACAAATTTTGCAACCTCTCAAGTCAATACCACATGATCATTTCACCAATTGGAAGTAACGAGGACACCTTACTTATACATATATCCTCTGAACCAATGACCAGGTCCAACACTCTCACACCACGTGTCCCTTCAGTTATGTGCTGTTTCAAGTAATTATCTCATAGAAGATGTATGAATTCAATTTCCTTTTTGCCACATGATATTTCCTCCTTCCAATCGATATCACCATAATTAAAATCCCCCATAATAATCACTAACCCTGCACTCATTGCATTAATTTGCTGATGCATGAATTCAATATCACTCCCTATACCCCCCCTGGCCTATAGCAGCAACCAACTGTATATTTGATTGTGTTGGTCACTATTTCACACCAGACCACCTCAGATGTACTATCATTCACATGTCTGTCATCTTGATATACTATTTTCTTTGGCTGCAACTCATCAGCTGTCATCAACAGTACTCCTCTGTCTGTTCTATCTTCTCTATCCTCCCTGAGAAGATACCCATCGCATTCAATTCCAGTGACCACATCTTCTGCTGACAGCCAAGTTTCTCTAATGCCTACAACTTTTGGTTAGATTGCACTGACTAATGCCAAAAATGCCAAAAATTCCCTCTTATTTCGAATGCTAATTGCATTTGTATACAAAAATTGCAGATTCCCTTTGGTTCTTGTGCCAGCTTTACAACTGATATACATATCACTAATTTCCATAGTCCCTTGCCGATTTTTATCCCCTCTATTTTGCAATTTATTCTGTGAATAAGGATCAACAATTATACAATCACTGCTTAAGTTTCTCCCTCTTATGCTCAACCTTTTCAATTTTAGTTTCCCTGCCCACTGACTAATGCCAAATTTTTGGCAATAGTCAGTGAAAAATGAAAAGTGAAGATCACTTTTCATTTTCTTGAACTCCTGCCAAAGTTCATCTGCTATAGTCCTGACATCTGCTTCCATGCCTAATCGCTCCAGCCTATCCCAACACTTCTCACATATGGCGACGTTTTCTTTCTTGTCATTTGGGCCAAACAGTCCACAGATCCTTCACATTCCTCGGTGCATATATATAACAGCTTCCGCAATGCACCCACTGCGAAAAATCCAATGCAGAGCCTGATTTTCGTAGAGAAGTTCTGCGAGTCGCTAACGTACGTTTCTTGTTGGACGCCATCTTTAGTCGCTGAAGTAGTGAAACAAACAGCAGCGAAAACACAATATATACAACAGAATTTCAAACAATAATACTACTGAAGGACACTTGTATCTAACTGAAGCACAACTGCAGCAGAATTTGAGACAAAAAGGCACACTATACTTTAATTTAAAAACACGTTTTCCAGCACAATTCAACACGGCCGCCACAGTCACTAACGACACTAGTGCCATCCTCTATTGAGGGTTTGTGGGTAGCAAAAGTTGTTGATAGGTAATAAAGGTTAGATATGATGGAAACATTTAAGGTTCTTAAAGGGATTTAATAATTTATTTATTTATTCATTCATGTGGAGTTCCCCCATGTTCCTCCACTGCCCCTTGGGACTGGTTGACCCCTCCTAGTGAGGGATAAAGTATGTATTAGATCCACGTGTGTTCACGGGCAGGTCTGCCTGTTCTGAGGGATGAAAAACCTGAGTTTCCAGGCAAAAAAAACGCTCTACCTCTGTGTGAGACTGGCTAACCTTTAGTTGAAAGAGACCATATGAAGGTTCCTCATGTCATGTATGGGAATTGAACCCAGGTCTTTCTGACCAAATAGCTTTGTCTATACTGACTGATGGAGGCACTATGGAGGCTCCTTAAAGCAATCATGCAGAGCAAATGTTTCAACACTTGGCTAGAGGTGATATAACAAGAGGTCATCCCTGGAATTTGTTAAGAGTGTTGTTAGCAAGGGCATGAGGACTAGATTTTTAACTTGGAGAGTGGTGAATGAATAGAATGAGTTGCCTGAATCATTTGTGGGTAGCTGCTCTCAAAAATCAGCTTAATTTGAATAAATATTGTTGTATAAAACTTCCCAAAATATGAGAAACAGTAATACTTTGAGTTCCGTTTACATACTATGCCAACAGGTGCCCACGGAGGGTGCTCCACCCAGTTAGGACTCTTTCATCTTTCATCCAATAATAAATTTAGTTTAATCCTTTATCCAAATGTGAGCAAACAAAGTTTGCACCTGAAAATATTTTCAGGACTGGGGTAAGGTAGTACAACACCGGGCAACTCGTAGCAAAGGTGGACCAAGCTAACACCACTCCTATCTCAGTATCGCCCATAATGCAAAACACATCTCCTTGAGGATATGTATAATGTTACGCATTAAGGGAAGGGCCACTACCCAGAATAGTTTCGACCTTTATTGAGGTCGCTTCAGTGGGAGCCAGGCCCAGAAGTGGAGATATTAGGCAAAAGCATTGGCGAGGTCATCTTTACCTATAGGAGTTGCCAAAAGGTGTGCCACCCTTTTATTAAATTACTCTGGATTTAGAGAATGATGTTGAAAGTTTATTTTTCACTTGGTTAGACTATAATAAATTTAGTTTAATCCTTTATCCAAGTGTGAGCAAACAAAGTTTGCACCTGAAAATATCTTCAGGACTACAAGGTAAGGTAGTACAACACTAGGCAACTCTTAGCAAAGGTGGACCAAGCTAACACCACTCCTATCTCAGTATCTCCCATAATGCAAAACACATCTCCTTGCAGATATGTATAATGTATGGATCCCACTGAAGAGACCTCAATAAAGGTCGAAACTAGTCTGGGTAGTGGCCCTCCCCTTAATGCATAACATTATACATATCCGCAAGGAGTATGGAATAATGTTTTGCATTATGGGAGATACCGAGATAGGAGTGGTGTTAGCTTGGTCCACCTTTGCTAAGAGTTGCCTGGTGTTGTACTACCTTACCTTGTAGTCCTGAAGATATTTTCAGGTGCAAACTTTGTTTGCTCACACTTGGATAAAGGATTAAACTAAATTTATTATAGTCTAACCAAGTGAAAAATAAACTTTCAACATCTTTCATCCAATGTTTCACTTCATCTTGTGTTGCCTTTCTGTGTGCATGTGTGTGTGTGTTACAAGTTCTCATATTGTATTCTGACACTGATGTGTCTTAGTGACCAAAATGAAATATTGGAAGAATTAAATATTATTTTTTTATCTTTTCTCAGATTGACTCTATCAGCAAAGGGTTATGGTTGTATGTCTAATGTGGCAAAGCTTAATATTAAGGTACTTCGGAATCAGATTATAAGCGCTGTATCACATTGGTGGAATACTGCAAGAAATTGATTGATTGAGGCTAGCAATTTGGGAGCGGTGGTGAATAGAGATTTGATCTTCAGAGGATAACTAACAGAAGTGGGCAACAAGGCTCAAAGGATCACTGGGATGTCGAAGAACACACTGACATGCAATGATAATCAGGTTATTATTCCTCTTTATTTATAAGGTTTTGATGTAACTGCATCTGGACTGTGTATAGATTTGCTTGGTTTGGGTTTCTTGGGGAATATGGAAATGCTGGAGAATTATTCCAAGTTGAGTGATCATAATGGTGAGCTAGGTCTGTGGAATGGACCCTGTGAGGGTTTGCAGGTTGTAAAGTTTAGTTGATAGGTGATAAATAGAAACATAAGTTATTAAAAGAGTTTATAGAGTAGATGCTGAAGAAATGTGTCAGTATATGATAGGCAAGGACAGAATAAGAGGTGTAGAGTTGGAAGTGGTGAATACTATGAGTATGGTAAAAAAAAAGTACATGAGAATTATAGATATCTCTGGCAACCAATATTATTCACATTGGTTGCCAGAAATAATTAACATATGAAGTCTCAGAAGCTGCAGGAGAATGTGATCTGCAACAATCAAAACAGGTACTTTATAATAGTATTCATTTATAGTGATTATATGTATATTCTTTTGTATTTCTTGTGAATAATTTTATATTGTTTCAAATCATCATTCCTAAATTTGCGATTAAAAATGGTTCAGTTTAAACCAGAATTAAGATGACATGACACATTTTTTAAGAGATTCTAAATACTTAATTTCATTAAATTTTAATTCTGTTCAAGGGCTCAAATGTGATATTTTGTCCCATTTGAGCCCTTGCAGATGGTCTCTTATACATCAAAAGAGAGTTGACTTGCCATGTTTTTTGCAGATATTCCAAATTTATAGTGATTTCTCATTGATTCCTCATTTATAGTGATTATATGTATATTCTTCTGTATTTCTTGTGAATAATTTTATATTGTTTCAAATCATCATTCCTAAATTTGCAATTAAAAATGGTTCAGTTTAAACCAGAATTAAGATGACATGACACATTTTTTAAGAGATTCTAAATACTTAATTTCATTAAATTTTAATTCTGTTCAAGGGCTCAAATGGGATATTTTGTCCCATTTGAGCCCTTGCAGATGGTCTCTTATACATCAAAAGAGAGTTGACTTGCCATGTTTTTTGCAGATATTCCAAATGCCACATTTTATCACCAGAATTCATCCACCAAGGCCTAGAGTTATATGCACAGTGTTGTAACTAGTTTTTCATTGGCTCTGTACAAGATTTTATTTCCCCCCCCCCTTTGAAAAATAAACAAATATATAAATATGATTGAAATAGAAATTTTGTTTATAAAAATAATATATATTTATGAATCGGTCCCCATGGTAGCAAAATTTAAAATTTGAAAATGAAAATATAATGCTGATATTTATTTATTATTTTTTTTTTGATATCCCATTTCAGGGTCCCCTTCATCCTGGGCCTGTGCACCCATTGTAGCTGCCTAGTTACAGCACTAGCTGGTAGAGCCTCTGCTACTAATGGCACAGCAAAAAGTTACACAAGTTTGAGCGATGTTAGTAGTTAGAAGGGGATCAATCGTTCGACGCTGTTGGCACACTCTCCTTCAATGAGTCTTTGGACTCCCTGGATGTGTTACATAATAATAATAATAATAATAATTAGCAGGGTGGACAAACATATCAATCCGATAGGTGCATTACGTGGTTTATGAAATGCTTCTGAGCAACAGTTTTCTTTCTGGAAAGACTGATTCACTTGAATAATTCTCACGTCCAGAAGCACAATCTTTAGCATAAAACAACATTAAGTATTTTATTTAGTCAGTCCTTCAACCTTCTCTCCCCCCCCCCCCCCCACCAAGACCGCAGTGCAGCTACTGCTGAATTTTTTATAAAGAGTAAGAGATAGGTGTTGAAAGTTTTTCCACTTGGTGATACTATCAATTAAAGATACCAAGAAGTTATATTCTTGGTTTAATTCTTTATTCAAGTGTAAGCAAACAAAGTTTACACGTGAAGTCACTTCAAGACTGGGCTACTTGTATGTAGAAGCTAATGATTTCACATAATGCAATGCACATATCCTTACAGAGATGTATAATACAAAGCATTATGCATCTCTATAATGGGAAAGGCCACTTCAAGACTTCAATAAAGATTAAAACCAGTCTGGGAAGTGGCCCTTCCCATAATGCAAAGCATTATATATGTGTGTAAGGATTATGTGCATTACATTATGGGATACTAAGGCAATTGATGCAAACTTTGCTTACACTTAGATAAAGGATTAAACCAACAATATAACTTCTTGTTGGCATCTTTAATTTATAGTATCACCAAGTGGAAAAACTCTCAACATCTATCTCTAATCCAGAGTATTAAGTTATAAGGTGTGACACCTTTTGACTACTTTTATATGGAAATATGACTTCTGCATTACTTCAACCTTAGTATTATTACTTCTGGGTTTGGTTCCCCCTGATGTGACCTCAATAAATGTCAAAACTGGTCAGGGATGTGGCCCTTCCCATAGTGTAAAGCATTAAACATTTCCGTAAGTATACGTGTATTGCATTATGGGAGACTAAGGCAATTGATGTGAAGGCATTAGAGTCTATATGCAAGTAGCTCAGTTGTGAAATGACTTCACGTGCAAACTGTTTGCTTACACTTGGATAAAGGATTAATCCAAGAATACATTCCCTGGTAAAAAGTATCCAATCAATGACTCTAATGCTAACATTGTATATATATATTAGGGTTTATTTTTCCTCAATACATAAATTTTGTTGAAATTGAAAAGTTATAAATATGCCATACAATTAATAAAGAAATAAAATTTATTACAAAAAATATTTTGTAGTTTTAATCAGAAATTAGGTGAATAGAAATCAAACACTGAAGAAAAAAAGTGTGCAATCGTTCTTTTATCAGGAAATATATATCCAACCACTAACTCAGTATTTTGTTATTCCTCCTATAGCCCAAATGATGAGTTTCATGGCATGGACCCAATAAAGTTTTGACACTCAGTTGGCAACATTTCACTCTAGCTTTCCATGATTGCTTGACATAATTTGACAACATTTGCAGGCCTTTTGGTGTCAGTTTTTCATTTTAAAATATTCCAAACATTTTTGATCTGATTAAGGTCTGGATATTCGAAGGTGAAGTTAATTTTACTTGAAGTGTTTCCATTGTTTTGAAGATAGTTCTTGATTCATTTGCTGCGGTGGCAAGATGCATTATCATCTTGAAAAATGAAGTCATTGGAATCCTGGAACCATTTTTTGATGCTAAACCAAAAATTACTCTAAAATTTCTTTGGAGTTGACTGTGCGTAACATGATACATAATTTTCAACATGATTTATTTTTTCACAGTATTAACAACACCACACAATTGTATCAAAGAGATGTTTTATTAGCTGCTTATATTTCGCTGGATTTCAACTCAGCATCATCAGAGCACAACACACTTGTACACATGACAGTAAGTGAGTGAAACAATAAAATTGCTGTGGACAAAAGATCTAAAGTCCTATTTTTGGTGCCCTCTAATGGGGAAAAAAAAAAAACTATGCAGGACTTGATAAAATTGTATGGTGTTGTTAATACCATTAAAAAATAAATCATGAATAACCATCAACACCTAAGCTTATCTGTTAGATTAATTTTCAACACCTTGTGATGTTATGCAACCTCAAATGGTAAATGTGGCATCTGAAAATTTAACCTTGATATTAATGCATGCATCTAAGAACTTTTCACCAACTCTTCTATATACAAAGATACTGTTATTATCACCGATTCCAAGACAAATCATCAAATTCTCAATTTACATGATCTTTACACCATTGGAAATGTATTTTTTTTGTGTTGCTTTGTCAAAAAAAAAGGTTTCGTTTTAGCTTTGCAAAAGCGAAATCCTTGACCATTCAGCCAGTTTTGTACCGTGCTGTCACTTACCTTCACTCTGTAGTTCAACCATGCTGCATTAAGTTGTTTGTATGTTGAACGTCACATGGTCTTCACAAGTTCAGCCAGTTTTCTGTGCTGTCTGCCTGAAGTGGTTCGTGGACATCCACTTTGAGGCATGCTTTTCACACTATTAGCCAAATGATATTTTTTTTTCCAAATATCGCATGCAGTACTTTAAGCGCATTTTAGTAATCTAGCTACCTGTCTCTGAGATATGCCATCTTTCAGATATTCAATCATTCCATTTTTCTAATTTCTTGAAGTTTCTTTCACAGGAGCCATCCTTTAATGCTGTAGATAGAATTCAGATTTTGCAATCACAATTCTGCTCCTTATAAACATTTTCTTTATGCTTTACACATACAATTGCACAAACAAAACTTGTTTGTTTCCTCAGCAATCGCCTACTTTTTTGCAACTGTCAGCTTGATCGGACACTTTTTTCCAACACAGATAATTTATTTTCTTTAAATCTTTGAAGCATACAAAAAATGTTCTTTTCTTTTTATACTTTAAAGTGAATTATTTCATTTCTTGCATGCTAAAATATTTATATGTCAAACTTTTCAAGAAATATACGGTGTATATTTTCAGTCATTGTAGTGATAACCACATTGATCAGATACTTTTTGCCAGGGGTTGTATAACTTCTTGGCATCTTTAATTTATATTAAGAGATAGGACTACTAAGCTTGATATGCAACTTCCTTTTATATTAGACTAAAAGAAAAATAATAGTTTGGTTGGGTTTTCCTAAATTTTGGAGACACTGCCAGATCCTTGCACTTGTATGTTTTAGCTAAATAATAAAAGCTAAGGCCACCACATTTATCTTGCAGCCACCTGCCATCGTAAATTGAAGTATAGATTGAAGTACTGATTTGACTTAAATTGTAAAACCAAGAAAGCTTAATTTAGCACCAGATAAATTTTTTTTGCATAATGATATTTAACTATATGCTTTAGTTTCTGATTTTGAAACTGAACTTCGTAAAATTTCTACTCTCCTGTCATTAATTCTTTTCACTATTCACAATCCAAATTCTGAGTGGCTTTCGGTAGCCAGTCTTCTAGCCTGGTCGGATGGGGATAGGTCCTATGCTCTCCAGCTAACAGGCTGTGGGCTCAGATCCCACTTTGGGCATGATGTTTGTGAATATCTTTAGAGATGAATTTCATTTGTCAGTGTGAGAGATAAAATTCATTTTTTGTGGGATTCACATAAAAAATAAAACAACAAAAAATACACATGCAAATATTAGACAAAACTCCCCTTACCTAAGATATGATTTTGTTTGATGTCTGTCGCTGGTACAGTTCATTGATATTGCTTTAGTGCTGGGTAGGTTAAGTAAGTTAAAAATAAATGCATTTACATTCAGTTTGGCAGTTGAACAGTTTCAAGACTTGGAGTTTAATATAATCCACTGCTAAATGAATTTTGCTATAGTTGAATCTCTCATTGTATGTAATATTAAGCTAAAAATTGTCTTGCTGCTGTGGGCTTCATTCAGGACTTTTAGTCATTTATTATTGCACATCATGATAATGGCATTTACTTTAATGAGCATCTGCTGTATTTTATACATTTGTTACTAGGTGTAGTTTTATTATGACTAATTTTGTATATATTTCAAAGGGATACAGGATACTGTTATAGTCCAGTATGGATTTGTTATTACTGTAGTCATATCAATGATGAATTCTTAATTAATTTCTTTTTGGAGGGAGGGGATAAGCTAGGGGAAAGATATAAAATCTCAACTTTAAATTTTCTTCTGTTTCATTTATATTCTGTTTGAAAAACTGTTTGCATGAAAATGAACTCAATAATCAAGTTGCTGAAAGTAGGTCTCTCACATTGACTGAAATCTCATGTTCAGTACACTGTCTGTTTTTCCTATTGGTTATGTCATTTATTTCATGTTTTTATTATTGGTGGGAAATACACAAGGAGGTGTGTATTAAGCTCAGAATTTCCAAAGTATTGCATCAGAAATTTCATTTCAAAAATTATGTGATTCTTTTGAAGTTTATTAAAAACAGCAACAGAATCTTTCCTGTACTCCTGATAAGCAACAATTTAGTCATGGTGACCATGACTTGGTGAGAAGCTTGATGTGTTGATATGGGTTATTTTCTTATTTTTACAGTTGTTATATTTTTATTAAAAGGAGCATAAATATAAAATGAACCTTGTTTTATCAAGAAAGTATGAGAAGAGGATATCATATCCTTAATTTGGAAATAAGAGAAGAGGATACTGTATTTGAATCTAAGCCTCATCTGAATTCCCTCCTATCATTCTTCATTCTGCGAAGCCTTACATAGGCAAGTGTCTTGTAGATTTGAAAATGTTAAGATTCCTATTCTTCTGAAACCTTTTATGTGTTTTAATTAAACATTAAACAACATACATATTATTTTAGCATTGAAATATTTTTCTTATATAATATTTTTTTTCAGGCAGTTTTGAACAGTCACCTGGGATGTTAGAGGTGTGTGGAAATTTGGGTGATGGCTGCCCTTCAGGACAGCAGCATGCTAGAGATCATCTTGAAGATCAACTAAAAGAGAATTTAGCAGATGCAATGATAGAATGTTCATCTGAAAACAGTGGTCTTACTGGTCAGCATGATACAAGAGGTGCTTATATTAAATTGCTTCTTGTTTTCTTTTTCTTCAGATTCTGGGCTATTTGTATGTAGATTTTTGGTTAAAATCTTTTGCCATTTCCATTTGTACCATGAGAAGCAACATTCTGCACGGGGACTAAAAAACAAACTTTCTCCAGAAAATATAAATGTTCAAATATAATATTTTGGAATTATCTTATTTGATGTTCATTTTTGAAAAATCATTTTGAATCCAATCAAAGAAGACACCACAAAATTCTCTCTGCATTCAAGAAAGTAGTTGTCATATCATTGAACTGTTATCGGATCATTGTCATTGTTCATTAATAGAATAAGAAGGAGCAGATACTGAATATATCATATTGCATTTATTAAACTCTTTTGCCTTGTGCACATCCACTAAAATGTTTTTGCATAGAGGGTGAGAATGGATATTGTCCAATGAATAAACCATAACTTTGTAGAAAGTTTTTTTTATTTGGTTATGAAGTAAATTAACTTTCCAAAAACTTCTGTTTTTGTTTAATCCTTTATCCAAGTCTAAGCAAACAAAGTTTGCACACGAAGTATCTTTACAGCTAGGCTACTAGTATAGAAATTCTGTTGACTTCACATGAATTGCCTTGGTATCCCATGATGCAAAACACTTCCTTTCGGATATGTGTTGTTTTGCATCATGGAAAGGATCACTACCCAGACTGGTTTGGGGTAGTGATCCTTTATTGAAGTCTCATTAGTGGAAGCCATACCTAGAATTAATGCAGAAGTCATATTTTTCCATATACTAGTAGCAAAAAGATGTATCACCTTATTTAAAATACTCTAGATCAGAGATAATTGTGGAGAATTTTTTACTTGGTTACAAAATAAATTAAACTTTCCAAGAAATTGTATTCTTGTTTAATCCTTTATCCAAGTCAAATCAAATAAACTTTGCATGTGAAGTATTTTTACGAGTAGGCCACTTTTATAAAAGGCTATTGACTTCACATCATTTCCCTCAGTATCCAATAATGGCGTATTGATGTGAAGTCACAGCATCTATATGCAAGTAGCTTAGTCATGGAGATTATGTACTTTATTATTATTATTACATCACACCTCCAGGGAGTCCTAAGACTCATCGAGGGAGGGCATCTACTCTTCGTCTCACTACTCCACCAACCTTGATCATCTAACACCAATGCCATCTACCGCCGACTACCACCACTAGTACTTTCACAGACAATCACAAACATCCATGCCCACAGTGGGATTCAAACCCGCAACTTTTGGCTGGAGAGCGGATATGCTAACCACTCGGCCAACCAGGCCGGCAATTTTGTTTGCTTAGATCTGGACAAAGGATTAACCAAGAATAAAGTTTCTTGCCAAGTATAATTTAAATTGTAATTAATTTTGTTGATCTGCAGTTGCAATGACAAAGCTGTTAGCAGCTGCAAAGTCACTTTGGTTTATATTACAGTCTCATGGGCAAAGTGAAGTGAAAGAAAAGGATTTTAACTGAATTATATACAAATAATAATCCTATATCAGTCAAAGCCTTCATTTAATGCTTCTCTTAAGGATAAACGTTTTTTGTATAGTAAGTAGAGGAAACACTAAATTAGTTATTTATTTCATGTAAGGCAGCAGGAGATGGGGAAGTTGTCCTGGCAGGCAGGCAGGCAATGTGGATGCAGAGCCAAAAGCAAAAATCTCAGTTAAATATTGTATAATTTATTAAAACAGATACAGTACATTATTGAAGATATGGTTTCTAATTTCTTATGAAATAAAACTAACTTCTAGGAGTGATGTTTTCTTATATTGATGCAATGAATTATTTTTAAGGATGCATTATTTTGAAGAAAGAGCCCAAAAGCTTTAGCTTAGTACATGTTACTATTTAGCCAGGAAGGATAAAAATGAATACTCCTTGACAATAATGCACTAATTTGCTAAGTATTTTAAACTGAATAGGAAATTATGTTCTTAATTCTTTACCCAAGCATAAGCAAACAAATTTTTTTTAGTAGACCAATCATGAAGTATCTTCATGATTGGTCTACTTCTGTATATAGAGGCTGTTGATTTCACATCAGTTGCCAGTTGCCTCAATATCCCATAACGAACTGGGAACAGTCATTACCCAGACTGGTTTCAACCTTTATTGAGGTCTCATCAGTGGGAGCTAGACCCAGGAAGATATTAATATTAAATGAATGTAGAAGTCACATACTTTGTAACAAAAAAAAAAAAAAAAAAAATATTGAAACTATCTCTGATCCAGAACATTTTGATAATATGGTGATACACAATTTTACTACTTGTAGAAAGAAAATATGACTTCTACATTGATTTGACCTTAATATTTTCACTGGATCTAGTTCCCACTGATTAGATCACAGTAAAGTGTGAAACTTCTGACCATACTACAAGTTGAAATTTGCTCATGTGTTCATGGATGCTAACAGTGTCATGTTCCTTCCTAATGTCCTAATATTTTAAATGTGATTCTATCAACTGATGCCACCCCTTTACTCTCTTAATTTTTCTCAGATTCATATCTGTGGTTTCCCATCTTTGATGAACTGTTTTTATTTCTAACCTGACTCTTATACCCATAAGTTAAAATTGGTTGAACTCTGTCCTGTATGTTGCTAGTTTAACATTGGATCTATTTTTCACTTATTCCATATAAATTTCTTCCTTCAAATCTCTACCATACCAACTTTAATTATTCTACTGTCAGTTTCCCTATTTAATTTGCTGTCTTCACCAAAAATTATGCCTAAATAGCAGAAATATTTTACTACTACTATAGGTTCCCTATTCAGAATGAATCTGAAGTTTTCATTGTTTCTGCTGAATTTTCTTTTAATTGCTGATTTTCATCCTAAATTTGTTACAGCAATTATTCAATTAGTTAAGGAATCCTACAGACTTGTACTGGATTTAACAGTTTAAGCATAAACATCTCCAATTTTGATATCAATCTTATGCCACTTTCCTTCATAATGTAATCCATATATATGTTGAATAACAGTAGTGATAGTTGAATGATATAATCATGTAATCACAAGAAAGATATTTATTTAACCAAATATTTCGGTTTGGAAATAGCAGACCATCTTCAGTAGTATTACAAGAACAATTTAAAAAAATACAAACTAGAATACTAACAATAGATCGTTAAAATTAGAACACGGCGCGTGATGTTATATCACTAAGTATGAAACGGAATATTTTGAAGTAGAAACATGATTTTTTTTTTTTTTTTAATAGCAAATTCAATCATGTTTCTACTTCAAAATATTCCGTTTCATACTTAGTGATATAACATCACGCGGAGTGTTCTAATTTTAACGATCTATTGTTAGTATTCTAGCTTGTATTTTTTTAAACTGTTCTTGTAATACTACTGAAGATGGTCTGCTATTTCCAGACTGAAATATTTGATTAAATAAATATCTTTCTTGTGATTACGTGATTATATCATTCAGTCTTATGTTGCAAGTATCCTTGAAACAACAAGTAGTGATAGTTTACACCCTTGTCTCATACCCAATGGTACATCATACCTTTTTTCTTGTACCTCCTTTAATTCCAACTGCTGTCTTGTAACTCAAAAATGGACTAGATATTCCTTGATATAATATCTAATATACACCATACAATTTTGGATTTTGAAGTTCTAGATCTACAAAATTAAATAAAGATCCTTGTTATTTTCTCATTATTCAGCTATTTGTCTTAAAGTGAAAACATGATCTTGACACTCCTATTTGGCCTGAACTTAGCTTGTTCTTTGCCAAGCTTCCCTTCCACAATTTTTCTTCATCTCATCTGTCTCATCTCAAGTATGTTTGCATAAATCTTTCCTTGCACACTCATTCTCAGTTTTATTTCACTTTTTATAGATAGGTACTATGAGAGCTGTACTCCAATTATCTGGAATTTG
This sequence comes from Typopeltis vanoorti, assembly GCF_054136105.1. Taxonomy (NCBI): domain Eukaryota; kingdom Metazoa; phylum Arthropoda; class Arachnida; order Uropygi; family Thelyphonidae; genus Typopeltis; species Typopeltis vanoorti. The sequence goes on from NC_143552.1 coordinate 165,385,717, forward strand.
ACCTTTTAGCCATGCCTTCTGAATTATGCAGTGAGCCACTATAAAACTAGTACTTCAGCATTTCTGGTTACATAGCATCTACTCCAACTTATTTTCCATTTCATGTATGTGAGAGCTTTCTGTTTCAAGTATATATTCTTGACTGCATTCCTTTTGAATATTTTCTTTCACAGTTCTATCACTTCTTATTTCATTAAGCAATCTTTCAAAGTAATTACTCCAGGCATCAAGGGGTATCTTCATCTTCACTTTTCACGTCACCTTTATCATCTCTAATTCCTTTTACGTTACTCTTTCTTCCATTTCTAAGCTTTTTCAGTAGTTTCCTCCTTCCTGATATTTACTTTCTGTATTCTTACTAAAGCTTCCCATGACTTTTGTTTAGCTAGTTTTATACATTGTTTCACTTTTTTTCATATTTTTATATGTATTCCCTCATGGTACATGCTGACTTACTTGCAAGGAATTTTCGATACACTTTTTTCTCCTTTTCCATGACTGCTTTTTTAACTTCCTAAGTTACCATGGAATTTTTCTCTACTGCTGAATTTTCATCTTCTTCACATGCCTCTCTAGCTGAATCAAATCAGTGTTTTCTTCCATAGTCTACCTCCAAAGTTCAGTTCAGTTCTTGTTTTCAAACTTTTTCATTTATCCCCCCCTTTCTTATTTGCGTTCATTAGTAACATATCAAGTTATTTTCAGACTCAAATAGTTTATCCCATGATTACTCTATTTATTGAATAGGTCCGTGTTCCACTAGAATGTGCTCCTAAATAACTTTATAAGGATTGTTGTAGGACTTCATTCACTCCAAAAGCATCCTCTAAGCTTGTGTTATCACAGGAAAAGGAACAGTTAGTAGTACAGTATGGAGTATGCTGAGTAGAGTAGTAAAGTAATGGTATATGCAGAGTATTTGAAGTACATGCTTACAAAGGTGTAACACTCATTTGGTTATTCATTATTATAAATTATGGAAACACCCAACCATTTTATAATAAAATTTCAGTTTAATATAAGCCAAAATAATCACTCGATGTTTTGACCTTCATATCTGGAGTATACATATATACGCAAAGAAACAAGCTACATTACAATCTGCATGGTATGCTAAAGTAGAAACAGTAATTTGGTCAACCATTAAAACTACTGGCCTGATCTATGGGGAGAAAAAACAGCACCACTACATACATCAAAAGCTGGAGACCACCACCTATACTGTTTTGTTCTAATTTATATAAGTAATTATGTGAGAGCATGTTGCTCTCTAGCTTAATATATCTCTTAATGATTTGGTTACAAATCATAGCTTTGATGTAGTAAGGTTTCCCCCCCCCCCCACCAGAGGTCAATAGTTTTAACAGTTGACTCAATTACTGTAACTTTAACAGACCATATAGATTTTAATGTAGTTTGTTTCTTTGTATATACATGTATACTCCAGATGACAGTGATATGATGGTCAAAATGTCGAGTGATTATTTTTGTTGAAAGTTTTTCCATTTGGTTATATTATAAATTAAAGGTGCCAAAAATATATATTCTTACTTTCATCCTTTATTTAAGTGTAAGCAAACAAAGTTTGCACATGAATTAACTTCATGACAGGGCTAATGACTTGCCCTGTCATGAAGTCAATGCACAATAGGATATGTGCATTGCATCAGTTGCCTTATTATCCCATAATGTAATGCACATATCTTTATAGACATATATAATGCTGTGCATTATGAAAAGAGCCACTACCCAGACCATTTTTGACCTTTATTGAGGTCACATCAGTGGGAGCCAGATCCACAAGTGATACTAAGGTTGAAGTAATGAGGAAGTCATGTTTCCATATACAAGTAGACAAAAGGTGTCATACCTTGTTATTAAAATACTCTTGATTAGAGATAGTTGTTGAAAGTTTTTCCACTTGGTTATATTATAAATTAAAGATGCCAAGAAATTATATTTTTGGTCTAAACCAGTCTGGATAGTGGCCCTTCCCATAATGCATAGCATTATACATGTCTGTAAGAATATGCACATTGCATTATGGGATACTAAGGCAATTGATGTGAAATCATTAACCTCTATACGATTTGCCCTGTCATGAAGTTAATTCATTTTCAAACTTTGTTTGCTTACACTTGGATATAAAGGATGAAACCAAGAATATAATTTCTTGGCATCTTTAATTTATGAGTGATTATTTTGGTTTATATTAAAATGAAGTTTTAAAATAACATGGTAGTTGTTTCCATAATTTATAATAATGAATGCTGATCACTGTGTAACTATGAAGGAAAGGATATACTCATTTGGTTAACATCCTAATGTTGTTATTGTAAGTGGGCTTAATGTTATAATATACGTTCTCATAGCTTGCTTCAAATACAGATCTTCTGATCATCTCTGATCACTGTGTAACTATGAAAGGTGATTAACTTTGAAACACAAGATAATCTTGATATTTTGCTCAAGTGTACTAATACTTTTGTAGTGTGCCTCAGGCCAATATTGTAATGCACCCCAAACATTGCAAAAGTATTAGTACACTTGAACAAAATATCAAGATTATCTTGTGTTTCTAAGTTAATCACCTTTATTTTCTGAACTATTAAGAAATATCTTTCTGGTTCAAAAAACAACAAAAATGTATACACTAAATATGGGTTAGCATTTAAAAAAAAAAGGTAAAAAAAAAGTTCTGTGGAGATTTTGGAAAACCATAGAAAATATGTATTCAGTTGAAAACACTAAATCAGGGTATATTTTAATGTCACTCCAATCAGGCCACTGTGCTAATCATGCTTGAAATGAATTATATTTATCTGTTAAATAGTAGTTGGGAAAAGAGTATTATTAAAATTAATAAAATAACCAAGATTTTAAAACCACAGGTGTTTTACTACATGTAATATTTTTATAATGTTTCATATATATATATATATATATATATATACACACACACTTTGTTACAGAATTGCAAAGCTTATTGTAAACTATAATGAATTTGTGAGTCTGTTTTTGCTTCACCAACTTTTGAGAATGTGTTACCAAGAAAAAAGAGTGATGTGACTCTGAGTACTTTTCTGTGCATTCTGCATTTCATTGTTTTATAGAAACATTGTTTAGTTGAAATATGTTGAAATATTTATAAATTCTAAATGAAAAAAATAAGAAACATTTTAATTATTATTATTACTATTTAGACAAGTATCTCCATAGAGCCAAAAGACTCATCGTGGGAGACCCACACTTCCCATTATTCATGCAATACCTATCATACATCTCCTTAAACTTATTCAATGTTGGGGTGCTCACGAACACCTCTGGCAATCCAGTCCACTTTTTTCACCATTCTCCAAGTAATAAAAAAAAAAAAACTACTACTACTACACACTAATCCTTACTAAGTGCATTCTTAGACAACCACCAAGTATGACCCCTTGTTTCTCCCCTTACTCCTCATGTATTGAAACATTTCTTTTGTGTCAGTCTTATAGAATCCCTTTAGTAACTTATAAGTTTTTTATCATATCCCCCTATCTCTGCCTGTTAGCTAAACTTTGCAACCCACACACCTTCAATCTATCCTCATAAGGAGCATTCCTCAGACCTGTCACCAGCTTAGTCATCTCTGAATTCTCTCCACCAAGAAATGCGGGTGAAAAAATCATAGCCTTATAAAGAAGGATAATAACTGCCCTATCTTTACTTTTCAATGTGTTCTGCAACATCAAGTAATTCTGTGAGCTATTTTGTCATCCATTGCAATATATCTTCTGAATTTCAAATCTGTATCCACCATCACCCCCCAGATCCCTAGCCCCATCAATTTCCTATAATGTAGTACCATTGATATGAAACTGAGTATGTAATCTTTTCATGTTTAAGTGCATCATCTTACATTTTGCAACATTGAATTGGCAACCATTGTTCTTTGCCCATACTCACCTTTATCAATTATTGCCCTCTCAAGTTTTGCATTATCAGCAAACGACTAAATATTCTTACAGAAATCTTCCACTATATCATTAATGTGTAAATTAAAGTGTAGCGGTCTTAGTACAAAACCCTGGAGCACTCCACTAATCATCCTCATTTGCCTTGATTCCACTCCACCATACACCACCCTCTGATGTCTATCAGTCACCCCATCCATGCTATCAGCCGCATATTCATTCCCATTTGTTCAAACTTATGTAATGTTTCCATGCAGTATTCTGTCAAAATACCTTTGCAAAACCCAGCAGTGTCATGGTGTAGCCATTTCCTTTATCTCATTCTGCTGTCACCTTATTATAAAATGTGAATAAATTACTGAAGCAAGACCTACCTTTTACAAAGCCATGCTTTCCTGTATTCAAGATAGCAAGTAATTTTATATGAACTTGGTTTTTAATCCTATTTCCCAAGTAAGTTAAGTTTGCGCCTGCACGTAGTGCAAGTCTGAGGCAACTCGTGGTAAAGGTGGATTAAGTTCTGATCACTTTCCTTAGTATTTTTCCCTTAATGTAAAGCACATCCCCTTGCAGAGATATATGATGCTATGCATTAAAGGCAATGGTCACTACCCATACTGGTTTCGACCTTTATTGAGGTCTCGTCACTGGGAGCCAGACCTGAAAATGCTAAGGTCGAAGTAATGCAGAGCTTATGAATTTTACCTAAACAAGTTGCCACAAGGTGCTTTGACCTTATTATTGACCTTATTAAAAAACTTTCTACATCCATGCTTTCCTCTATAAGGGTATCATATTCCTATCCACCCATTCCTGAATTTTACTTTTAACCAAGTTTTTCAGTACTTTAACCACCAGAGATACTAATTGGTCTGCAGTTTGCTACTTCTGTCTAGGGGCCATCATCTTGCCCTCTTTTCACTCCCTTGGAACCTTGCCAGAGGCCCATTGCTGTATTCATATTGATATTTTTCAATTTACTGAATACATCCATTTCATCTGCCTCAATTCTCACACCAGTCTCTGTGATCACTTAGTAGCTGAACTATTTTTTCTGCTTGTCACTGTCTTACCATCAGCACTGAGTAAAGTATCTTTCCATAATCATTCTTTTTGTTACTTGCTACATAGCAAAAAAAACTTTTGGAATCACTTTGGCCTCCTTAGCTAATTATCTCTCAAAATCTTCTTTAACCTTCTTTATCATGCTAGTTACCATTCTTGCTTGTGTGCTTTATATTGCTCATGAGCATGCTGTGATCACCTTTTTTGTTTATATTCCTTCCACAATGCTTTTTTTTTTTGCAGCTCCTGCTTTATATTGTTACTCATGCACTTAATCTCTACTCAGTTTATCCTCCTGACCCTGGGTATGCACTCTGATACTGCCTCACTCAAACAATCCCTGACCACTTCCCATGCACTAATGACTTTTATTCCATGTAGCTTCTTATGCCATGGCACTGCTCCAAGTTGCCACATTTTGTCATAATTGCCAGCTTTGTTGTTCCACATAAACTCTTTCTTGACTGAAAATTCTACATGTTGAGCAAACCTCCCAGGACAAGACTGCATGCTCACTTTCCCTGATTGGAGGTAGAGTTGCTACTGTAGTTATAGATTGATCTTCTGATGCTATTATGAGATCCAACACTCTCCAACCCCTGTTCCCCTTCATCATGTGCTGTTTCAGGTTATTATCCCTTAGTAACTGTATAAATTCTATTTCCATTTTGCCATGTGCCCTTTCCTCCTTCCAATCTGTATCCTTATAGTTGAAGTCTCCCATGATAATTGCTTGGCCCACACTCATTATGCTAATCTGTGAGTGCATTTCATCTACATATTCTTTTGGACCCCCGGGTCTTTAGCAGCAACCAACAATATATTTTGTCCTATTGCCCTCGATCTCACACCAGACAGCCTCAAATGAACTGTTTCCCTCAGATTTACAATCTTCCTTAACTTCTGTTTTTGTTGATCAAAGTTTTTCAGCTGTCATTAATAATACCCTTCCTCCTTTCCTGTTTCCTCTGTCTTCTCTGAAAATACAATATCCATTATATTTTATCCCTGTAACTACATCATTCTCTGTCAACCAGGTCTCACTGCTGCCAGTAATTTTCCACCAAGATGAGCTGATCAGTGCCAAAAACTCCTCTCCTTTATCTTTGATATTTTGTGCATTTGTGTATATGCATTTAACTCCAAAACTATTCAAGTGTGGTCCATCGGGCATATATACTGGGCCTTTTGTCCATCTAATTCACTCCACATATCTATAAAATGCACACCCTTACTCCTCCTGTGCAATCTTCTCATTGATTGATTAGCAATCATGGATTCTCAGTTCTGTCCTGTTATACTGAGGCAGCGGTCGCAATCTTTTACTTTCTTATTCTTCACTTTTGCTTCACAATCCCACAGCAAAGCTGTGGATAGGATTGGTCATTTATGAACAAGAGAAAGACAGTAGATGATATGACAGAGCTTTGAGGCACTCCAGTATTGATGTTGAAGCTCAAAGAGAGGAAGCCATCTACCATGACTTGCAGAGAATGACCAGAGAGGAAGCTGGCTACCTAAGTACAGAGGGTGGCAGGGAGACCAAAGAATGGCAATTTGTTCAGCAGGTCATAATACCACACACACAGGCCTGTGGATCTTAAATGGTGGAATCTGTACTGGTGGGTGCTGATTTTTTATTTATTTATTTATTTATTTTTTTTTTTTTATGTTGGGTCCATATACGAGAGGTTGGCTGGTCAACCTATAGTACATTAGTACCATATATGGGTGGTGGGTTGGGAAAGGAGAAATTTGTTTACATTTGATTTAAAAGCTTGTATGTTGTATTCCTTGGGAAATACATCAGAGGGAAGACTGTTCCACAGTACTGCAGTAGCAGGGATGAAGGAGGAGGAAAAGAAACTTGTTCTTTGGGTTTCAAGGTGTACTGTGAAAGGATGTTGGGCATCAGCTGTATGTATTCCAATGGGCTTAGTACAGAGTGGGGGAATTATTGATGCTGTTTCAGATGAACATTTCCCATGGAAATATTTATGGAATATACAGATTGCAGAGACCAAGCGGCTATGTGAAAGTGAGGGGAGCGAGTTGGTGAGAGATTGGTTATTTATCAGTCTAATTGCTCTCCTCTGTATTGAGTCAAGGGAGCTTTTAGGAGCCCCACTCCAAATGTGAGAGGTGGGCGGATTTGTGATTTGTATAATGTTAACAGCTGTTTAGAGGTGATGTAGCGTCTTGAGTGAAAGAGAAAACCTAGTTTCTTGGAAGCTGAGGATGCAATGGTTGTGATGTGTTTATGTCAGGAAAGGTTTGATGTCAGGGTAATTCCGAGAAGAGAAATTTCATCTTGTCTGGGAATTTGTTATCAAAAACAATGCTGGAGGAAATGGTTTTTCTTTTGTGAGAAATAAGACAGAACTGGGTTTTACTAGCATTGAAGTTGACGAGGTTATCTGGGCCCCATTGGAGGATGGCTTGGAGGTCAGAATTAAGGGCAGTGGTGGTTGATGTTCTGTGGGTTGAAGTGAGTTGCGTAGAGTAGGGTTTGTCAAATGAAAGGGAGGAGTGTAATGTGCTGTCATCTGCAAAGCTGGGTAATGGGTTAGAGGTCAACTGAAGTAGGTCTTCATAGACTCCTGGATGTGATAAAGGAGAGAATCTGTCCTTAGGTGAACAGATGAGACTTGCCAGTTTCACATAAGGTTTAAATACTGTGTGTAGTTGGTATTTGTTAAGCACTCTAGATATCTTTTCAAATATGCCTTTAATGTATGGGATGGTGACAGTTTTGTTGTGGTCTTCTGTGGTAGACAGTGGGTGGGGGGGGGATTTCTGGGGAGGATTTAGTATTTTATCTATCTTATGGGAATTATAGCCATTGGTCAAGGAGGTGTGACGTAGGTGAGAAAGTTCAGCAGTGAGAGCAATGTTATCAGAACAAATTACTCTAGCTCTGTGGATTAGTGCTTTTAGAATACCATATTGTTGAGATGGGTGATGGTGTGATTGTTTGTATAAATATCTCCCTGTATGTGTGGGTTTTCTATAAACCAAGAATGATAAGGAACCTTCTGGAAAATGTGTGATTAGTGTGTCCAGGAAGGGCAGACAGTATTATGACAGTATTAGACTACTATTATGAAGGGGAGACAATATTAGACTACTATTATGACAATTAAGTCAAAAAATAATTATTTTCTTATCAATCTATGTTCGCATCTATACCTAGAAACTATATAAAGTTCGGCGATTCCAAGCGTAAGCAAATACCTGGAAACTGCAGCAAACTTTATATAGTTTCTACTATATTCGGCATGAAAATCTTTGAGTTTCTTATTTGGCTAAGAAACTATATGGGATGTAATATCCCTTAACTTAAACAAGTTATATGTCGCCGAATTGAAGCCTTTGGCTCTTCATATATCTAATAATTTATTAGGACACCTCATGGCAAAACTCGTAGAAGGGTTGTAAGTTCTGTTTGCTACAAACTTGATATTAACTAGGTTGCCTATTCACTGATGAGACCTCAATAAAGGTTGAAACCGGTCTGGGTAGTGACCTTCTCTCATAATGTTGAACAATAATACAGCTCCTAGGAGCTAAGTTCACATTATGGGTAAATATCAAGAATAGTGATCGGAGCTTGCTCCACCTTTGACACGAGTTGCCTCAGCTTGCACTACCTTTAGGGGTCAGTTGCTGCAGTTTCCAGGTATTTGCTTACGCTTGGAATCGCCGAACTTTATATAGTTTCTACTATGTTCGGCATGAAACTCTTTGAGTTTCTTATTCCTACAAGTGTTAGAAGCTTAATGAAGTAAAGCAGCACTGAGAAATGATTATAAATAATATTTTTAATTCTTCTGATATTTCATCTGAGTCACATAGACGTCTTCAGGGATTACAATGTGAACCTTGTAACACATACACAAAGGCAATGCAAAACTACATGAAACACGTGGATGCTAGTCCTATCTAGGTGGGATGCCCTCTGTTGGTCTAGGATGTAAACTGGAATTTTGAAGTATAAGTGTTTCTCACGTTTTATGAAGTTTTTTGAATATTCATATATTATTATTATTATGTAACACCTCCAGGGAGTCTAAAGACTCATCAAGGGAGGGCACCTACTCAGTCTCCACCAATCCACCCACTGCAACTACCTTCATCATCTACACCAACGGCATCTACCGAATATGACCACTATTTTCACAGAAAATCACAAACATCTATGCCCACAGCGGGATTCAAACCCGCGGCTTTTTGGCTGGAGAGTGGATACGCTAACACTTAGCCAACCATGCAATATAAATTCATTCTTATGAATATTTATTCAAATTAGGCTGGTTTTTTGAGAGCAGTTGAAGACTCTAAAAACAGTTTTTCTCTCCTATATTTACTGCAATGGAGCATGCTGGTCTTTTTCAAATTGATTCTATGGGCTGTATCTAGAGCATGTAACCAATTAACCATATTCATGACTGCAGATGTATTTTTTATGTTGTTCCATGCAGGTGGTGACTGATCTTCCATACATAGGCTAACTTACAGAAACTCTTTAGACACCAGGAACTGAGAGAGGAGGGAGTCGGTCCTTAGTGGAGTGGATAAGGTTAGCTTGTTGCAAGTGGGGTTTGGAACCTGAAGAGGTTGTGTTTCTTGAATCTTAAAGAAACACAACTTCTGTAGCATTTTTTTTCCTTTTTGATGTGCCTTGGACATAAGGGGATGGTAACAGCATTAAAATCCTGAAGAGAGAAGAGAAGGTTGTGAATTGAGGAACAATTTTTTTTTTTTTTTAATGCTGTATGCTGTGGGAACTATAGCTATTAGATAGGAAGGTTGTGGTGTATATGATTGAGTTCTGCTGCAAGAGAGGCCTCATTGGAACAAAAGTTATAGATACATTCACAAAAGTTTGTAAATGTATGGGTTTCCTGTATACTGAAAAGGACATGTTACCAATGTGTCTAGAGAGGCTAGACTAGACTATTATTAGTTTCCTTTTCTACTATAAATTGGATTCTAGGATGAAGACTATTGTAGTGACAGAGGAAAGATTCTAATGTGCCTGGTCCATGAGGCCAAATAGAGAACGTACCATCCATATATCTTAACCAGACAGAAGGTTTGAAAGGAGCTGTGTCAAGAGCTTGTTTTTTAAAATCTTGAAAAAATTGGCAGTGGGGGGTAGTGAGGGGATGACCTAAAGAGGTACCACTATCTGTATAGTTCATTCAGTTCTTCCAAGATCTGAAATGGATAGCAAAGGAAAAGAGGTCTGTGATATCAGGAGGAAAAAATTTAAGTGATGTCATTTAAGGGAATGTTGCCGAACAGTGAAGTGATGTCAAAACTGACTAGGATATCTGTATTATTAACAATTATATTTTCAGTAGAAGTTTTTAAATGGGTAGAGTTTTTTTTTATGTATGATGGTATGGCTAGTAAAAGAAGGATAAGAGATGTCACTAACTGTTTGGATAATTTATAGCATGGGGAATCAGTAGCATCTACTATGGATCTTAGAGAGGGAATTAGATTTGCGGATTTTTGGTAAGCTCCATATCTGGGGGAGGGGTGGGTAGGAATGGGAACTGAAATGTTGTTTTCAGGGATTGCAGAAAGTAATGCCATGGACAGATCCCTGTGGTACACTACTGGTCACCTTAAATCTTGCAGACTAACATCCTCAATATATCACTTTTTGATATCTGTCAGTCAGCCATCCTTTTATGCATTCTCTAATATTTTATAATCCAATCCTATATTCTGCAACAGTCTTCTATCCCATAGAAAAAATCCAAGACTATTGTGTATCCATTTCCTTGCTTAACTCAACACTAATATTGTATAAATTGCAAGCACCTTGCTGAAACATGACCCTCCTTTAGTAAATCCATACTGTTTATTACAGAGTATAGATTTTCTGTCAGCCCATTTCTGTATATGAGCTCTTACTATCTTCTAAAAAATCTTTACCATCACACTAGAGATACTGATAGGTTAATACCATAGGTAATGTTATACTGATAGGATAATGCCATTCCACCACCCTTGGTGCAATAGAATTATCCTACACCTGTGGAATCCATCCTGTCCCGAGACTCAAATTATATAGCCTGGTCGAAGGAACAGCCAGTTCAGCTAATCACTCATTTGGCATCCGTACTAATATCCTATCACCTTATTGTCAAAGTTTTATTTAGTTTGTGCAGTAGCTGTAGTATGGTCCACATTGAATTATGGATGGGAGACATAGACATATACACAATCCAAAATGTGGTGCTATAGGAGAGCACCGAAGATTTCTTGTAATGAGAAAAAAAACTAATTAAGAGGTATTGCAGTTAATGGGAACCCCAAGAATGCTTGTGGAAGACCTTATAAAGAGAAAGTACAACTTTCTCTTTATAAGGTCTTTTAAGCCTATAAATGTAATTAGCTCATTGATTCCATCTCTAGTGCTACCTGGAGTCTTCAGTCCCATTCAACTGCAAGTTATTCTACGTTGGACAAACAGGCTAAGCTGTTTCTTTATAACTTTCTGAACACCATTCCTACAATTCCTCCAAGAAACAGAACAAATCGGGTCTAGCAGAGCATGGGATTACTATTATTATTATACAGGCACTTCCATGGAGTCTGAAGACTCATTGCTGGAGACCCAATCTATCATACCTCTCCTTGAACCCATTAACAGAAAAAGCACTCACAACTGACTCTGGCAACCCATTCCACTCATTTACCACTCTCCAAGTAAAAAAATCTAGTACTTGCACCCTTACTGACCACACCTACCTTCTCCAAAATCTTTACCACCACACTAGAGTTACTGATAGGTTAATACCATAGGTAATGTTATATTAATAGGATAATGCCATTCCACCACCCTTGGTGCAATGGCATTATCCTATTCCTGTGGAATCCATCCCATCCTGAGGCTCAAATTATATAGCCTGGTCAAAGGAACAGCCAGTTCAGCTGAATTTGGCATCTATACTAATATCCTATCACCTTTCAGGAATGACCCCTTGTTCTGGTCCCTCTAGCCAAGTGCTGAAACATTTCCACTGCATCTGTCCCATAAAATCCTTTAAGCAACTTAAATTTTTCTATCATATCCCCTGTTTTTCTCCTATCAACCAACTTCTGCAATCTACACACCTTCAATCCATCCTCACAGGGAACATTCCACAGGCCACTCATCATCTTGGCCACTCGCCTCTGAATCCTCTCCACTGCTTCCTCATCAAGAAACTCAAGTTCTGGTCCCATGGGACCAGACTTGAGTACAGTAATCCAAATGTGGATATATCAAGGCCTTATAAAGAGGAATAACAACTTCCTTATCTCTACTTCTTAATGTGTTCGAGTAATCTTATGGGCTACCTTAGCAATATTATTATTACGGGTATCTCCATGGAGTCAGTAGACTCATCGCAGGAGACCCAAACTAGCAAAACAATATCCGTCATCTCTTCTTGAATTCATTTACAGACGAAGAACTCACAACTAAGTCAGGCAATGAATTCCACTCATTCACCACCCTCCAGGCAAAAAACCTTGTTCTCACACCCTTGTTAACCACACTCTTCTTTAATTTCCAGGGATGACTTCTTGTTCTTCCATCGCTATCACACAGCTGAAAAATTTCCCCTGCATCAATCCTATAAAAACCTTTCAGTAATTTAAATGTTTCTATCATATTCCCTCTTCTCTGCCTATCAACCAACCTCTGCAATCCACAAGCTCTCAATCTATCAATGTGGGGAGCATTTTTTACATCACTCACCAACTTAGTCACTCTTCTCCGAATCCTCTCCACAGCCTCCTCATCTCCAAGAAATCCAGGTGACCAGACCTGAGCACAGTAATCCAAATGTGGAAGTATCAACACTTTATAAAGGGGAATAATAACCTCTTTATCTCTGGATGTCAGTGTGTTCCTCAACAACCAAGTAATCCTATATGCAATCTTGGACACCTTAGCAATGTGTCTCCTGAACTTCATCTCCCTATCTACCAACACCCCTAAGTCCCTAGCCTCATCAATCTCTTGGAGTACTGTTACGTCAGTGTAGTACACAGCTGGTAATATTTTAATCCCAAAATGCATAACTTTACACTTTTCCACATTGAACCGACATCCATTACCTTTTGCCCATTCTACCAGCTTATTTAAATCATCCTGCAAACTTTCAACATCAGCTTGATTTTTTATTGTGCTACCCAACTTTGTATCATCTGCAAACAACTGAATATTTCCCTTTAAGCCATTTCCTATATCATTTATATACAAATTAAACAATAATGGCTCAAGCACAGAGCCCTGAGGCACACTACTGGTCACCTGTCTCATCCTGGACTTGGCTCCTCCATACACCACCTTCTGGTATCTCTCCCTGAGTCATTCTCCTATTCATATCCCCAATTTAGTATCCATTCCCATCTGCTCCAATTTGCATAACAGTGTGCCATGGGGTATCTTGTCAAAATCCTTAGCAAAATCCAGAAGTATCACTGTGTAGCCAGTTCCTTTGTCCAACTCAGATGTCATTCTATTATAAAAAGTTAATAGATTGCTAAGTCAGGATCTACCTTGTTAGCCTTCTATAGAGTATCATATCCTGATCCACCCATTCTTGAATTTTGTCTTTAACCAACTTTTCCAATACTTTTACCACTACTCCTGAGATGGTGATTGGTCTGTAATTAACTACTGCAGTTTTAGAGCCACCTTTATGCAAAGGAACCACTTTGCCTAGCTTCCACTCTTTAGGGACCATACCAGAGTTCAAACTTAAATTAAATATCCAAGCAAGAGGCGTTGACAGTTCCTATGCACATTCATGCAACACCCGAGCTGATATTCCATCTGAACCTACAGCAGTGTTTGCATTTAAATTTTGCGATATATTAAATACCTCTGATTTCTTAACTTCAATTCTCGCATTAGTAATTGCTACAGGTACAGAGATATCCTCACTTGGGTGATAGATAGACTTTTGAAAAGTGATCACTCAGTAACTTGACTATTATATCTGATTTTGTCACCTCAATACCATCAGCACCCACTAAAGTTATCCTTCCGAAGTCATTCTTCCTTTTACTTGCCACATAGTGGAAGAACTCTTTGGGATTACTCTTGATCTCATTGGCTAAGGTCTTCTCATAATCTGATTTAGCTTTTCTTACTATGCTTATATGTCCTCTGAACTTTAACTCTCTGTCTACCACTACCCCTAAATCTCTAGCTTCATCTATTTCCTGGAGTACAGTGCCATAAATCACACAGCTTGTAATCCGTTTATCCCAAAATGCATAACTTTACATTTTTTGACATTAAACTGACATCCTTAACTTTTGCCCATATTCACAGTCTATTTAAATCTTCCTGCAAGCTCTCCACATAACCTTGATTAACTATTACTCTACATAATTTTGCATCATCAGCAAACAACTGAATATTTCCTTTCAGGTCATTTCCTATATCATTTATATACAAATTAATTAGTACGGCCTGTTTTTGCCTCAATTCTGCCCCTCCATATACCACATTTTGATATTTGTCCAGCAGCCACCCTCTTATCCTAACCACTGTCATATCCAACCCATTTGTTCTAATTTGTGTAATTCATGTGGTATTCTGTCAAATGTCTTTGCAAAATCATCGTGTAGCCATTTGATTTATCCAACTCAGCTGTTACTCTATTATAAATAGTTAGTAAATTACTAAGGCATGACTGACCCTTCACAAAGCCATGTTGACCCTCATACAGTATCATATTTTTATCTACTCATTCTTGAATTCTCTTTTTTACCAATTTTTCCAGTGCTTCTACCACCACACCTGAGATACCGATTGGTCTATAATTTGCTACTGTAGTCTTAGAACCTCCTTAGAACTTGCACATTCTTGCAAAACCCTAGCTGCAATAGTAAGCTGTAATCTACGAGTGAAGAAGTGGACACAATTTGGTATAAAGTGGATGACAAACAATATCAAACAGGAACTGCAGGTGAAAAAGAGATTATGGAAGAGATATAAGGAGTGGTGTGTTTCTCATCCTCCTACTGTGGCTAGTAGGAGGAGGAGAAATCATTGTGGAAGAATGACATTGTGGGATAAAAATGGGAATAGAGTGACTGATGCAGAGGACATAGTGGGGTTGTTCAATAAACACTTTATTGGAGTATTTCATCCTGGAGAAGTAGGTTTTAATACTAGAGGGATAGGGCAGGTTTGTTAGATAAGAGGAGAGTGTGTTAGAACTCTGGGTGTCAGTAAAGCTGTCGGACTGGATGGTATTTCACCATGGGTTTTGAGAAAATATGCTAAAGAACTGACAGCTCCGTTGACATGGCTTTTCAATGAAAGTCTGGCTGTGGGAAAGGTACCCAAGGAATGGAAGGAAGGTAAGTAAGTGCCATTGCATAAGGGTGGTAGCAGACTGGAAGTGTCTAATTATAGTCCAGTTCAGTGGTGTGTTGTCCTTCGTACTTGCTCAGGCATATTACACACATTCATACACTCAACTGTCTCCCTAAAGTCTGCATATCTACTCCCCCCCCCTTAATAACTCTAGATTCCCTGATTCAGCACATCCACTTCATTCAAGTCCTTTTCAAGTCTCCATATGCCAAATCCATTCAAATGCAAACCATCCATTTTATATAAATCCTTTCACCCATCGAATTCACTCCACACATCCACAAATTCCTCACAAGATATGATACATATCTATTTGTTTCCTAAATGACCAAATAAATCCTAAATAACTTAGTAAGAAATGAGAAATGGTTCATAAAATTGCATAATAGGTGCTAACGGTTTAAATAATGAAAGTTGGAGGTTCTACTAATAAATTCATGAATTACTAATATTTGTAAATATTGCTGATTATATAATATATATATACTGTATATGTGTTACCAAACTTATAATTCAATAGTGCTGTGTGTGTGGAGCAGGTAGTTAGAGAGAGATTAGGATGGTTGTTCAAAGAACAGAGGTAACTGGATTTAAGGAAGAAGATGAAAAGTTGGTTTGATAAGTGTGGAGAGTTGAACTATAGATGTTGATAGTGGCTGTTTGTACGTGATTAGAGGAAAAGTGGAAAGAAATACGAGGGTGGTCTAAAATAGATAAAATTGAGTATTATGCAGTTATAAAATTCTTTGTAAAAGAAGGTTTAATGCCAAAAGAAATTAATTTGAAGTTCATAAAAGTTTATGGGCTCTCTTCTCCTTCATTTTTGACAATTAAGAAATGGGCTGCCGAGATTAAACGTGGCTGTACCAGCCTTGAAGATGATCCACGTGAAGGACATCCAAAAAGTGTAACAACACCAGAAATCATTGAACAAGTGCACGATATGGTATTGGATGACCGGCGAGTCAAAGTGCATGAAATTGCTGAGATTGTAGGCATTTCAAAAGAATGTGTAGGACAGTGATGGCGAACCTTTTTATCCAGGTGTGTCAAACATCTTTTTTTTTTCTTTTTTTTTTTTAAATATTGACGTTGATGTGCCACTTGCATGCATGCATTATAAATTTAACTACTTAATCATAGATGGTAACTTATACATATCATATTAGGACATTGATATACAATCTATGAATTCATATTATACAATTAATTTAATAAACTGAAATTATTGAAATTAGTTTTTTCATCAGAATACCAATATTTTTCAACATCCAAGGTGTGTCACCTGAAACCCTCAAGTATGTCAGTGCTGACACGCATGTCATAGGTTCGCCATCACTGGTGTAGGATATAATTTGCATGAAAAATTGCAAATGAAAAAGCTTTGCACAGATGGGTGACACGCTTGCTCACAGCAGATCAAAATGCACTTGCATGAAAATCTCTGAACAATGCTTGGAACATGCTTGGACAGCTATGAACAGCATTTTAACAAGAATAAAACTTATTTTGTGCATTCATTTATTACTGTGGATGAGACTTGGATTCACCATTACACACCAGAATCCAAACAGCAGTCAAAAACCGTGGACAGAAGCCAAAGAAGACAGTCGGTTCCATCAGCAAGAATGGTCATGGCATCAGTGTTTTGGGATGCAAAAGGTATTTTGTTTATTAATTATCTTGAAAAGGGCAAAACAATAACCGGGGAATATTATTCCGATCTTTTAACCAGACTAGATGAAAAAATTCATGAGAAAACACCCGGTTTGCAGAAAAAAAAATCATCTTTCATCAGGACAATGCACCTGCCCACAAAGGTGTTTTGGCAATGGGAAAATTAAAGGATCTGCAATATGAATTGTTGGAACATCCACCCTATTCCTCAGATTTGGCTCCCTCTGACTTCCATCTCTTCCCAAAACTAAAACTCTTCCTCACTGGTTAGGAAGAGTTTTTCTTTCACAAAGGTTTTTCTTTGAATCAAGAGGTGATCGCAGCTGTAGAGGGGTATTTTGCAGATCTTACTGAGAACCACTACAGGGATGGGATAATGCCACTGGAGCATCACTGGAATAAATGTATTAGTCTTAAGGGAGATTATGTTGAAAAATAAAAATAATTTTAAAATGATAAATTCATTTTTTTCATTGTTAGGCCAAGAACTTTTCAGACCACCCTTGTAGTGGAGATGAATTTATGGAATAGCACCAATGAAAATACCTTTAAAAAAACATAATGCTGTAAACAAGACATCTATCTGAATATGATTAGAGGAAATCTGAGAGAGAGAGTTGGGGGAGGGTGGCTTTATTGGAGGCACCATCCTAGATAGGAGAGTAATATTTTAAGCTAAGACAAATGTGGGGTTTATAAATGTTAGGAGTTCTGCAGGAAAGAAGTAGTGTTTTGAACCAAACCTTTTCTTTTTTTTTTGGAGGCTGAGGAAGCTATTGATGATTGGAAATGTGCTTGATTAGGCTAATTGTGAAAGTTAAAAAGAAGAGAACACCGTTGTTCTTGACTGGTGGAATATTATTGAGATTAAGGTGGAGGTGAAGTAAGATCTTTCTTTCGAGAGACGAGGCAGGATTGTATTGTGGTATCATTGATTGCTAGATTATTTTAACCATACTTGAGAATAGTGAAGATCACTTTTTAAGGTATTGGATCATGTGTCATGAATAGTATTTGAAGTTAATGTTGTTGATATATAGGCGGAAGAACATGAGTGAAAGCATGGAACTCTAGATACTTCACATTGTTAAAGAAATCTGATGAGAGGAAACTATCCAACATGACATGCAAGAAATAACCAGAGGAACTAGCATTGCAGTCACAAAGGGCAGGAGAGAGACCATAAGATCTTAACTTAATTAGGCCTCAATGCCAGACTCAATCAAATGCCTTGGAAGTATTAAGAGCAGTCATGTGAGTTTCTCCAAACTTCATAGCTTGTGTCTAAAGGCAAGTGAGGTTAGCCAGAAGATCTGCCATGAAACAAGAATAGCAGAATTCATATTGATCAATAATTCATTGGTGGATATGCATATATTCTGCCAGGTTGTGTCTGGAGGGGAGGATGAGTAAGTAATCATATGCAGGAGACACTTTTAAGATCACAATATGTCAAGGAGTCTGTTTACTCTCACTGCATGTCTGTGCTCTATTCTTTCATCTAACCAAGCAAGAACTAAAATGAACATCATGTTGGACGCTTAATGGATTGTATACAGCACTCAGAAAGGATTAAAAACAGAATTTAATTCTTCCTATATTTCATTCTCAGTCAATGAGACATCTTCAGAGATTACAGAAAAAACTAATGTAACATAAAAACAAATAACAAACAATACTAAGCCCAACCACGTGGGAGACACTAAAGTCCTATCTAGGTGGAGCGCCCTCTAAGGGTGGTTGTAGGTGGCCTGGAATGTAAGGTGGGACCTCTGGTGATAAGTGTTTCCCAAATCTTAGGAAGCTTAATGCAACCATATTTGTTAAGATTTGGTTGATTCCTGAGATCTGCTGCTGATTCTAAGAATAAAATGAAAACTACAATGAAATAGATAAACAACAACACTGACACTGCAATTAGAATAAATCTCCCTCAAAAACTGATCCCAAGAAATAAGTCAGACTAAGTACAATATACAAAACATGCTGGAATCTCTACCCCACACAGAAAAAAAAAAAACCTCTTTCACACTCACTTTACCAACATTCATGGCATAGACTCCAATATAAATGACATTCATAATCACTTACAGCCATCTAGACCAGGTCTCCTGCTTTTGAAAAACTATCTTGCACATGGTTAGTTTCTGCATTTTCTCATCTGCAGATATTTCCGTGGGAACTGTCTTGTGGAACTGCAACCATCATTTTCCCTATTTCTGCTAAGTCCACAATGACAGAAGCAATAGCTGCCCATCATCCTTTTACAGTTAGGTATGTGAAGAATTTAGTAACCTTGATGTTAATAAAGCATTATGACCTGACATTCTATCATTGCATGTTTGAAAGGAATGCTTTAGAATATTAACGGCACCCTTGGCACATCTGTTTAGCTCGAGTCTTGCAACAGGCAAGTCCCAAAGAAGTGGAAAGTGGGTAAAATTGTTCCACTTCATAAAGGGAGTAGAATAACTGACTCTACAAATTATAGGCTAATTGTCAGTTTAATGTTGCAAAGTGAATGCAAGATCTTGAAATTTGATAGGAGGTTGGGGTGCAGAGTACACAAATAATGGAGAAATTTTGGAGGTGGGAGATATCTAGGGATGATATTGAATATATACATGAAATTCAGGGGTCATATTGCTGAAATGATTAGGGCATTGCAATGTATTATGACAATAATGAAGACAACCTTGACATGCAGAAGCAAAAAGGTTATGATTTCCTTGTTTTTGGTGAGGGCTTTGATCAGGCTACATATGGACTATTGTGCACATATTTGGTTGTCTGCTTTTCAAGGAGGCACTATATTAGAGAGGGTTGGTTCAGAGAAGGTTCACTAAGTCCTTTTCAAATCTGTAGAATGTGTGATATAAGGCCAGATTGAAGGAATCCAACATGTAGAGCCTTGTGAATAGGAGAGGGGCTATGATCAGGATATATAAGTTGGTGAGGGGTTGTTACCAGATTAATGTGGGGATTTTTCAAGTTCTGTAAGCTGCCTCATCATGGCAGAGGGTGATACCGAATGAAACAAGCGAAGCCCATCAGGAGTATATATGCTCCTGGTAGGGTAACCCGATGCTTGAAGGTTGTTCTACTTTGTCCAACTAAATGCTTGCAGGGTACCACATGTCCTTAATTATCCACTATTTAGAATGAAGAAAACCCTACAGAAGTCATGTCAGCTCAGTCATTGAACAGACAAACAAGGACTGTATAATCTTTTGGAGACACCAGGAGAGATGATAAAAAATGTGCTACTGGTGGCAATGACCTTTCCATAAATATAAAGATATTTAAATGTGAATTTTGTCTTGAGAGACAGATTTTTTGTTGAGAAACAGATTTATGATCAGAACATGGATTGTTAGATCATTATATCAACGTAGTGAACTCAAGATTCTGCAACAAGAATTAGCTTGCTATGAATGATCCATCATCAAGGCTGCTTAGAAGGATAAAAAAGAATAGTGTGACAGGAAGGGTAGTCGGCGTGTTGCCTAGGTATGACTGTGGCGAGATGAGGCGGAGAGCAAGGATTATGATTGATATGCTGGCTGAAACGTGTGAGGAGATGGGAGTACAGTTTGTTAATGTGTGGAATGAGTTTGAAGGAAGAAGTGAACTGTATGGGAGAGATGGACTGCATTTGAGTGGTTATGGTGTGAGTCGCTTGGAGAGACTGCTGCTGGAAGGTAGAGAAGTGAGTAGAGTGAGAAAGAATGAATCAGATCAAGCAGGAAGTGATGTGGAAGAGCAGGAGAGATTGAAGAGGTCGTTATGAATGAGGAAGTGAGTGGTATATGTATAGAAAATGAGAGAATGGGTGTGCAAGAGGAGCAGGGAAACGGGGAGGCTCAGGGTGGACAGGGGTACATAGCGTGAGAAAGGTGAATGCTCCGAGAGGAGATGAGAGCATGTGTAGACAGGAAAGAAATGGGATGACCTGTGATCAAGAGGAAGCAGTTGGAATTGAAAAGGGTTTTAAAATGAATGAGCAGAAAGGGCATATTTTAGTAATCTACTTATTACAATAAAGTGACTGCTTCCTTGGACAGAGGAGAAGGATACACAGTAATATACTTAGATTTTGCAAAGGCTTTTGATAGAGTACCTCATGATAAATTGATAGTCAAACTAGAGCAGATGGGGGTTAGATATTAGATTAGTACATTGGATTGGAGACTGGCTATCTGATAGGTATCAACAAGTTGTGTATGGGGGAGCGATATCCAGGAAAAGGAAAGTTACTAGTGGAGTGCCTCAAGGGTCTGTTTTGGGGCCATTACTGTTTAACTTGTATATTAACAATATAGGTGAAGATTTGGATGGAGATATTCAGTTGTTTGCAGATGATGCAAAGTTGGGACGAATCATGAAGAGTAGTGAAGATGTTGTGGCCTTACAAGAAGACTTGAATAAATTGAGTGATTGGGCATGGAAATGAAGATGTGAGTTCAATGTTGCAAAATGTAAGGTTTTAAAATTTGGAAAACAAAGATGGGATGCAGAATTTATGCTTGGTGAGGATATATTGTTGGAAATGGAAGAAATAAGAGATCTGGGGGTAATAGTGGATAAGGATCTGAAATTTAGGGGACACATAGCCAAAATTGTGAAGACAACACAAAGGCTTCTGGGAATGATGCGGAGGACATTGACGTGTAGACGTAGGGAGATTCTTGTTCTGTTGTATAAGGTTTGATTAGGCCACACATGGACTATTGTGCCCAGATTTGGTCACCTGATTTTCAGAAGGATGAAGAGATGTTGGAAAGGGTCCAGAGGCGATTGACTAATGTAGTTTCTGACCTCTGGAGTGTCGAGTATGAGGAAAGATTGAGAAGATGTAATTTGCAGAGTCTGGTGGACAGGAGGAAGAGAGGAGATATAATAGAGACCTACAAGTTGGTAAGGAGATGTTATAGGATCAATGCTGGAGAAGTTCTACAGAAAATAGTGGGAGAACCAGAGGTCATCCTTGGAAACTGTATAAAGAGGGTGTGAGTAGGGGAGCGAGAGGCAGGTTTTTTTCGTGCAGATTTGTGAATGATTGGAATGCCTTGCCTGAGAGTGTGGTGTCTGCAAGGAGTTTGAATGTGTTCAAGGCACGGTATGATGAGCTGTGTGTGTGTGTGTGTGTGTGTGATAAAAGGAACTCCCAGATGAGTCTTTGACTCCATGAGGTCTTGGGGTAATAATAATAATAATGTATGACAAGATGGCCAGAATCTGGAGAATTAACAACAGTCAAAGGAAATCTTTCATTACTGAGATGCTCCAGAAGGAGGACAAGAAGGAGTTGGTTACTTGATCCAAAAGACCATTAAGCACTGTGTCATAGACTTTAAAGCTGTGAATAGTAGACTTGCAGTAGTAAGATTAAATGGTAAACCACTAAATATATCTATTTTACGAGTATATGCACCAACAACCTCATACGATGATGAGGAAGTAGGTCTCTTTTATGACTACAATAACTTGATTCGTGAAATACACCCAAGGAAGACTTTCTAATAGTACAAGGAAAACTGTCAGTAGGTAGTTAGTAATGATGTATACTCTTCATGTAGCACTGTTATAATATCCTGTACATACCCTGAGGCCACATATCAGGAATTTGATAAATCTGTAGTACAGTCACAGGACATAGCAACATTTGGCCTTTTTGCTGGAACTACCTGGATTCAGTTCCCATATATCTTATGCCAGAAACCATTATAAGGACTTTTCAACTGAGGACAAGTTAGCCAGTTGGCCAGAATTTTGTTGTTATCATTGTGATACAAACTTAAGTAGTGCAAGGATTCACTGAGGGAGGGGGGGGGTCCTTTCAATCACTCATACATAATATTATCTCTTCTTGTACACATTCACCAAAAATGCTCATTTAATGGTAGTCTATTCCACACATTCGCTACATGTCATAAGAAGAAACTAGACTTTGTATGTTTCCTAGCTACCCTCTCAGTTAGCTTCCACTGATTCCCCCCCCCCTCTAATTCTATATCTGCTTGCCATAAGCTTCAAAATCTCACTTGTTATCTATATTGTAGGAGTCCCTCACGATCTTATCTCTTTGATAGGATAGTGAGTAGGATAGACACATTCTCTGTCTATCCTCATGTGCAGTTGCATAGGATTGCAGTGGCCAGTTTTTATCTTTTTTATGTACTAGATCTTTTCAGTTGTTTTTCCATCTTCTGAAGTGATCATATCTGCACTCATTTTAGATGTGGTCTTATCAAGGATAAAGTGGAAAAATAACTTGATGTTAAGCAAAATAATAACATTTTCTTACCAGTGTTATCTTCAAAAGTGCAGTTATTCAATATGATAACTTCACAACATGTCCTTATTTCAGCTATGTTTGATATACAGTAATCTATGTTTCAAGCTTCATTTACCTGCACATTTACTTTCATTTATTTACTTCATTTACTCTGTTCCAAATGCATAATCTTACATTTCTCAACACCGAGCTAACATTTTCTTTTTCTCCCCCCCCCCCCATTTTTCTTCCATAAAGCTCTTTATTTTCTTACCAAAATAGCCATAGAACATACTTTATTAACAGATATAATACACTAATCTGTGGTTGCTTTGTCCATAATTCTAATCAACTCAGCACATAATAACCTTGGTTAGATGGGTTATCATCATCAACAACATTTCAGTTGAATGTTGGACAAATGCTTTTCATTTGTCCAACATTCGACTGAAACATTTGTTCCAAAAATTTTCATCTCTCCATTTTTCTTCAAGGTGAATTATGTTTAATTTTTATGGGAATCCTACCTTATGAAAGATTCAAAACTAATAGTACATTAGTACCATGTGCTGAAGATTAAATAATTCAGAAATCTTGATCTACAGACTAAACATGAAATTTTTAAAAGACACTTCAGCATTGAATAATTGGATGATGATTATGGTCTCCAGCACTTGATAGAATTTATCTGCCACCTTAAGATACTCGCAAACATCAGTGCCTATTTGTCCAAACAGAGCTGGCAAAGTTGGGATCTTTGCTATAATTTCGGTATAATAATCGCTCTACTCTTACTGAATGGTATTTAATTACATTTAGGATCTCGGCTAAAATTTGTCAAGACATCCCAGTTTTATTTTAAATTGGACTGTATTTAGTGGTAAGATTGAGACTATATTTAGTGTTAAGTTTAGGCAAAATGATTCACAACAATATAAAATTGTTATGTTATAAATGACAAATATTCTGTTGTAATACTGGATGATGCTACCATATTAGAAGGAATGAATGCTATTGTAAGCTGTGTATTTTTATGATTGTCGTGGATCATTTTTATACTTTCCTCCCCTATTGGTGCATGTAATTTTAAGTTGTCTTCCTGATTTCTGCTAAATATTTATCAGAAATCAGGTGTTATCCCATGGTCAACAAATTAGAAAGTCCTTTTTACATTTTAGAAAGAATGGTATTTCAAAAATATGTTTGTACATTCCTTTCTGAAATTACACTGTTGCTACTGTTTAGTGATGTTAAAGAATAGAAACTGAGAAGTAGAATACTGTGTTCCTTTTATTTGAAAAGGAACACAGTATTAACATCAATAAGTAGGTTAATGTTACTTACCTTTCTTGTCATTTTATTGTGTAAAATAAAAAAACTTTTATTTTTTATATATATTTTTCAGATAATGACTTATTATGTAATGATTTCTTTTACTTTTAATTGTAATAAAAAATTTTAGTATCAAGTGATGAAAGATACTGGAATAAAAGTTTCGATTAATATAGCATTTTGTCTCTTTTTTTCCTGTTGTGCATTAATGAAGATTTTAATATTTTAAAAACTTACAATTTAGGATATAACTTGTTATTTTCACAACTGATTAGTTATACTCCTTTCCATTATATAATAGAAAATGTCATTCTTCAATGATTTTAGAAAAACTTATTTTTGAAATTGAAGTTTCACCAGTAGTTAGGATATTTCAGATAGATTTATGATCATATTATTTTCTGTTATAACTGTTAATTGCCCATTGTTAAGTGAATCATGTTTAATTTCTGTACATTGTTTCATTGAAATAGCCTTGCTGTTTTTCAGTTGTTTGTAGAATAACTGAAATGGATTATACAATATATTGTGTTTTGTTAAAATCCCAACTCATTTTGCATAAACATGAACAGCAAATTTTGCTCAAGTGTTTCGCTTCACCAATTATCTCTTCAGCAAAGGTTGACTGATTGGTAGAGTCTCTGCTACTAATGGCTCGCAAAAAGTTAAGTAAGTTTGAACACAGTTAGTAGTTAGAAGGGACAATCATTTGATGCTGTTGGCACACTCTCCCTCAAAGAGTCTTTGAACTCCCTGGAGGTGTCACATAAGAATAATAATAATCTAGTACTATCCCCTGCCAAAAGTATTATCAAATTTCAATAAATAGGCTTAGGTGTTGGTACTTATTCATAATAGCTCTTTACTGTATAAACTTGCTTTGCATTTGCAGGTGTTTCTGCTTGCCGGCATCTGCATGTTCTCAGATTCCTTTTTAGATTTTTCTAGTTCTCATCTTCTAACCTTCTTTTCTTCATAGCTGTTTACAGTGGCCCTTTCCCATGTAAACTTTTGAACTTTTCTGCCATCCAGGCAAGTGACCAATTCCTAATTCTCAATAGTATTCATTCTTCTTTCATTCTCTGGACATGTCCATATCATTTCAAAGCATCTTTACCTTTCATTGCCTGTTTTGAATGTTTGTTAATACAAATTTCAGACTATAAGAGTAAAAGGAAGTAAGTAGAAGTTGTACAGATGAAGTATGACAGTCCGAAATTTGCATCCATAAGTCATCATGCTCTCTCTCTAATTGCCTGATACAGCATCTTAGTTTCTTTGAAACTCCATGAAATACCATTTATGGTTTTTCATCGGGTTCATCACTTGTACATAGTGTTCCATCACTGTGTACAAGTGATGGAGCAAGAGTTCAGATTTTTTCTGAAATGAGCAAAAAACGCCTTGACTTTCAAGACTTTTATAATATTGTAGAGTTTATTCTTTGTCTACCAGGAAGTACAGCACCTGTTGAGAGAATATTTTATGTTATGAACAGTATGTGGTCAAAAGAGAAATCTAGATTAAGTGTTGAGACAATGAGGACTGTTATTTGTAAAATTTGTTATTTATGGGGTCAAGAAGGATCAAAAGCTAGATTTTTCTCTCATAGAATGATACATAATTAGAATGGCTTGCTTTTGTAGATATCAAGTATAGGTAGAATGAAGGAATTTAAGAAAAGGTTTGACAGCTCATGTAGGTGATATGTGATCTCCCTTGATTAGTTTCTGACTCCCTGGAAGTCTCTGCTAATAATAATAATATGTGCCAATGCTTAGTAATTGGTTATTTTGTTACTTATCGAAGTAGTATAACATCCCCCCCCCCCCGCAACAAAATCTGTTTTAAATATGTTATCATTAATTCATGATATGTATCCTCAAAAATTGTACAAGGTAGTACTGTATTATTAAGTTTGCATTATTACTAGTTCCCTTTCTTCTTCTAATTCAGTAGGCTCTGTACATTGTATTCTCTCAATCTGTCCTGATATCTCACATTCCATAGAACTGATACAGACTTAATAAACCTTCTCTTGAACCTCTGAGGATACCCTAATCCTTCTGAAATTTAGGCGAACAATTCTGTGCACAATAATCTATATGCATCCTGATGAAGGTCTTATATAACTATACCTTCTTTGCTTCTGGATGTCAGAGTCCTCATCATTGCCATAATCCATTGTGGTGGTCTTACAATTTCACAGTGTGACTCCCTAACCTTCAAGCCTCTGTTCACTATCATTCTTAGATCTCTCTTCCATCTTCTTCAGAATTTCCCCATTAATTGCACATTCTGCATCCCATCCTTGCCTACCACATTTCAAGACCTTATGCCTTGCACCATTGAACTGATAGCTCTACTCTCTTGCCCACTCACAGTCTGTTGAGATTCCTCTGTAAGGATACATCTGCTCTGCTCTTCATATCTGTTTGCAAATGATACAAAGTTGGAAAGAACTATCATCAGTTAAGCCTGTTCCATCATCATTAGTATTCATTAAACAATAATGGTTTCAAAACTGATCTCCCTATTGCAATCTGCTAGTGACCTTCCTCTTTTGTGAAACCATTCCCCTATATACAGCCTGATGATACTGATCTGACAGCCAATTACCTATCCAACTTACAAGTCTCTTATCTAGTTCCATCCATTTCAATTTAGTTGGCAGCTTGTTGTGTGACAGTATCAAAGGCCTTTGAAAAATCCAAGTGTACCACTGTTTTATGCATCTCCTTGATCTAGTGACTTTTGTAACCTTGTTGTAGTATATAAGAAGATTGCCAAAACATGACATCTGCTTAACAAACCCATGCTTGACCATCAGAGAGAATAATGCTATTATCAAACCCAGTTCTGAATTGTACTTACCAACTTTCAAACACCTTAACACCTCCCCTTCTTCTTCAAAACATGAAGTGATATATTGTCAAGTCGTACTGCCTGAAATTATGGCTAAGAAGAAACAAAAGGACAGTATCAGATTTGATTTTGATCCTATAAATGAAGCATTTAAAGTAGAAGTTGGAAAGAAATTAAAAAGTTTGGAGAAAACAGGAAGAGAATTAGAAGAACTGTGGGAAGAAACAAAATCTACAGTCATAGAAGCAGCAAAGAGGACTCTTAATAAAGCAACAAGAAAGAAATATTGTAAATGGTCATTGGAAGAAGCTATTCAAATAGCAGAGGAAAGAAGAAAAATGAAATTTCAGAGAAAGAAAGAAAAGGTTAGACAACTGAGTCCAGATTTTCAAAGACAGGCTAGGAAAGATAAGGAAAAACATCTAAACAAAAGCTGCAAGGAAATATTGAAGAAAGCAATATTATGGGTCGAATAAGAGATCTGTTTAGAAAAATAAATGATGCTACAGGAAAGTTTATCCCTAGATTAGGAGTTGTAAATAGTAATTCGGGTTAATGTCTGATGGAAGAAGAAACAGTGAAATAAAAGATGGAATGAGGTATGTACAGGATTTGTACAAGAAAGATAATAAGTTTTAAAATAGGTATACCATGAGTAGACAAATTTTCCATTATTAAAGATAATAATATTGAAGGAGAATTTGAAAGGAGAGAATTTTTTGAGGAACCCATGATGATGAAAAGTGAAGTGATATTAGCAATGGAACAGCTGCCAAAAGGAAAAGCTCCTGGAGTGTCAGTGGAATTATTGAGAGCAGCTGGAGATAAAGTAGTGAATATATTCGCTGATTATGGAAAGAACAAGAGAATTTCAGAAAGAAGTATTCATCTGTTTTATTGATTATAAGAAAGCTTTTGATTGTGTGGGTCACAACAGACTGTGGATTGTAATGAGATCAATGGGAATACCTGTACATCTAATTCTCTTGATAAGAGAGCTTTATGACAATCAAGAAGCTTCAGTAAAAACATTCTTTGGAGAAAAAGTGTTTCAGTGGAAAAAGGAAGTGCAGCACGGTTTTATACTGTTGCTCTACCTTTTTAATATTTATAGTGAATGTGTCATGAGAATGGCTGATTTAAACAAAGATCCAGCTGGAATTAAGATTAGTGGCAGAAAAATAAATAATTTAAGATATGCAGATGATACAACCCTCATTGTAGAAACTAAGAAAGATCTAGAGCAGTTGATTCTATTGGTTAAGACAAAGTAACAAGCCAGGCTTGATTTAACACATCAGCAAACAAAAGTGATGACTTCTGGAAATTTAAATGAATTTACAATAGAGGGAGATAAAATAGAAATTGTTGAAAGTTATGATTTACTGGGGTCCAGAATCAGAAATGATGGCAAATGTGAAGATGAAATTAAAATTATTATTATTATTATTATTATGTGACACCTCCAGGGAGTCCAAGGGACTCATCAAGGAAGAAGGATAGTAAATAACAGTAAAAAAAAACGATAAAAATAATAATAAAAGAAGGATAGTCATGGGAAAAAAAGTGATGTTAAACCTGACAAAAATTATGAAAGATAGAGGTGTGAGTAAGGCCACAAAACTTAGAATTGTCAAAGCAGTGGTATTTCCAGTAGTGATGTATGGATGTGAAAGCTGGATTATTAAGAAGAAAGATAGGAAGCAAACTGATTCTTTTGAATTATGGGTGTGGAGGAGACTATTAAGAATCTCATGGACTGCTAGAATGACCAATAAGGTTTTAGAGAATATAAAGATAGAATGCTCCTTGGAAGCAATGATTGCTAAACAGAAGTTGATGTACGAGGGTGGTCTGAAAAGTTCTCAGCCTAACAATGAAAAAACGAATTTATAAATTTAAAATTATTTTTATTTTTCAACATAATCTCCCTTAAGACTAATACATTTATTCCAGCACCATTATCCTGTCCCTGTAGTGGTTCTCGGTAAGATCTGCAAAATACCCCTTTACAGCTGCAATCATCCCTTGATTTGAAGAAAAACCCTGACCAGCAAGGAAGAGTTTTAGTTTTGGGAAGATATAGAAGTCAGAGGGAGCCAAATCTGAGGAATAGGGTGGATGTTCCAACAATTCATATTGCAGATCCCTTAATTTTCCCATTGCCAAAACACCTTTGTGTGCAGATGCATTGTCTGATGAAAGATGATTTTTTCTTCTGCAAACTGGGTCTTTTCTCACAAATTTTTTTGTCTAGTCTGGTTAAAAGATCGGAATAATATTCCCTGGTTATTGTTTTGCCATTTTCCAAGATAATTAATAAACAAAATACCTTTCGCATCCCAAAACATCGATGCTGATGTCGGTGCCATCTGCTTTCCTGCTGATGGAATCAACTTTGTCTTCTTTGGTGCTGAATAACTGGCTTCTGTCCACTGTTTTGACTGCTGTTTGGATTCTGGTGTGTAATGGTGAATCCAAGTCTCATTGATAGTAATAAATGGGTGCATAAAATCAGTTTTATTCTTGTTAAAATGCTCCAAGCACTCTTCAGAGATTTTCATGCGAGTGTGTTTTTGATCTGCTGTGAGCAAGCGCGGCACCCATCTTGCACAAAGCTTTTTCATTTGCAATTCTTCATGCTCTTTTAAAATGCCTATAGTCCCAGCAATTTCACGCACTTTGACTTGCCGGTCATCCAATACCATATTGTGCACTTGATCAATGATTTGATCAAGTGCACAATATGGTATTGGATGACCTTGATCAACGTGAAGGATGTCCAAAAAGTTGTTGCACTTTTTGGACATCCTTCACGTGGATCATCTTCAAGGTTGGTACGGCCATGTCTGAACTTGGCAGCCCATTTCTTAATTGTTGAAAATGAAGGAGAAGAGTGCTCATAAACTTTTATTAACTTAGAATGAATTTCTTTTGCCGCAAAACCTTCTTTTACAAAGAATTTTATAATTGCACGATACTCAATTTTATCTATTTCATGGGATACAGACAGCTGTAAAAACAAACTACTTGAGAGAATGACTTGCAGTTTCACATAGATGCTTATGACAGATGTAAAAATTTAGAAAAAAAAAAAAATTGTGCCGATAGTGTTGCCATCTATGGTCGAGCCCAAGAGCTTTTCAGACCACCCTCGTACTTTGGACATATTATGCAAGCTGATGAATCATTGAAAAAGGCAGTTATGTTGGGGAAGATTGAGGGAATGAGGAAAAGAGGAAGACTGCAAAACAGTTGGATGGACAACATAAAAGAACTTATCAACTTGAACTTGTAATAACTGAAAGAAAGGACAAGAGGCCGAGTGGGATGGAGAACCTTTGTTCATAAGATCACCAGGAGTCGAAAACTACTGAATGGTGCATAACACTGCCTTATTAAGATTAAAGTTTCCTCGTTCTCTCCTCCACCATATTCTGTACACACAGGGGTCTCATAACGTTGCATTCATGAGCATGAAATACCACAATAAACTGCTCATTGAATACTTCAACTATATTCTCTACATCAGTTACCAGTCTACTATTATTATCCACTATCATTTTCCCATAGTCATTTTTACTTCTATTTGTCACATATCAAAAGCACTCGCTATGATTTTTCTCAGCTTGATTGTCTAATTTCTGCTCATTCTGTACTTTTGCTGTCTCAACCAATTGTCCTTTCATGTGAGGCACTTTTTTGCAGTGAAAAGGATCTTCCAGTGATGGTACTGGAAGACCCCCTTTTTTTTTTTTTTTTTTTTTTTTACTATCCTATTTTTTAGACCACCATGACTGGGATCTAATGCCTCATCACTGTATTTACTATGTGGTGCGACACATGGACATTCAGAAAGGGGGGGGGGGGTCTGGTAATCATACTACTTTGCCTCTGCTTCAGCAAAATGGCTGGCTTTGGATTAGTTTGCCTGCAAGGGTTATTGATGCTGCAGTAAGTCTCTTTCTGCATGGTCCAAGAAGACAAGACCCAAGGTTTGCTGGTGTGGTGTCCAGGGTAGCCCTCGCATTCCACTCCTGAGAATAGTCATTGCTAGCTGGAGATTGGACATCCATGTGTGGCTCAAGTGGGTGGGAGTACTGGCACTGAACCAACATTTTCCTTAGAACGAATGAATTTTTCATTCTCTTGTTTATCAGTGACTGTCAACAAGCCCCAACCAAGTGTAGAAACCTTTAGAACATCAACAGAAAGCCAAAACAGAAAACATCTGACAGCAACAAATACACTACCTTTCTTGATGTTGCATTCAACAAGGGAATACCACTGCCACATATCAAAAGCACTCACTATGATTTTTCTTGGTTTGATTGTTTAATTTCTGCTCATTCTGCACTTTTTCTATCATAACCAACTGCCCTTCCATATGAGGCAACTGGTTGTGCCTCACATGGAAGCACAGCTCTTCCAAAAATGCAAAAATGATCAACATCTTCCAATCGTTCTTCATCCAGAAGGGTTTGGAAGGGCTGGATGGATCCCCAAAATCATTTAAGATAGTATGTTAAGGGGACATTCTTATTGAAACAACAATGGCTGCATATAATAAATTTAGTTTAATCCTTTATCCAAGTGTGTGCAAACAAAGTTTATGCCTGAAAGTATCTTCAGGACTGGGGTAAAGTGGTACAACACCGGGCAACTCCTTGCATAGGAGGAGATGACCTTGCTAATGCTTCTGCCTTGGTATCTCCACTTGGGCCTGGCTCCCACTGAAGAGACCTCAAAGGTCGAAACTAGTCTGGGTAGTGGCCCTTCCCTTAATGCATAACATTATACATATCCGCAAGGAGATGTGTTTTGCATTATGGGAGATACTAAGATAGGAGTGTTGGTAGCTTGCTCTACCTTTGCAAGGAGTGCCCTGGTGTTGTACCACTTTACCCCAGTTCTGAAGATACTTTCAGGCACAAACTTTGTTTGCACACACTTGGATAAAGGATTAAACTAAATTTATTATAGTCTGACCAAGTGAAAAATAAACTTTCAATGGCTACATAATCTGGAAAAAAAACTATTTCATGCAACATCCATTGAGGGTAATCACTGTCATTCCCACATAAGCACAATTTTAAATGAAAAACCAAGGAATGATAGCCATGAACAGTGTACTCATACATAGGGTTAGTCACCTAGTACCTATCCTTCCTTTCAACACACCTAAACCACCATCATCTGTGGTGATGATTTAGGTGCATTGAAAACTGTTCTAAACTTTCCAGTTAAGTGTTACATTCCAAACCCACTGCTTTAAATGTCAGAAGTATAGCCATTTTCATACTGCCTGCCATGGTTCTGCCATCTGTGCCTGATGTTGGCAGTAAAGATCATAAGAACAAAGATTGTAAGCACAAAATACCTAAACAGAACAGAGCATTCCTTATCAAGAGGTTAAGAAGCAGAATACCATTAAAGTTGCAATATCCAATGATAAACCTTCTTATGCTGAAAAGGCAGCTGTAAAGAAAGTGTTAGTACAGATATTGACACATATTTCAGTCCTGCCTTCTCATAACTAGAACTCATAAAAATTTATATGGACTCACTCCATAGGACAAAAATGGTCCTGCTACATCAGAATTCACTAATTAAAAAAAAATCATGGAACCTGCATCATAGAGGATCAAAGACATGCCTCTACATTCATTAACATATGTCATGGATACTTCTGTTCCCCCACAAGAAGATAATACATTTAATATACTTAGTGCCCTAGAGGGAGTCCAGTTTCATGACATCTTGGATATTTTTCCTGATAAAGAAGAAATGGACACTGGTCATCCACTATTCTCTAAAAATAAAAAATCCAAGGCCAATGAAGACAATACCTCACCTCATTGGAAGCCAGATGATACCACCAAAAACAAATTATTATTATTATTATTAAATAATGAAAACATTTCTACAATGGAATTTTCGTGAATTCCGTCAAAACATTGATGACATCAAGGCTATTTTGCAGAAGTATATACCAGTCTGCTTTTGCCTACAGGTAACATACTTGAAGTCTGGCAAT
This sequence comes from Typopeltis vanoorti, assembly GCF_054136105.1. NCBI lineage: Eukaryota > Metazoa > Arthropoda > Arachnida > Uropygi > Thelyphonidae > Typopeltis > Typopeltis vanoorti. The sequence goes on from NC_143552.1 coordinate 165,419,328, forward strand.
GATTAGGCATTACAAAATATAGCCATCATTTGTAAGGATAGGGGATGGACCTGCCCATGAAGGAGTTGCCATACTTGTGGGCAATCATATGCCTTTCTAGCAAGTCCCACATAATACAAACATGGGGGCAGTTGCTATTTGACTCTCAGTCAAAACCCTTATAACTGTATACTGCATCTTCTTACCTCCTGCTGCAGATATCTCTTAGGATGACTTGATGATATTATAATGTAGTTACCATCCCCTTTACTGGGGATTTAAATGGACACAACACTGGGGTAGTGCCCAAACTAATATCACAGGAAGAGTTGTCAAGCATGCTCAACAATTTTTCCCTCGTGAATACAGGAAACAATACCTTCTTTCATATGCCTACCTGAACATTCATTGCCATTGATTTAACAGTTTGCTCACCCTCTGTCCTCCCACTGTTTAAGTGAGAGGACAGAGGGTGAGCATGATATTCACCTTTTTGTATGGGCAACCATGTACTACCTCACAGACATCATGATGGAAAATGATACCAGCTCACCTTCTCTTCCCTAGCGAATTTGATTCTGTGAGGGTCAAGCTCGCTTCCTATCAGCAATCTCATATCAGAGTATATTACACAAGTTGCCAGAACAGCATCCTAAAACATATAGTCAGTTACCACATTTTCCTAAACTGTGGTGGAATGCTGATTATACAGCATCCAAGGAAGCAAAAAAAGAAAGCTTGGAGTATCTTCCACCAGTACTCCTGAGCAAGACACATCCATCATCAAAGACAAAAGGAATTTTGAATCCAATACACATCTTCCATAACTAAAGCAACCAACATTAAAGCAGTCTTGGACAACATCTGGAAAATCACAGGCTGATATACCATCCATTATTCTCCATCCTTGAACATATGGGTGTGCAGTCGCCAGCCCGTCAGCAATTGCCAACGCTCAGGGAGATTTTTCTGTGGCTTCATTCCACAAGATAAATCAACCAGAGCATACATGCAATTGACAGACATAGCAGACTACATAGATAGATAGGATTTGCTGCCCTATTATAATGCTAATTAGGTTTCTACAAAGTCTGGTTATTTGGCTGTGACAAGCCTTGCAGATATGTCTAATGTTATGTATTAAGGGACCTCAATAAAGGTCTAAACTAGTCTGGGTTGTGGCCCTTCCCTTAATGCATAACATTAGACATATCCGCAAGGAGATGTGTTTTGCATTATGGGAAATACTGAGAGAGGAGTGTTGGTAGCTTGCTCCACCTTTGCAAGGAGTGCCCTGGTGTTGTACCACTTTACCCTAGTCCTGAAGATACTTTCAGGTGCAAACTTTGTTTGCTCACACTTGGATAAAGGATTAAACTAAATTTATTATACTCTAACCAAGTGAAAATAAACTTTCAACATCTTTCTCTAAATCCAGAGTAATTTATTAAAAAAGGGTGGCACACCATTTGGCAACTCCTATAGATAGAGATGATCTGCTAATGCTTCTGCCTGGTATCTCCACTTGGGCCTGGCTCCCACTGAAGAGACCTCAATAAAGGTCAAAACTAGTCTGGGTTGTGGCCCTTCCCTTAATGCATAACATTAGACATATCTGCAAGGAGATGCTGAGAGAGGAGTGTTGGTAGCTTGCTCCACCTTTGCAAGGAGTGCCCTGGTGTTGTACCACTTTACCCTAGTCCTGAAGATACTTTCAGGCGCAAACTTTGTTTGCTCACACTTGGATAAAGGATTAAACTAAATTTATTATACTCTAACCAAGTGAAAAATAAACTTTCAAGATCTAACATGCCATTTGTATATCATTTACCCTAAGGTACATGGATGGAAGGAAGGGGGGGAAGTGAACCGATATCATACATCATTCTGGTGGATGAAACAAAGTAACTTTCTGTGTAAACATATTTACACAGTGCTGCTGTTGCAAATAATAGAAATGTTCGATAAATATATTGTGAAATGAAAAGTGTTCAGGGATTTAAAAAAGTTTGGGAAATGCTGCTCTAAGCTCTGGTTCATGTTTTCAAGTTATTAATTTTTCCACAGTAATATTTATGTACTGTATATCAGTCTACAATTGGTCCGCTCGGTTAGCCTAGTGGTTTTGCGCTTCGCAACCATATGATTGGGGAAGGAGTGTCCCAGGTTCGATTCCCGTCGAAGACGTGAGGAATTTGAGGATCTTCCTCAGCCATAGCCAAGTTAGCCGGTCTTGGGTGCAGGCAGTAGGGTTTTACCTGCCAGTTTATCTGGCGTTTTTCATCCTGCTAGCAGGCAAACCGGCCCTGTGAACATACGCTACTACAGCCAAAATATATCCCCCCCCCCCAGCGGCAGGCTAGGTGACAGGTTGGTTGGGAGCGGTACTAACAAGAAGTCGCATCTAAGTAACATGCGGACCCTGCATAGGAAGCGGGAATAATGCTTAGTGAAAGAAGATATCAGTCTACAATTGACCTCTGAAAATTGCTCAACTCTGATTCTTTTCGAACTTCAGTATGCATCTTTCTGTTTGAAATCTTTTGCATGCTCTTATTTTCTGAGTATTACTCAACAAGTTCAACAAATGAACATGTGTAACTTTGACATTTGTCTCATTATTGATACTTGTCTCATTCCATTCAGTGATACTTGTATTTAACCTACTCTATACTGGGCACTGTAACTTTCTGTTTGCAATCTTTCACGCACCCTTATGTTCTGGGTGTCAATCAACAAGTTCAACAATTGAACATATGTAGCTTCAAAATTTGTCTCATTACATTGAATAATCTTTGAAGATGAGATACTTAATCTGTCTAGGAATCTTGGTAAGTAATGGGAACTTTTCATGGTATCTGCATAAGTGCTAACCATTTAAAAACTGAAAGCTGGAAGGTTCTATTAATAAATTTGTAAATTACTCATATTTTTAAACATTGCCAGTATAAACTGAATTTGATTATAGATTTTAGTTTGCTTATATGTGTATATACAGAACTCCTAAATTTACTGAATGCATTTTAGATATGTATATTGTATTCTTTCAGAATCTTCTCTTATATTTTTTTAAAATTTTACATGTAAGTTAGCTTTTTTACATTTTGTCTGTATTCTCTAAGATCATTCTTACTTGTCACTAGGAATTTTCCATGTGATGTGGTCTTTTCCAGGACTGCCTCCTTAACTTCTTATTTCCAACATAAAGTTCTGATTGTTCTATCCTTGGAGAAAACTTCTTCACATGCTTTCTTTTCTGAATCAGTATTTTTCATATTGTACTAATGGATCTCTAAGATGTTTTTCTTATTAAAATCTTTTGCTTTTTTTTTCCAATAATATTTGTATATTTGAGTCTACACTTCACTTCTGAATGCGATTGAAATTTGTTTCTTTTTAAAACTTTCATACATATTTTTCTCTTTGTTACAGTACTTATTTTTATGTGCTTTTCAAGACTAAATGGTGATCACTTCCTATTTTAGATCTCCTGTGTGCACTTGTATTTTTTATTTTATTATTTTTTTACATAATCCCCTTCTCACACATACACACAAATGCTGTTCTACAAAATAGAGGTAGCTGAAATGAGAAAGAGAAGCAGATTCAGTCTGTTTGAAGTTGGACTGTAAAAGAATGTTGTGCTGATGCTCATGCTAAAGATGAATTGATATCTTTTTTGCTTGAAAAATGACTGGACTGCTATGTTTTGGTAGTACTGAAGGTAAGATTATCCTCACTGCATCAGAGAATAGCAGGAACATCTGTGTTTAAGATGCTACTTGTAGATGTTCTTGAAGCTTGTGATATTTGGACTCTGTAATACTTGTCAAATGAGTAAGAGGAATGCATACTATCATTGGTAGAGCTATGATAAAGTTATTGGTAAGTAGAAGAATGTCATTTATGTATAGAATAAATAATGGGGAAGTCTAAAAAAGAGGAAGCCATTCAATGTAATGCATAATAGGGGAGTGAGAGGCAGGTTTTTTTCATGCAGAGTTGTGAATGATTGGAATTCCTTGCCTGAGAATGTGGTGTCTGCAAAGAGTTTGAATGTGTTTAAAACATGGTATGATGAGCTGTGGGTGTGATAAAAGGACCTCCCAGATGAGTCTTTGACTCCATGAGGTCTTGGGGTGGTAATAGTAATAATAATAATAATAATTGACCAGAGAGAGAGAGAGAGAAAACTGGCTATCCACAAAGAATAAAAGATATATCCAAGGATGACAATTAGCTTAGTGTTGATGCCAGATCTTATCAAATTCCTTGGAAATGTCAAGAGCAACAACCATACAGGTTTCTCCAAACCCATGTTGCCAGAGGCGGGTGATGGATCTCTGCCATGGATCTTGAGCAGGGCTTGAAAACTGCACTTGTCTACTCATCTATGGTGAGTGAGAATTTTTAGCTGATGAGTAATAAAAAGCAGAAGAGGAATTTCAGTTTAATCATCAATTTTATTTATGTAATGCCAATTCTGTTTTATGTCATAAATAGTGTTTTGTATGTTTATCTTACTTACTGCACCTGTTGAGGAATGTTTGGAATTATAAATGTCTGTTTTATCAATTATCACTGATTTTGTTGTAATGGAATATGACAACCATTATGAGGAGGATATGATATGTATGCATCATTTTATCTTTAGAAAGTACTCAGTCATACCTCAAGATAACAAGTTAATCTGATATGGCGATGTAAAATAAATATGCAGCAGCAGACAATAGCAATTAGCTTATTTCCTTTCCAATGATGGAAGATGCGAAATTTGACTGTTAATAGTGGATATTAGAACTTGAAAAGCTGGGAAAGAAGCATTTATTCATTCAAAATATTTCTTTTTGTTGATTCTAACCTAAACTTTTTTTAGATTGTTTTCAGATTTGGCATCATTTCATATCATAACATCACTGGCCATGTCCATCCTACAATGTTTCATTGCCAGTCAGAATTCAGAAATGCATTAATATATGTATGTGTGTAGATCTAAGAGTTTTATTTTATTGAATTTTTATGATACGGCATGTTTTCAACATTTGTTTCTAATAGTAGAGAAGAAATTGTTTTTCCATAAAAGTGATTCTAAACATAAGTATTAAAAATGAAACCATAAGTGAAAAATAATATCATCAGTTAAAAAAAAAAAAATCTTGTATTACTTATAAAATACAGGATTCTTTTTTCACAGTGTGAAAAAAGTGTTTTTATATTTTTCATAGTATTTTTAACACTAATATATAAGTAGTTAATATATTTGCTTCAACACTGCTGTTTACAGGATAAAAATTAGCCACAGCATTAACAACAGCTTATACATTGGCTAGATGTGAGACTAAACATGTGACTATGATATATTAGGTGACCCTAGTAGAGTACACCTAGACTAATATCTGAACTAGTGAGATATTTGCCTGACTGGTGAGTCAGCACAACATTTTTCAAGCCCTGATTTAAAATGAAAAATCCATATGGTACTCATTGAGTTGTGAACTGTTTTTGGTAATCCCATATCTAGCAAGTAAGCAATCACATATCCAGCCTATTCCAAAAAAGAGAGATAGATGTCTATTATCAAACCACTGAACAATTGCCATCACTTCAGTTCTCTCCAAAATAATGAAGTCATCAATAGCCAACCTCTCTACTATGTAGTGGCCCCAACAGTTAATCAGTGACCACTGTTATTATTATTATTATTATTATTACGGGCAACTCCAGGGAGTCATTAGACTCATCGAGGGAGGCCCCAAATCATTTTCATCACAACTATTCGACATTCATACAGTATCTATCATACCTCGCCTTAAACTCATTCACTGTCACAGCATCCACCACAGACTCAGGGAGCGCATTCCACTCATTCACTACTCTAAAAGTAAAGAACCCAGCTCTAACACCTTTACTAACCACACTTTTGCCCAGTTTCCATGGATGTCCCCTAGTCCTCCCACAACCAGCCCTGTTCTCAAAAATATCTTCTGAATTAATTTTATAGAAACCCTTCAGTAATTTGAATGTCTCAATCATATCTCCCCTCCTCCACCTATCAACCAATTTTTGCAACCCACAAATCCTCAACCTGTTCTCATACGGTTCATTCCACAGACCTGCTATCATCTTGGTCACTCGCCTCTGGATCCTCTCCACCTCCTCCTCCCCATCAAGAAGAAACCTAGGTGACCAAATCTGAGCACAGTAGTCGAGATGAGGTCTTATCAAGGCTCGATACAGAGGAACAATAACCTGCTTGTCTCTGCTTGTCAACGTATTCTTCAGCAACCAAGTGATTTGATGAGCTGATTTGGCCACTTTTGCAATGTGTCCCCTAAATTTCAATTCCTTATCCACCAACACTCCTAAATCTCGTGCCTCATCAATTTCCTGGAGCACGGTTCCACCAATGCAGTAAACTGCCTCCCATCTTTTCACCCCAAAATGCATAACCTTACATTTTGCCACATTAAATTGACATCCATTCTCCCTAGCCCAGACCTCCAATCTATCCAAATCATCCTGCAAAATTTTGACGTCATCTGCATTCACTATTGCCCTACCCAACTTCGCATCATCCGCAAACAAATGAACTGTTCCTCTCAGATCCTTTCCTATATCATTTATGAACAAATTAAACAGACAGATCCTTGTGGTACACCACTAGTCACAGGCTGTCTAGTGGACTCTACTCCTGAGTAAACCACTCTCTGATATCTCTCCGTCAACCACCCTCCTATCCATCTCACCAACCCTATGTCCATTCCCATATGCTGCAATTTACTGATTAGAATTCCATGTGGTATCCTGTCAAAGGCCTTAGCAAGGTCCAGCAGAATCACTGTAAACCCATTACCCTTAACCAGTTCAGCCGTCACTGTGTTATAATACGTGAGCAAGTTACTGAGGCATGACCTACCCTTCACAAAACCATGCTGTCCCCGATACAGTATCCCATTTTCTTCTATCCAATCTTGTATTTTCCTCTTGACTATTTTCTCTAAGACCTTGATAATGATTCCTGTTATGCTGATTGGCCGGTAATTTTCAACAGCAGCCTTGGAACCACCTTTGTGCAGTGGAACTATTTTCCCCTCTTTAATCTTTAATTTTTTTTTTTAAATTCCCCTCTTTAATTCCCCTTTTAATTCCTCTTTAATTCCCCTCTTTATGGATTTTATCATTCAAGATCATCCCTGGCATCAAGGCCTGCTAAATAAACTGCCATCCTTTGGTCTGCCTGCTACTCTCTGTAATTGGATTGCCAGTTTCCTCTCTGGTTGTTCACTGCATGTCATGGATGATGATTCCCTCTTTTTAAGCTTCACCACCAATGCAGGAATACCTCAGGGTTCTGTCCTATCACCTATCCCTCTTTCTTATTCACATAAATGATCTACTCTCACTCACCACTAATTGTCTGCAACTTTGCAGACAATAGTACTCTTCATTCATCCTACTCATTTGACAAACCATCCAGTGCACTGATATCCCAAGCATCAAGCCTTAAACATTGATCTGTGTACTAACCTTGAATGGGAAAAGGACAATCTCGTCGCGTTCAATGCTACAAAACACAGTAAAAGAAATATCAGCTCATGTTCCCTTATCCTCAGTAATATGCAAATTACCTGACAAGATCAGATCTCTCTCTGCTTATACTAACAGTCAGCTCCAGTCTCTCCTGTCAAAAACCCATCACATATCAATAGCTTCTACAACATCCAAAATCCTAGGCATTCTCTTTCATTCAAGATGCTATTTTACACCCTACCTATTGTTAACTATATACAAATTCCAAATCTGCCAATGCTTAGAATATTGCTTACATGTTGGGGGTGGAGCGCCTAAAACTTTTCTAAAAATATTATGCTGTCCAGAGGAGAGCAGTTTTGGCTCGGAGACAATCCCTGTCTTACAGATTCACAACCTCTATCTCACAGATGCTATGTTTCAGATGTGTGTTTATTCTAGTATCATACTCCAATGGTCATTACTCCACTGAACTGGCAACCATGATTTCTCCACTTTCTGTTGCACCTACTAATACAAGAGCCACAGCTGCCCAGCATCCCTTTACTGTGCAACTGCAAACACACCAAACTTTCTTTCTCCTTCCTCTTTTATTCCATTTATCTCTTTCCTTTGGAACAGCCTTCAAGCCCACTGCAAGAAGTACTTCAAAACAACTAAAACCTGAAATTATTAAAAAAAAAAAAAAAAAAAAAAAAAAAAAAACTTCTGAGTCCTCACCTACACAAACATGTTACTGATGTGCTTATAGGTCTTGTGACTTCTACATGGGTCTATACACACATGCACACACACACATAAAGGAGTATGCTGAACCATTGTGAATATATTACTATGAAAAAGAATGTACCTTTCTTTTAGTGTTGCACGGTGATCAGCATTAATTTTAGAAATTATGGACTTTACAACCGTGTTATAAATAACTCTTTTATTCTAGAAGAATTCTAAAAGAGTTATTTATAACACGGTTGTAAAGTCCATAATTTCTAAAATGAAAAAGAATGTACAGTAGTTCCCCTTTATCCACAGTTTCGCTTTCCACGGTTTCAGTTACCCATGGTCAACCTTGGTCGGAAAATATTAAATGGAAAATTCCAGAAAAAAACAATTTAAATTATGTGCAATTCTGAGTAGTGTGATTAAATCTTGCACTGTCCTACCTGGAACGTGAATCATCCCTTTGTCCAGCATGTCCATGCTGTACACACTACCTGTCTGGTAGTCACTTAGTAGCTATCTCGGTTATCTGATTGACTATTGCAGTTTCGCAGTGCTTGTGTTTGGGTAACCTTTATTTTACTTAATTGCGCTTTGGGCCATCACTACTGTGATGCTGGCAATTCAGATAAGCCAAAGAGAAGCCGTAAAGGTCTTCCTTTAAGTTCTCAACTTTATAAGGAAAGAAAAAAAGTCGTATGCTGAGGTTGCTAAGATTCCATTCACATAACTTTTATTACAGTATATTGTTATGATTGGTCTATTTTATTATTAGTTATTGTTCATCTCTTACTGTACTTAATTTATAAATTAAACTTTATCATAAGTATGTATGTTTAGGAAAAAACATGGTATATATAGGGTTCGGTACTATCCATGGTTTCAGGTATCCACTGAGGGTCTTGGAACATATCCCCCACAGATAAGAGGGAACCAGTGTAGTCGCTTAACAAGTGAACAATAATGCATAAGAAAACACACAATTTCTTATGTGTTTTCTCTGTGTAAATTTGTGCACATATTTATGTTGGAATAAATATGTTCGTAATTACTCGTCCGTGCCTTAAATAAAAATTCAGCACGCACATATCATTATTTTTTTTTTTTGCTCTCTTCTCCAAATACACTGCTTGAAAGAAGTCAGTGGACACCCCTATGGGCAAGGTGCATCATACCATTTAATGAATCAGTGATACATACTGAGATGGAAGCACAAGGAGTCAACTGCAAGTGTCTTAAATAAAACCCACAGTGGACAACCCACCACACTAAATGTGACTGTGGGGTGCTATGAAGGATAATATGTAAAAACCACCATTCTTTGGCTGACACATTAAATGTGGCATTCTGGGCATCGACTGGAACACAAATCTACACAAAAAGATTCAGAACCAAGTCACACAACAGGGCTGCAATATACAAGCTCCACATTACCCACACCAACATACAGAGTTGTCTTCAGTGGTGCAAAGAGTGTATGCAGTGGGACATGGAAGCTTGGAAAGCTGTATTATAGAATGACAAATCACACTATACCTTCTGTAGAGCAGATGGACAGATGTGGCAGATGTCCAGTGAATGTCTCTTACCAGAGTGCATAATCCAAAGTATGAAATTTGAAGGGGATGGTTGTGATGGTGTGTCCTATTTTTTCTGGTTTGTTATTATTATTCAATAATAATACCTGGAGGTGTTATTATTATTATTCAATAATAATAACACCTCCAGGGAGTCCAAGACTCATTGAGGGAGTGCACCTACTCTCCATCACTCAACCTCATCCACCTGTCATCCACCAACTGCATCATTTACGCCAACGCCATCTACTGTCCACCGCCACCAGTAGTATTTTCACAGACAATCGGGATTCGAACCCACAGCCTTTTGGCTGGAGAGCAGATATGCTAACTACTCGCTGCTTGTGGTACCACGAACATTGAACTCCGAGAATTATCTGAACATTCTTGACAATGCAATGCTTCGTGCTTTGTGGTGTTTCTATGGAACTGACCATTATTTCTTTTAGCAAGACAATGTACCTTTGTCATAAGGCTGTAACTGCATGGTTTGTGGATACGAACATCACCACACTTGACTGGCCTCCACCGAGCCCCTGATCTCAATCCTATTGAACATCTGTGGGATGAACTGAAACATTGGGTGAGGTTAAGGGACGTCCATCCCACAACAGTCCAGGACTTCATTACATACCTACAGAAAGAATGAACCAAAGTTCCCATTGATAACTATCATATGCTCTATGATATCACTATGGTGTCTGTTTACCTCTTTCCAAGCAATGTATGTCTTGTATATTAATTTCCAAGTTCCAACAAGAACTTGTTTACCTGGTCATAGAATAGAATAAGACTAGGTAATTGTATGCCTCCAAATTAACTTTATAGTTATCTGGCCCAGAGAAGTGGCTTGTTAGGAAATAAATTAGTTTTGTTTCAGTTACATTTGAATTATTTCCAATGCTTTAGTTGAGTGCTGTACACTTGTCAGTTATTTGTGATCTGAAAATGCTGGTCGGAAAACCAGCGAAATATTAGTAAGTTTCAGTACAATTAAAAAATTTTTTTTCTGTTAGTGTTCTTAATATTGTGAAGCACTTCTTCAGTGTGTTTGCTCACTTCACTCAGAATCACATAATTGCTTTCACCAACTAGTGTCAAGTATGACATCTCATACTTGTCACTCTCTCTTTGCATTCCTGGCCTATAGCATCATCCCATTAGGTTATCTTATTCTGTCCACCATGTGCTATTTACTTTTTGCCATTTCTCTCCATCCTGATTGCACATAACTAGTTTGTTATTATCAATAAATACCTCATTCCCATCTTCTGTTCTATCAAGATGTATGTAAAACAGAAGGGTAAAGTATGTTTACCCTTCTGTTGGTGAAAACATTATTTTCTATCAGCCACATTTCACTAATAACAGTAATTTCAGGCAGAGTCCCAAACAGATTTCCAATATGGCAAGTATTCCTAACTAGCTTTATACATACTCAATGCTGTGCCATGCAGTCTTCTGCCATCCAAGTTATAGGCCTCACATGTGTCTCTGCTGTTTTATATTTTTATTTATGTGACTCTAAGTAAGGTTGTAAATCTGTAATATATTTGTACTATGAATGGCCTAGGATTTTGTTTTCTGCTCTTATTAATATTTTATATATTTTTTGTATTTTTTATTTGAGTTTTTTCATAATCTTTAACCTTGCTGTAGAGATCAAGCATGGAATTTTAAAAGCCATTTCAGCAAGCTTTCTTTCAAGCTTCAGACCTCGAGTGCCTGAAGTTTGAAAGAAATGCCCACAGCAGGATTCTAACCTGCAACTTGTTGGTTGGAAAGTGGATATGCTAACCGCTAAGGCAACACTCTGCTTTCTATCTTGGCAACTTTGGATTCCTGACTCATCACATTCCCAGCTGACACAAACTTTCCAGGCATGTTCAAACTTGCCTATATTCATACCTATTCAGGTGCAACCTCTCTATTAAATACAACTCTTCTATCATCAAACATATCTCATACATCCACACACATTTCAAACTGCTTGGCTTATACATTCTTACTAGTTTATCATTCATTATCACTACTCCCTTCCTTAATTGTTTGCTATTGTAGTAAGGCAACACATTTTTGTTGCATACACTCTTTTTATAGGTCTTGGTACCTGATTCACACTTCTCGGTTCATTCATGCCAACCACCATTGTCATCTCATTCATGGTGTGACTTCTCTTCACCACATTTCCACTTTGATATTTTCTATCTCCATACATTATATCCCTAAACTGGAATGGAATGCTTATTTAAGTAAATTAATTTACTTAAATAAGAATTTTCATTTGACACTTCATGAGCATCTTTGTTAAAAAAAATAATATCTTAAAAGATGAAATAGTAGTACAGTAAATGACAGAAAGATAATTGTTAGATGCAGCATCACAGGTTCCATTAGGTAACATAATCTTAACTCAACTCTCATAAGGGAACAAGTGCAGTTCCATCAAATTTATTCAAACTCAAATGGTGAAGTAATGTTTTGTAACTTTCTGGATTGTTCATTTCAAGATACTTAATGTATTTCATGATGAAAAATAACTGCAGATTTTTGTGATATACTGAATATTGGAATGTAGTGGAGTTTAATACTGAAATACTGTGTGATGGTTAAGGGTTCAAACTTTATTTAGAGATTTGTTGACATATTGGATGGTCACACAGTTAACTCCTTCAGCAGTACGAGATTGAGTTGCTCTGTATTTATTTATGGCATTGCTAATGAAATATCACTGACACCATTCAAACAAAGTATTTTTGTGTGCTCTTTCTGGCTGTAAATGGAAGTCTGTGGAGCAAAAAGACAAGTCCAAATTAAATATTGCTAAATTCCTGAAATGGATGATGAGAAAGAGGGGATATGTATATATACATAATGTCTCAACTTCCACTGGTGATCCCTTTTTCTCTCCCTTCCTGTCATGTACTGAAAAATGTCTGCAGTGTCAATCCTATAAAACCCTTTAATAACTTAAATGCTTCTGTTATGTCCCCTCTTTTTCATCTATCAACTAATTTTTGAAACTTACAGACCATCAATCTGTTCTCATAGAAACGTTTCACAGACCTGCCACAATCTTTGTCACTTGCCTCTGGATCCTCTCTACAATTTCATCACCATGGGATCCAGGAACCGGATCTGTCCACAGTAGTCCAGCTGTGACTGTAGAGGTCTATTAAATATAGTACCTCTTAATGATTTGGTCTGGAAAGTCTGCAGCAGTTTACTATGAAGAACATGAAAAAATACACATATCATGAGTTAGAATGTTCTGGATTTGCACAGTCTAATATAATAAAAATTTTTCTACCTCCATATGAGACAAGCTAATTCACCTTCAATTGAAGAGTCTGTGAAGATTCTTCTCATCCTAAAGGAGATATACATTCAGGTCTTTCCAATCAGAGGGTATTGTTGATACTGAATGAGAGCTACAGAAGCTTGTGTGTTTTGTAATGTAATTTATTACGTAGCCTGGGCTAGGACTTCAGTTATAGTTAGGAGCATGTTTCTCTACTAAAACTTGTCATACTTAACATCCTTAATCTTTTTGCCATTTGCTCTTGTGCGATTATTCCTTGGCTAATTATGTACTGGTGATGCTCATGAAATATTAAAAAAAAAGCATGTATTAAATGGATTTCTTTATGTAAGTAATTTTCCAATTTATTTCTGTGTCTTTGGTTTATACTCCTACAAAAACAACAAATTACATTCCTTACAGCCTCACTTGTTTCTCATACCTGCATCCAGTATTCCTTCCTCTTGTAATCTTTCATTCTCCTGTCACTTCCAGTCTTCTTGTTCTCACATCAGCTCACTCACACCTCTTCTGATTGTTCCATTCACTTTCCTTGTTATTCATGCCTCTTACTTCTTTTCTTCACCTCTTAGTCCCTCCATAGCACAGTCACGAGAGGGCATGACATTGCCCTTCAAATAGAAATGCCAGGGTTAAAATCCTCTATAAGACAGAATAGAATCCAGGATGATAACTGAAAGGTGAGGTATTCATGTGTACAAATGTAGAAAGGTTTTTCTACCAAGAACTAGCTGTTCATCCCACTAATAAGTAAACTGACTGTATGTGATATGATATGCAGTTAAGGCATAACACATTGACCTCATAGTCTTAATTGCTTGAGTAACTACAGCTAAATCAACCTCCTTCTTGTATTTCTCTCTTGAAGCATCCACTTCTCACCTAGTATTCACTCGCATTGGTAAAGCCATCCATTGTTACACCATTCATCATCAAGTAATCTGCATTCTTTTAACCTTTTATCATTCTACTTGTTTGTTTACTGGAGTCCTATTTGCATTCAAACTCTGAATAAAATCATATTCCAACATACTTTTTCCACTCACTAAAACCAAAAATATTAATGCTCATGTCTCCCAGTGTTCTCCATTTTTTTAAATTACACATAATTGTTCTGTATGTGCCACTGAAATCAGTTTTTATGGTGCCTATGGTTGTATTTGGATATTTCTTCATGAAAACTGTGCAAGGATGACAAGCAAAATCGTGAAGCGTTCCACATTTTTGCTGGCCTGGTTGGCCGAGTGGTTAGCGTATCTGCTCTCCAGCCAAAAGGCCATGGATTCGAATCCTGCCATGGGAATGGATGTTTGTGATTGTCTGTGAAAATACTAGTGATGGTGGTCTGGGATAGATGGCATTGGTGTAGATGATGAAGGTAGTTGCGGTTGGTGGAGACAGAAACTCGTAGATGCCCTCCCTTGGTGAGTCTTTGGACTCCCTGGAGGTGTTACATAATAATAATAATAAACCATAAGTTTCATGGTTTCTTCATGAATTGTGAAAATGTTAATATATAATAATTATTTAAATAAGTTAATAATATATGTAAGTATAATTATATATATATTTATTAAGAAAAAACTTAAACATAATAATCAACTATTTAAATTAACATTTTAGCCAGAAGTGATTGTTCATATTGAAAAATTTATGTAGATAAAAACACGCGTGTTGGAGTAATTACTTTACTTATAATTACGAAAATAACACTCAATGTTTCGACCTCTATATCCTACATTGTCATCAGGAAAACATATGTATGCACTAAATACATATGCATAAATCTAAATGCTTTGTTATAACAAAGCATTTAGATTTATCTTTTGTGTAGCATCATGTAGCTTGTGTCCTGTGCATATGTATGTTTTCCTGATGAGGACTTCGATACAAAGATCTAAACATTGAGTGTTGTTTTCTTAATTATAAGTGAAGTAATTATTCCAACACGTGTGTTTTTGTCTCCAATAAATTCTTCACTATGCATGCTGGTGATCATGTAACCTTAAAAGACAGAAGTGATTCTATTAAAGACTTTCTGTTTAAAAAAAAAAAAGTGTAACTGGACATTCCCTCTAGCTCAAACCAAGAATATAATCAATAAATACTTAATGCAGGCTTAGGGTGGACTAAAATACCATGTTATATCATGCATGTAAAATTTTAATTTCTTTTTCAAAAATATTCCAGACAGTAAGCATCATGTAAAACTGTGCCTGTTGTTCCAAGTTTCAGCATTCAGATTATTTTTTAATGACTTTCTCGCAACGAAAGATTATAATTCCATATCTTATTAGTATCATGGGTAAGCTAGATAATTTGGATAATTATTATAAGTTACCCATGCATGTTATCTAGTTTAAATTATTTGGCAATCTTGCTTTAATCAGGCCTCCAGTAAATAAAATAGTGGTATCACACCACGTAATGATTTTTTTCCCCTCCCATCTATCATCTAAAGACATTTACAGTGGGATTCATAACCATGGCCTGTAGATTGAAGATGCTGTCAACTTGCTGTTGAATTTATTCAGTATGGAAGTCCATACATAGTCATTATTTGGTTAGCTTTACTATATCTGTCATTGTTATCATCATGTTTTGATTATTTCCTTTTTTTTTTTTTAATGTAACTCCTACCCACAAAGGATTTACATACCCTTGGGTGGGCAGAGGTTTTTTCTTCTCTTTTATTTATTTTTATATTTATTTGTTAAAATTTACTTAATTTAATACATTAATTTATTAATATTCATTTTGTATTTACTTGTACATATTTTAATGTTTGAGCACTTCTGCCATTAGTTAATTTTTTTCTGTTTCTTCTTTTATGCATTCTGTACCAATGTAATAGTAACAAAAGTGTTATGGATGCTTTGCATGTCAGTTGTATACAATAAAAGAATTATGGATTTCCTCTTTTAAGCTGCTTGGATTTCATTGAAATTTTGCCAAGTTCAGTTGGAATTTTCATTTCTTATTTTATAGAGGCTAAGTTTATATGTAGTGGATATATATAAGAAGCAGTTGTCAATTGTTAATATTATTTGAACAAATAAACCATATGTTAAGTAGTATGTTTTGTTGGTTTAGATTCTGTTAAAATATATATGACTGTATTATGTTTGTGAATTGCATACCTTCTGAGGCTGTTTTCTAGTTTCTGTATGGGATAATTCATCATTTTCCAGGAAGAAAAGCTCACCTTCACATGATTCTAGCATATTATTATTATTATTCAGGCCTCCATGGAGTCAAAAGACTCATCGTGGGAGGTCCTTTCTAAGAAACACAAGTCTATCAAGACTCATCGAGGGAGGTCCCTCCTAGGAAACACAAAGTCTATTATACCACTCCTTAAACGCATTGACCGTTCTCACCACTCTATCAGGCAATGCATTCCATGGTTCAACAACCCTCCGTGCAAAGAAACCACTCCTCACCCTCTTTTTCACAGTTTCCTTTCGTAACTTCCAGGGATGGCCCCTTGTCATCACTCCTTCCTGCTGTTCAACCAAGTGAAAGAACTCCCCAGTGTCAACCCTGTAATCACCATTGTACAGTCCTGACACCATCTTTGTTATCTGCCTTTGTACCCTTTCCACAGTTAATTTATCCCCTTCAAATCCTGGGGACCAAATCTGAGAACAATAGTCTAAGTGTGGTCTGATCAGAGTCTTATAAGCGGAATGATCTCTTTTATCTCTGCAAGGCTCTTATAACAATTCCTTGTATCCTAAATAAAATCCAAACCCAGGATCTTCTCATCTGAAGGGACATGTCTCTTTAGATGAGAGGAATGGTTATAATGCAAGTTTGTGTTATCTATTGGCTCTGGAAATCTATAGCAATTGTTTATGTAGGAGAAAATCACTTTTTTCCCTTTTTTTTTTTTTTTTTTACTAATTATTCTGGGTAAATAGCAGGTTAATTAATTTGCAGACTGTTCTATTAGCAGCTATGAGTTTTTATTAACATAACTTCTGGCTGTGTTAATTTTGAAATATCCCTGGTTTACTATTTAATATTGCTAAAATATCATGATGAGAATATCCAGCAAAGGTTGTCGCTAAGACAAAGATCACTATATTGAAATTTATTGCTGATCGACATAGTGAATATGAATGTCATCCATTTACATTGGATGGCATTAATCTCGTGTGCAACATAGATTATCTTGCAGGTATTTTGACCATGAGATATGTTAATAAAATCCTAAAGCTAAATAGAAATATGTGGCAGAGAATACCTTTGAAAATCCCATTTGGTCATTTTGTTCCTTAGATGACATGATAATAAATGGAATAGGAAAAATTTATTTTACCTCTTCTCAGAATATGATGTGTGCATAGATTTTCTTGTTTTCAAATGTAATAGCCAAGATAGTTATTGTGCTAAATATGATCACAAATTATTTATTAATCATATTTCCTTTTTATTTGTCAGACTTTCAAGGTAGTTATGAGGAACTGAGTTCAAGCAGCTCTCATTCAGGTTCAGTGAGTCATACATTTGACACCCGCAGTTCACCACCTCATACAATGGAACAAGTTCTTGTTTTTCCTAGTTGTGGAGGATCTCCTGATTCCTCCTAGTTTGCAGTTTTATGGTAAGAAACAATAGCTTTTTTTAAATTATTTGAAATTTTTGGTTTAGGTAAGAAATGTTTTAGGAATTAGAGATGTTAAATAATTGGTATTAAATTAAAAAAAAAAAAAAATCAAAAATGTTTATATAAATCAAGTGGATGTTAAATCCAGCATCATTTCAAAGCCGAATGTAGAAACTATGAAAGTTTCCTAAAACAAAAAAAAAAAAGTTGACCAGAGAGCTTACGGGAATACACTCGTCCACACACAAGTTACCCTAGCGTTGACCACTTAGAGGACATGAGTGCTTGCCCAAGCATTTATATATTCACCTTCTATTGGTCCATTTTGATAAGGTTTCACTGGCCTGACAGCTGTTTCGAACTAGTGGCAATGAAAATTTATATAAATCAAGTGGATATTAAATCTAGCATTATTTCAAAGCTGAATGTAGAAACTAAAAAACTTTTAAAAAAGTTGACCAGAGAGTTTATGGGAATACACTCACTGGCATTCATGAGTTGCTGTAGCGTGGACCACTATAAAACATGAGTGCTTGCCCAAGTGTCCAACTACATTCAGCTTTGAAATAATTCAAAATCCTAGGTAATTGGAATAGAGCTCTCATCATAGTACCCACATGTAGAAGGGAAATAACGATCAGTGAAAATTGCAGAGGAATTTCATTACTGAGCATTCCAGATGAAATTTATATAAGTATACTTGATAAGAAGTTTTTTTTTTAAAAAAAATGTGTAAAAGAAACTTGGATAAAGAAACTGTTTGAGCTGATTACAAGTAGTCAGGTCTATATTATTTTTACTTTAAGGTAATTCAGAACTCATGAAGTATAACATGGATCAGCTGTATTTAAGTTTCATAGATCTGGAATAGGCATAAAATAAGGTGCCAAGATGAGCTGTTTAAAGCTTTGTTCTTCTTGGTGTAAATGGTTAGTTTTACAGAGCAAGCCTATACTCAAGTTGTAAATCAGCAGTTACGAGGGTGGTCTGAAAAGTTCTCGACCTCGGCCATAGATGGCAACACTATCAGCAAGATTTTTTTTTCTAAGTTGGTACATCTGTCATAAGCATCCATGTGAAATTGCAAGTCATTCTATCAAGTAGTTTGTTTTATACAACTGTCTGAAGCAAAAGTATTGTCTGTGTATCCCTTGAAATGGATAAAATTGAGAATCGTACATTTATAAAATTCTTTGTAAAAGAAGGTTTAACACCAAAAGAAATTCATTCGAAGTTCATAAAAGTTTATAGGCACTCTTCTCCTTCTTTTTGACAATTAAGAAATGGGCTGCCGAGTTTAAACGTGGCTGTACCAGCCTTGAAGATGATCCATGTGAAGGACATCCAAAAAGTGTAACAACACCAGAAATCATTGATCAAGTGCACAATATGGTATTGGATGACCGGCGAGTCAAAGTGCATGAAATTGCTGAGACTATAGGCATTTCAAAAGAACATGTGGGATATATTTTGCATGAAGAATTGCAAATGAAAAAGTTTTGCAAAAGATGGGTGACATGCTTGCTCACAGCAGATCAAAAATGCACTCGCATAAAAATCTCTGAACAGTGCTTGGAGCATTTTAACAAGAATAAAACTGATTTTGTGTGTCAATTTATTATTATGGATGAAACTTGGATTCACCATTACACACCAGAATCCAAATAGTAGTCAAAACAGTGGACAGAAGCCAGTTGTTCAGCACCACCAAAGAAGACAAAGCCAGTTCCATCAGCAGGAAATTCATGGCATTGGTGTTTTGGGATGCTAAAAGTATTTTGTTTATTAATTATTCTTGAAAAGGGCAAAATAATAACCTGGGAATATTATTCCAATCTTTTAATCAGACTAGACGAAAAACTTTGCGAGAAAAGACCCGATTTGCAGAAGAAAAAATCATCTTTCATCAGGTCAATTCACCTGCCCACAAAGGTGTTTTGGCAATGGGAAAATAAAGGGATCTGCACTATGAATTGTTGGAACATCCACCGTATTCCCCAGATTTGGCTCACTCTGACTTCTATCTCTTTCCAAAACTAAAACTCTTCCTTGCTGGTCAGCATTTTCTTCGAATCTAGAGGTGATTACAGCTGTAGAGGGGTATTTTGCAGATCTTACCGAGAACCACTGCAGGGACAGGATAATGGTACTGGAGCATTGCTAGAATAAATGTATTAGTCTTAAGGGAGATTATGTTGAAAAATAAAAATAATTTTGAAATTATAAATTCGTTTTTTCATTGTTAGGCCAAGAACTTTTCAGACCACCCTCGTATAATTGAAGGATGTATAGAAAGATGTTTTGGTGTAAAATCAGGCTTATAACAATGGTGGACATTACCGCTTCTGTTATTCATCTATGTGTATCACATTATGAAGCAGAGTTAAAGTTAATGTCGAAATGAGAGAGATTAAACTTGTTATTTTATACAGATGGAATACTTCTAAATAAATCCAGTAAAAGTCTTTGAATAGTTCAGTCTCCTGTGATATATGGTCATCTGCAAAAAAAAGATAAGTTTTGATATTAATTGGTAATGATATATTATAATTTAGCATAATTTTAGTCTTGTTTTGTTGCGATTGAGTGCAGTGTATTTGCATAATGAAGTTAATCAGTTTGAAGCACTTTTTCAGAATAACAGTTAACAATGTCAGTAAGAACAGGGACATCCAGATGCATGGCATGAAGGTCAATTGTCTTGAGTGGTGTGGATTTTTCCAAGATGGTTCGTTGCCAAGAATGTAATATGTATGCGTGTGATGAATGTGGCAGATGTGTTTCTTGATATATTAAACAAGAGCGGTGAGAGTGAGGGTCTGTAGAGAGTGTGATATGTCAAAATGGATTGCATTGATCTGAATGAAAGTCAGGAACTGGAAGTGAAGAAAACCAGATGAAAGGCAAAGGATGAGCATGAGAATATGAGTGTGGGGAATGTATTTGTGAATATGGAAATAATTAAACAAGGAAAACTGGGCATAATTATGAAAGTAGGTGTACCAGGCTGACATTTGTGGATGGTCACTACCCAGACTGGTTTCGACTTTTATTGAGGTCGAAATCAACCTTATTGAAATCAACTTTATTGAAGTCAAAATTTCGACCACGATAAAGGTCGAAACCAGTCTGGGTAGTGACCTTCCACCATAATGTATGACATCCAACATATCCTAGGAGATGTGTTTTACATTATGGATAATACTAAGAATAGTGATCAGAACTTTACCCACCTTTGCAACGAGTTGCCCTAGTGTTGAACTATGTGCTTTAGCTTATGCTACAGCCTGCCGAAACTTTTATAGTTTGCTATATTTGGCATGAAACTCTTTGATTCCTATATTTGAGCTTCTTATTCGGCTTTGAAATAATGTGGGATTTAATATCCCCTTAATTTAAATAATGTTACACTGCCGAAGTGAAGCCTATTGGCACTTTATTTAAGTAATTTATGGGTGCACCTTTTTGACAATTCATATAGCAAAGTATAAAGTTCTCTTCGCTATAACCTCAGTATTACATGGTATACCTACTCACTGATGAGACCTCAATAAAGGTCGAAACTGGTCTGGGTAGTGACCTTCCACCATAATGTATAACATCAAATATCTCCTAGGAGATGTGTTTTACATTATGGGTAATACTAAGAATAGTGATCAGAACTTTACCCACCTTTGCAACAAGTTGCCCTATTGTTGAACGATGTGCTTTAGCTTATGCTATAGTCCGCCGAAACTTTTATAGTTTGCTATATTCGGCATGAAACTATTTGATTCCTATCTTTGAGTTTCTTATTCGGCTTTGAAATAATGTGGGATTTAATATCCCTTTAATTTAAATAATAGTTTCTCAAATCTTAGGAAGTTTGACACAAGCATATTCATTAAGATTAGGTTAGTTTAACAAATCTGTTGATTCTAAGAAACTTTCTTATTTTCTTCTTTCTATATTCCTTCTGAGGAAACAGCAGTTTTGCCCCATTTGATTCTGTGCAAAGGTATCCTACCAATCTAATATTTGGATAGATTGGTAGGAATGGATAAACCTGACTAAGCATAGTTATGGCAGCAGATGTATTTCTTTTGTTTTTTTAGGCAGATATTAGCAGGTCTTCCAATTTGACCATAAGATAATTTGCAAGAACAAGAACCTTGTAAACACCTGGAAGAGACAGGGGAAGGAGCAGCTGGTAGTTTGGGACCTAGCTGACCAAATTTTGTTCAGTATTGGCTTAAATCAGAAAAAACAGACATGATGGTATCAATTGTGCACGTGCACACACACACAGTGAAATGAAAAGAAAGCTGGGACATTTATGAAGCATGTTCTCTGCTGTTTTCGTTAGGGAACCAGCACAAACAGTGGAAAGTCAGCTCTCAAACATGATTTTACATTTACTGACATTAAACTAACATCCATTTTCCCATGCCCACAATTCCAACCTATTCAAATCAATCTGCATGTACTGCATATCAGCTGCATTCCTGATTACCCTACCTATCTTTGCATCATCAGCAAATAGCTGTGTGTCATCTGTCAAATCCTTGCCAATGTCATTAATATACAGATTGAATAACAGTGGCCCAAGGACTGATCCTTGTGGTTCACAATGGCAAAATTTTCCAGGATGATTTGGATAGATTGGCAGACTGGACAAAGGAGAATGGATGTCAGTTGAATGTGGTAAAGTGTATGGTTATGCATTTTGGGGTGAGCAACTCATCAGATCACTTGGTTAGTGAAGAATACTTTGAAGAATATGAGCAGAGACAAGCAGGTTATTGTTCCTTTTTATCGAGCCTTAATAAGACCCCATCTTGACTACTGCATGCAGATCTGGGCATCTTGGTGACGGTTTCTTGGTGAGGTGGAGAGGATCCAGAGGCAAGTGACCAAGATGGTAGCAGGTTTATGGAATGAACCTTACAAGAACAGGTTGAAGATTTGTGGGTTACAGAAATAGGTGGAAAAGGGGGTGATATGTTTGAAACATAGAAATTACTGAAGGATTTTTCCATGATTAATTCTGAGGAAATCTTTCAGAATATGTCTGGTGGTGGGAGAACTAGGAGCCATTCATGGAAACTGAGTAAGAGTGTAGTTAGCAAGGGTGATAGAACAAAGTTTTTTGCTTGGAGAGTAGTGAATGAGTGAAATAGGTTGCAAAAGTCTGTTGTGGGTGCCATGACTGTGAATGAGTTCAAAGTAAAGTATGATAGATACTGTGCAAATGTTGGATAGTTTTTGACATGATGTTTAGTTCCTTTCTCAATGAGTTTAAGGACTCCTTGGAGCTGCCTTAATAATAATAATAATACCACTTTTTGATATGTCAGCCAGCCATCTTCTTATCCACACTAATATTTTATAATCCAAACCCATATTCTCCAGTTTATGCAACAGTCTTCCATGCTGTATTCTGTCAAAAGTCTTAGCAAAAATTCAAAAGTATTATGTAGTGTATCCATTCCCCTTGTCTAGCTCAGTGATAACAATATTATAGAATGTGAGCAGGTTGCTAAAACATGGCCTTCTCTTAATAAGCCCATGTTGTTCATTGCATAGTAGAGATTCTCTGTCAATCTATTTCTGAATACAAGCCCTAACCAACTTTTCCAAAATCTTCACCACTGCTCCTGAGATACTGATTGGTTGATAGTTGGATACATTGATCTTTGCACAACCCTTGTGCAATGGGATTTTCACTCAGTTTGAGTGGTAATCCCATATTTGAGTCTCTGTTCTGAGACTCAAATTATATAGCCTAATTATAGGAATAGCCAGTCCAGCTGAATATTCTTTTAGCACCCATTCCGATAACCCATCAGTCCCTATTGCTGAATTCTTATTCAGTTTGTGCAACAGTTCTAGTACCTCCTTCTCATACAGCAGGTTAATAGCTTTCAGCAAAATGGAAATGTTTAAGGAAAATATGTACTAAAAGGCAAAGCCAGTAATAAGTGCCTACATAATTTATGTTCAAGATACTGACTAGTTATCACCAACACAGTTATGAGACTATGTTACAACATAGATATCATTGATAGTGATATATTGGTTGAAATACTTAGACCATGTAATGTCGATGGTAGTGATAATGAAATGTATGATCAAATTAGCCAAGCAAATAAGAAAAGAGTGATCATTATGAGTGATTTTAATTATGGCAATATAGACTGGAATGATGAGATAGCAACTGGAAGTAAAGAAAATGAGTTTCTTGAGTTTTTGAGGGATAACTACCTCAGACAGTATGTAACAGAGGGCACGCGAGGACTGAGGGTTTTTGATTTGGTCATCTTATCAGAGGATGTAATTATAAATGAGGGTGTCAAATCACCCACCAGTTGGTGAGAGTGACCATGAGCTGATTACCTGGGTGGTTGCCAGCAGTGTGAAGACCTCTGTGAGAAAAGAGTATATGTGGTACTACAAGGGGGGGGTGATTATGAAGAACTCAGGAGACAGCTTGCGGGTGTAACATGGAATGAGGAGTTAGCTGGAAAAGAGATCAATGTAGCTTGGGGGATTTTCAAGAACTATCTAGTAGATGCAATTTCTAAATGTATTCCAAGGGTGAGAAGGTTAAATAAAGTAAGTGTGAAATGGATGAATAAAGAGATTAAGCATGTGATACAGAGAAAAAAGGGCATTATAGAGGCTGCATAAGAGAAGTGGAAATAACCAATTCCATGAAGATTACAAAGACCGGGCAAGATGGGTGACTTGGTTGGTGAGGGTAGCTAAAGTGAGGTATGAACAGCAATTCGCTAATGAAGCCAAAAAGAATCTTAAGGAGTTCTTTCGATATGTAGCAGAAGAAAGAATGATTATTGAAGGATGACATCGATTGGAGAAAATGGTATAACGACACCTGTTGCGGAAGGTGTGGTGGAGATACTTAATGAGCAGTTCATAAAGGTCTTTCAGTCTTGTGAATGTGATTTCATGGAGAGATTGAGTACAGTTGATGATGGGGAGGAGAGACTGACTGTAAGTGAGCAAGAGGTGTATGAAGAGTTGAGCAAACTAGGTGTGTTAATGCTGTGGGACTTGATAATATATCATTATGTATTCTGAAGGAATGTGCCAGGGGTTGATGCCAGCCTTGACTTATTTTTTTAATATGAGTCTTGCACTGGGTCAAGTTCCTAAGGAGTGTAAGGAGGGCAAGATTGTGCCACTTCATAAAGGAAGTGATAGAACTCAAGCATCAAACTATAGGTTTATCTGTGTATCAGGTGTTGTGGTTAAGTTTTTGGAGAAGCTTGTGAGAACTAACATCCAGAATTGGGTTGACAACAATGGTATTATCTTTGATGGACAGCAGATTTGTTAAAGGTAGGTCATGTTTTAGTAATCTACTTACTTATTACAATAAGGTGACTGCTTCCTTGGACAGAGGAGAAGGATACACAGTAATATACTTAGATTTTGCAAAGGTTTTTGATAGATTACCTCATGATAAGTTGATAGTCAAACTAAAGCAGATGGGGTTGGATATTAGATTAGTGCATTGGATTGGAGACTGGCTATTTGATAGGTATCAACGAGTTGTGCATGGGGCAGCAATATCCAGGACAAGGAAAGTCACTAGTGGTATTCCTCAGGGGTCTGTTTTAGGGCCATTACTGTTTAACTGGTATATTAATGATATTGGTGATGATTTCAATGGAGATATTCAGTTGTTTATAGATAATGCAAAGTTGGGATGAACCATGAAGAGTAGAGAAGATGGCATGGCCTTACAAGAAGACTTGAATAAATTGAGTGATTGGGCACAGGAATGGGGATATGAGTTCAATGTAGCAAAATGTAAGATTTTAAAATTTGGGAAACAAAGATGGGATGCAGAATTTATTCTTGGTGAGGCTGTATTGTTGGAGGAGATCTGGGGTGATAGTGGATAAGTATCTGAAATTTATGGGACACATAGCCAAAATTGTGAACACAACACAAAGCCTTCTGGGAATGATGCGGAGGATACTGACTTGTAGAAGTAGGGAGATTCTTGTTCCCATGTATAAGGCTTTGATTAATCCACACATGGACTGTTGTGCCCAGATTTGATCACATGGTTTTCAGAAGGAAGAAGAGATGTTGGAAAGTATAGAGGCGACTGACTAAGGTAGTTTCTAACCTCTGGAATGTTGAGTATGAGGAAAGATTGAGAATATGCAATTTGCAGAGTCTGGTGGACAGGAGGAAGAGGGGAGATATGACAGAGACCTACAAGTTAGTAAGGGATTGTTATAGGATCAATGCTGTTGAGGTTCTTCAGAAAGTAGTGGGAGATCAGGGGAGAACCAGAGGTCATTCCTTGAAACTGTATAAAGAGGGTGTGAGTAGGGGAGTGAGAAGCATGTTTTTTTTTCATCAGAGTTATGAATGATTGGAATTCCTTGCCTGAGAATGTAGCGTCTGCAGAGAATTTGAGCGTGTTTAAAGCATGGTATGATGAGCTGTGTGTATGATAAAAGGACCTCCCAGATGAGTCTTTGACTCCATATGGTCTTGGGTAATACGTTAATAATAATAATAATAACTACTC
Source organism: Typopeltis vanoorti (assembly GCF_054136105.1). Taxonomy (NCBI): domain Eukaryota; kingdom Metazoa; phylum Arthropoda; class Arachnida; order Uropygi; family Thelyphonidae; genus Typopeltis; species Typopeltis vanoorti. Next base: position 165,445,616 of record NC_143552.1, read on the forward strand.
TAGGCCTACGATGAACAACCCTTCACTTTTTCACCTCAATAAAGGTCAAAATCGGTCTGGGTAGTGACCCTTAAAATAAGGCATAGCATTATATATGTCTGCAAAGAGGTGTGCTTTGCATTATGGGATACTAAGGCAAGCGATGTGAAGTCTTAGCTTCTTCATATGAGTTGCCCCAGTCCTGAAAATACTTAAGGTGCAAACTTTGTTTGCTTTCACTTGGATAAAGGATTAAGCGAAGTATATAATTTCTTGGTATCTTTAATTTATAGTGTAACCAAGTTAAAAAACTTCCAAATCAATCTGTTACCTGTCAATACTCCAACATATCAGATATTATATTTCTGTCTTCTAAGGCACTTTTTACTGTATCAATCCACCTATATCTTGGTCTTCCTCTGGGTCCTTTTTCCTGCAAACCTGGAAGAGAACACTTGTTTTTTATAATCTTTTGTCTCCCATTCTGTTTAAGTGATAATGCAACCTGAGATTAGCCCTTCTAACACATTCCTGGATGCTAGCAATGTCAAGTTCTTTTCTAATATTGTCATTGATGCCATTTGTTCGGTCTCCTAAGCATTCTGAGAACTCGAATATTTGTTGTCTCCATTCTTTGATCAAGAGTTTTATTTCTAACTCAGCTCCCATATTCATAAGTTAAAATTGGTTTCAACACTGTCTTATATACAGCTTATTATATAGTGTTCCTCTCTTATTCCATGTATGAGGGTGGTATGAAACGTTCTTGGCCTAACAATGAAAAAATGAATTTATAATTTCAAAATTATTTTTATTTTTCAACATAATCTCCCTTAAGACTAATACATTTATTCCAGCAATGCCCCAGCACCTGTCCCTGTAGTGGTTCTCAGTAAGATCTGCAAAATACCCCACTGCAATCACCTCTAGATTCGAAGAAAATGCTGAGCGCCTAGGAAGAGTTTTAGTTTTGGGGAAGAGATAGAAGTCAGAGTGAGCCAAATCTGGGGAATATGGTGGATGTTCCAACAATTCATAGTGCAGATCCCTTTATTTTCCCATTGCCAAATTATCTTTGTGGGCAGATGAATTGTCCTGATGAAAGATAATTTTTTCTTCTGCAAACTGGGTCTTTTCTCACGAAGTTTTTCGTCTAGTCTGGTTAAAAGATCAGAATAATATTCCCAGGCTATTATTTTGCCCTTTTCAAGATAATTAATAAACAAAATACTTTTAGCATCCCAAAACATTGATGCCATGGTCTTTCCTGCTGATGGAAAGTCTTTGTCTTCTTTGGTGCTGAATAACCGACTTCTGTCCACTGTTTTGACTGCTATTTGGATTCTGGTGTGTAATGGTGAATCCAAGTCTCATCCATTGTAATAAATCGACACACAAAATCAGTTTGATTCTTGTTAAAATGCTCCAAGCATTGTTCAGAGATTTTCATGCGAGTGTGTTTTTGATCTGCTGTGAGCAAGCATGTCACCCATCTTTTGCAAAGCTTTTTCATTTGTAATTCTTCATGCAAAATATATCCTGCACATTCTTTTGAAATGCCTATGGTCTCAGCAATTTCACGCACTTTGACTCGCTGATCATCCAATACCATATCGTGCACTTGATCAATGTTTTCTGGTGCTGTTACACTTTTTGGAAGGCCGTCACGTGGATCATCTTCATGCTGGTACAGCCATGTTTAAACTCGGCAGCCCATTTCTTAATTGTCGAAAACGAAGGAGCAGAGTGCTCATAAACTGTTAAGAACTTCAAATGAATTTCTTTTGGCATTAAACCTTCTTTTATAACTGCACAATACTCAATTTTATCCATTTCAAGGGATAAAGACAACACTTTTGCTTCAGACAGCTGTATAAAACAAACTACTTGATAGAATGGCTTGCAATTTCACTCATATAGCGCCCCATTGACACCATACAACTGTAGTGTTTTGAAGAGCTTTTCTCTTGGCACCTTGTCATATGCCTTTTCCAGATCTGCAAAATTTAAATAGAGATTTCTGTTATATTCCCACTATTTCTCAACTATTTGTCGTAAAGTGAAAACCTGATCCTGACTGCCTCTATTTGGCTTGAATCCAGCTTGTACTTCACCAAGCTTCTCTTCCACAATCTGTCTCAACTGTTTTTTCTCAAGTATACTTGCATAAATGTCACCCAGAAAATTCAGTAGGGAAATACCTCTGTAATTCTCACATTCTGTTTGATTTCCCCTTTTTATATATGGATATTATGAGAGCTCTACTCCAATCATCTGGAATTTGTCCCTACTTTCCAGGCTTTGTGAACTGTGCATTGCAGCCAACTGCATAGTTCAGATGCCGTTCTGCATTTCAATCTTTTGATGGCTTTTCTACTTCAAGTATCAATATGTATTCCTGATTGCCTGCCTATTGAGTGTTTTTTCCCACTATGCTGTCACAGATTGTTTCATTTAGCAATTTTTCAAAGTAAGTACCCCATATATCAAGGAGTACTTACTTTTCTCCAGTTTTCATGTTACCATTGTCATCTCTAATTCCTTTTACAGCACTCTCTCCTCCATTTCTGAGCTTTTTCAACAACCTCCAGAATATTAAAGAGAGTGGAGAGCATATGTGCACAAAATGCAGGCAGTTGGAGGAAATAAGTACATTAGATATATCGATATCCGACTTTGTTGCTCCAGGAACGGGGAATGAATGTAGGAAGACAAGTAGTGTGATAGGAGAGAATGAGAAAATAATAGTTGATAGTGTGGAAGGTGTGAGTGACTGTGAAAGTTTAGGAGATGGTTTTGTTTGGGAGAGTGAATTTAGATTAAGAGTGACTGACCTGCAGAGGGAGATAGATGAGTTGAAAGAGGAGGTGGAATGTCTTGTGAATGAGAGTAGAAGTATGAAAGATAAGATTAGGAGAATGGAAGAGATAAATGCAAGGCGAATCAGAGTAGGAGAGAGAGAGAATTTAGGGAGTATGAGTGAGAGGTATGGGGGTGCTAGAAGAGGAGAGAATGGAAACAGTAGAAGAGAGGGAATGAGAGAGAGGTATGGGAATGCTAGCAGACAAGAGGATGGAAACAGTAGGAGAGACGGAATGAGAGAGTGATATGGAAGTGCTAGAAGAGGAGAGAATGGAAACGGTAGGAGAGATGGAATGAGAGAGGTATGGGAATGCTAGAAGACGAGAGGATGGAAACAGTAGTAGGAGAGACAGAATGAGAGAGGGATATGGAAGTTCTAGAAGTGGAGAAAATGGAAATAGTAGGAGAGAGGGAATGAGAGGGATGTATGGGAGTGCTAGAAGAGGAGAGAATGGAAACAGTAGAAGAGAGAGGTATGGGAATGAAAGAAGAGGAGAGAATGGAAACAATAGGAGCGAGGGAATGGTAAGAGGTATAATGTATGGCGACTCAATGATCCGTGGTGTTCAAGATAGGATGCGTGAAGAGTGTTTGCCAGGAGGAACAATAGAAAGGGTGGCTATGGCAATTAAGAGAGGTGAAAGGGTGGATGAGATGATTGTGATGGTAGGAACGAATGACTTGAGTGGTAATGTAAGTCGGGCAGCGAGAGATATGAGATTTTTGCTTGAGACTGTACGGAAGAAGACAGAGAGAGGAAAAATAGTGTGCGTGTTGCCTAGGTATGATAATGATGAGCTGAGCAGAAGAGCGGTGATATTGAATGGCATAATAGCGAGAATGTGTGACAAGAGAGGACTGGTATATGTGGATGCTTGGAGTGCGTTTGAGGAAAGAGAGGAATTGTATGCAAGAGACCGTTTACATTTGAATGAGGAAGGACGTAGGCATCTGGAGAGATTGCTGTTCTGAACGAGTCATTGTGTCCCAGGGAGGATGATAGCAGGGGTGGCCTCTTGTGGGAATGGATACTTGGGAGACAATGTCAGGTAACACTGAGCCCAGTGGAGTCTAGAAGGGATAATGGCTGGGTATAGAAACAATGGCATTTATATGCTTTATACTAATGCCAGGAGTATCCGGAATAAGGGAAAGGAATTGGTGGCGCAGATAGCATCAGCTTGGCCAAAAATTATTGGGATCACTGAGACGTGGTTGACAGAAGGGGATATAACAACAGGAATAGAAGTCGCTGGGTATAGCATTTTTCATCAGGATAGGAGGGGAAAGCGTGGTGGTGGGGTACTGCTTATGATAAGTGATGACCTATGTCCTCTAAGAGTGGAGAATTTGGAAGGAAGTGAGACAAATGATTTTGAGAGCGTATGGTGTGAGGTAGAGGTAGGCAAGACAGGATATTTAGTGGGGTGTTGCTACAGACCCAGGAGCACAGAGGATGGGGACCAGGAGATGTTTAGACAGCTAAGTTTGGCAAGTGCAAGAAGAATGATTGTTATGGGAGATTTTAACTTCAGTAGTATAAATTGGAGAGAGGAAGATGCATGTAGCAATAGGGGAATGGAATTTCTAGAATTCTTGAGGGACAAATGTCTTAAGCAACATGTAACAGAGGGAACAAGAGGTTCAAAAGTTTTGGATTTGGTTATAGCATCAGAAGAGTTGATAATAACTGAGTTGACGTCTCTCCCACCAGTTGGAGAGAGTGACCATGTGGTTTTGACTTGGAAGATGAATAGACATGCAGGAGTATCAAAGACACGGGAACTTATGTGGAATTATAAGGCAGGTGATTATAATAGTCTTAGACGTCAACTTTGGGAAGTTTCATGGAGGCAGGAATTGGAAGGCCGGGATATCACTAGTGCGTGGGAAATTATGAAAGAATATTTGTTATCAGCAATGGTAAGTTGTATACCACGAGTGAAGAAGAGGACGCAATTTGGAGTAAAGTGGATGACAAACAATATTAAACAGGAATTGCATGCGAAAAAGAGGCTATGGAAGAGATATAAGGAGACAGGTGAAGAGATGCATGAGGAATATAAGACACAGGCCAGAAGAGTGACTAGTGTGGTAAGGAAAGCAAAACTGGAATATGAGAGGAGATTGGCCCTAAGATCCAAAGAAAATCCTAGGGAATTTTTTAGCTATGTGGCCAGTAGGAGGAGAAATGACTGTGGATGAATGATATTGTGGGATAAAAATGGGAATAGAGTGACTGATGCAGAGGACATAGTGGAATTGTTCAATGAACACTTTATTGGAGTATTTCATCCTAGAGGAGTCAGTTTTAATACTAGAGGGATAGGACTGGTTCGAGGTTTGGAGGTACAGGAGGAGAGTGTGTTTCAGATACTGAGTACTCTGGATGTCAGTAAAGCTGTGGGACTGGATGGTATTTCACCACGAGTTTTGAGAGAATGTGCTAGGGAATTGACAGTGCCTGTAACATGGCTTTTCAATGAAAGTCTGGCTTTGGCAAAGGTGCCCAGGGAATGGAAGGAAGGTAAGATAGTGCATAAGGGTGGTAACAGACTGGAAGTGTCTAATTATAGGCCAGTCTGTGTGTCATCAGTAGTTGTTAAGATCTTGGAGAAAGTAGTGAGGGACCGTATACAGCATTGGGCAGATGAGGGTAATGTTATCTGTGAGAATCAACATGGATTTGTGGAAGGATGCTCTTGTTTTAGCAATATGCTAGCCTTTTATAATAAAGTTACAAGAACATTAGATGAGGGAAAGGCATATACTGCAATTTTCTTAGACTTGGCAAAGGCATTTGACAGGGTGCCACATGATAAGCTGATATTTAAGTTGCAGCACATGGGTCTGGATGTCAGATTGGTCAACTGGATTCAGGATTGGCTGTCTGATAGGTATCAGAGAGTTGTGTATGGTGGAGCAGTTTCCAGGAGGCAGAGGGTTACAAGTAGGGTCCCACAGGGCTCAGTACTAGGACCTATATTGTTGAACCTTTATATCAATGACATAGCCTGTGGATTGCAGGGGGATATTCAGTTGTTTGTGGATGATGCGAAGCTGGGAAGGATTATTAGTAATAGTGCAGATGTGGTAGCCATGCAAGAGGATTTAAATAAGCTAGATGGATGGGCAAATGAATGGGGGTGTCAGTTTAATGCAGCAAAATGTAAGGTCTTGAGGTTTGGGAAACATCGATGGGATGCTGCATACTCTATGGGAGGAGTTATACTGGAGGAAGTAGGGGAGACAAGAGATCTGGGGTTGATGATTGATAGAAACCTGAAGTTTAGGGGACATATTGCAAAGGTGGTGAAGGTAACACAGAACATTGCTGCTATTATGAGAAGGACACTGACCTGCAGAGATAAGAGGGTTATCATTCCATTGTATAAGTCTCTGATCAGACCACACTTGGACTATTGTTTTCAGATTTGGTCCCCAGGATTTGAAGGGGATAAATTTATTGTGGAAAGGATACAAAGACGGATGACAAAGATGGTTTCAGGACTGTACAAGGATAGTTATGAGGATCGGCTGAGAGAATGTGGACTGCAGAGTTTGGTGGATAGAAGAAGGAGAGGTGATATGATTGAGACTTTTAAACTGTTGAGATGTGGTTACAGGGTTGACACTGGGGAGTTCTTTCGCTTGGTTGAACAGCGGGAAGGAGTGATGACAAGAGGCCATCCCTGGAAGTTACGAAAGGAAACTGTGAGCAAGACGGTAAGGAGTGGTTTCTTTGTGTGGAGGGTGGTTGAGCAATGGAATGCATTGCCTGATGGAGTGGTGGGAGCGAGAACGGTCAGTGAGTTTAAAGAGTGGTATGATAGACTTTGTGTTTCTCAGGGGGGACCTCCCCTCGATGAGTCTTGACAGACTTTATGTCTTAGGAAGGACAAGGACCTCCCTTGATGAGTATATAATAATAATAATAATAATATCTTGGCATCTTCTTGATATTTATTTTCTATGCTCTTACCGAAGTCTTCCCATGACTTTTGTTTAGCTAGTTTTACACAGTTGTTTAGATTTCTTACATTTGTCTCTGTATTCTCTTAAGAGCAAGCTGACTTCTTTGCCAGGAACTGTTGATATGCTTTCTTCTTTTCCTTCACTGCCTCTTTAAATTTCTGTATCCACCATGGAGTTCTGATTTTTCTGTCCTTGCAGACAACCTTGCATGCCTCTCTGGCTGAATCAATCAATGTTTTCTTCAGAGCTTGCCACTGAATCTCCAAGATTTGGTTCCTGTTCTCAAACTCTTTCATTTTTTCTTGAAAATGCTTGTGTATTTTAGTCTATAGTTCACATCGGAGAGCTGCTCAAATTTTATTCGCTTTAAAACTTTCTTACATACTTTTCAGTATGAAATTCAATTTTATCCTGATCAAGACTAAATGGTGATCACTTACAATTTCAAATCCTCTGTACCCTCTAGTGTTCTGCACCAGTGAGAAAACATCACTATCAGCAATAACATAGTCAGTGAGACTTTTCTTATTCCTTGTCTCTTCTCTCCATGTAAATTTGTGCACATTTTATGTTGGAACATTGTGTTAGTAATAACCAGTCCTGAGCATAAATCTTACAAGTATTTGCCATTATTATTAGCTTTGCTCTTTTCTCCAAATTTTTCCAAAATATTTTTGTATTTTGGTTAACAAATAGGAGGAGTAATTTGTTCTGTAAGTTTGGAGATGCACTGTGGGGTAGTGTTGATTAGTTGTTGCATGCATTTGAATTGATTTGACAGAGAGTGGGGGTATTATTGATGGTAATTCTGATGAACAGCAGCAGCTATAAAATTATTTATGGAAGATGTAAGCAGCAGAACCTGAGTATCTGTGTGAAAGTGAGTGAAATGTATTAGTGAGTTGTCGGGTCATTGATCAGTCTGACTGCACTTTTCTATACAAACTCCTCTATCTTTAGGGAGCTCTTATGGGCATCACCTGAGATATGGGAGCAATATTCAATAGTCAGACAAACGTTAGAAATTGTTTGTAGTTAAAGTAATGCCTTGGGCAAAAAACGAAACCTAATTTTTTGGAGGCAGAGAGGGCAACATTTGTAATATGTTGATGCCAAGAGAGATTTGAGGTTATTGTTTTTCCAAGAAGATACATGTCATCATCCATGGTGACTTGGATATTTAAAAGTAAGGCTGGTGGAGAAGGGTTCTTTTTTTGTGTGAAATAAGACAGTTGTGTTTTTGTTACATTGAATTGGTAAGATTATCCATCTTTCACTGGTGACTGTTTTGAAGATCTGTATTTAAGTTGGTAGTGGTTAAGGCTCTGTAAATTGTGGTGATTTATGCATTTTGTCAAATGATAGGGAATAATGCAATGTGCTGTCATCAACAAAACTTGTTGATGACAGCACATATCAGCAATTCAACCTGTATTGAATTGGTAGTCTGCTGGAATAAGTCATTTATATATATATAGAAGGATTAGGGTGGGTGAGAGTGAACAGGGACTTGTGGGACCCCTGCATTGATTGCATATTTAGAAGATAAGTAACTGTCCACTCACCCAAAGTGAGCATCCAATTAAATTGCTGGCAGTCTAACTGTGGAAGTCAGGAACTAGACAAAATGATGATCTAGCTTAACAGTCAAAGGCCTTGGTGATATCAAGGATGAGTACTTGGAACTCGTCAAACTTGTCCATGATATTTGTCCCGATGTGGGTGACAAGTGAATAGAACACCTGTTGACCAACAGTGTCAGAAACTATACTGGTTGTCATTTATTAGCTAAGTGTCTTCAAAATAGTATAGCAGTTAAGAGTTGATTGCTCTCTCTCCATTACTTTGGAAAAAGAACTGGAGTAAAAGAAATTGGACAGTAATTTGAGGATATAGATTTGTTGTTTTTTAGGAATAGGTTGAAAATGGGCTAATTTCCATACTGCAGGGTAGATATCAGTGGAATAAGAAGAGTGTAAAAAGACAACACGGAATGGGACTCAACTCTGTAGCATAGACCTGTAGGCCAATCAGAGAAATCAAGCTAGACAATCAGAGGAATGCCATCAGGACCAGGAGACTTTTTTTTTGGTATCCTGGCAAAAAGACATGCTGGGCATTGAGTGTAGAGTGTGTGGGATGGTTGGAGGATATTTACCAAAATTAGCAGTACAAGAATTGGAAGAGAAGTAGGAAGCCAGGAGATTGTTTCTGTGGGTGATGCAGCAGTGATGGAGCAGCACGGGGCAGAAGTTGTGACCTATGGCTTTGGCTAGAGACCAGAATGCATGGCTGCAATTTGGACAGGATGCAAGTTTCCTGCTTTTAGCTCTCTCTCAGTCAGATTTTGACCCATTTATAATTTTCTTGCAGCTATTCCGGGCTCTGGTCTAAGTAGTATAGGTGGATGGAGTTTTGGATGCAAGTCAGTTATAGTATACTAGATTCTTCTCTTGTACAGCTTTGGCACACCCATAAGAGAACTGAGGCTTAGATTGAGGACAGGAACTTAGGGTGGAATGGGGAATAAATGTTTCCATGCTGATAAGAATTATTTCTGTGATACTTTCAACAGATAAGTTTGGATCAGATGGTCAAAAGCAGTAATCCACCCAAGGAAACGTGGCATAGTAGTTGTATAGATCATCTCACTTGGCTTTTTGTAATGTCATAAGATTTGTGGATGCTAGTGACTGTGTTTATATTGTTTCATTGAAGAAGAGATCAGCATGAGATTGTGTCTGAAATACTTAGAGGACACTGTATATTTGGATGGGTCACTAGTGAGGAAAAGGTCCAAGGTATTTAGAAAATGGTTTGGGTTATCTGGTATTCTAGTAGGCATGATTGAGGATTCCAAAGAAAATGACCTCACTATTAGGAAAGTTGGAGTGAAGAATATCATCTCTTAAGAAAAGAAAATTGAAAACTTCAGAATGGTTGGTGGTATTTGGAGAGTAGCAGAGATGGCAAATAAATTTGGTAGATTGGGGTACAGAGATTTTCAGCCAAAGAAGATCAAACCAGAAGATTCCAAGTTGGGCGCTTTTTGACATGGTATGTTGGAGTGAACTACATAGCACTCTAACATTCTCTAAATTTAAATAATTATGACTACCTCACCTCACCTTATCCAAAATTTGAGAGACAATCATTTTGAGACCTTCAGTGGAAAGCAACAGGCTGCCTGCCCATACAGAATGCCACTAGGATTTTGGATCCTGCCTTTTTTACACTCAGTTTTGTTTGGCATGCTTGCTTGCATTCACAGGTAGAATGAAGATGCGTTGGTCACCAAGGTGAAAATTTGTCAAAGAACTAAAGTTAGTTAATTAATTTTCCTAGATTATGTGTTTTCTCCTCTAACAATAGTAACATGAGGAATGGCAGCATAAAAGTTTTGCGCTGGCTAAGTTTTACACTTCATTATTCAGAAGGCCATAATTCCTTTCTATAAAAAGAGAGAGAAAAAAAAAAAAGAAAGAATTGCAGAAGAATTTTCTTATTGAGCATTTCCCAGTAGGAATATGTAGGTATTCTTGAAAAGTTGCTAAGAACTTGGTCAGGCCAAATAGGGATTGTCAGAATTGGATTTTCACTTTATTTGAAAATTTCATTTTCACTTTAGTTGAAAAATTATTATTGTTATTAAATGCATGGGAAGGCTTATGTGTTCATCGTTCCTGTTGATTATTTTTAATGGTATAGATGAGAACACAGACTAATAAGAAAATAAGTATTTATTAACTTATTGCTGATATTTTGCTGGTATTCTATCCAGCATCTTCAGAGCACAAAAGCAGTTTGTCACAGTACGTGAGATAATCACAATCCGGTATAACAATGGGACTAGTTTGAACAATTGTAACATGCAAAACAAAGACTAAAGTCCTAATTAAGCACGATCTATATTGAAAAAAAATGAAGAAAAATAATAAAAATCAAACACAAAAAATTTAAAAAAAAAATAAATAAATAAATAAAAACCAGAGAGAAAGCAAGTATTAGTGTGGTCTTAAGATGGCTGTCTCCCAAATCTTTGGCAAATTTATACATATGCAGCCATACTTGTTGAGGTTTGGAGTATGTTTTAAGGCTTCTGTTGATTCCAGGAACAACCTCTCTGACTTGTAAAAGCTTCTGTGCAGCACTTTTTTTTTCCAATCGAACCTGTGTGCAGGGGTATCTAGAGCATGGTGTGCTAGACCTGACCTGACTTGCCTTAGCGATAGTGGCAGATATATTTTTTATGTTCACTGAGGCGGATGTCCACAGTTCTTCCTGTCTGTCCATAGTAGGCTCGATGACATGAACAAGGCACTTCATAGACTCCTGAATGTGATAACGGAGAGATTCTGTCCTTAGGTGAATGGATGAGAGTTGCCAATTTCACATACACAGGTACATTTCACAGGCACATCTGAAAATATCTTTTCAGATGAGCCTTTAATGTATGGGATGGTGACATTTTGTTGTAGTCTTCTGTGGTAGACAGTAGTGGGGGGGGATTTCTGGGGAGCATTTAATATTTTGTTTATCTTATGGGGATTATAGCCATTGGCCAAGAAGGTGTGACGTAAGTGAGTGAGTTCAGCACTGTCATCGGAACAAATAGCTCTAGTTTTGTGGGTTAGTGTTTTTAGAATGCCATATTGTTGAGATGGGTGATGGTGTGATTGTTTGTGTAAATATCTGCCTGTATGTCTGGGTTTTCTATTTCTGAAATATTTCTAGTTCCTGAAAATGATAAGGAACCATCTGGCAGACTTATGATTAGTGTATCCAGAAAGGGCAGACAATCATTAGCATCCAGTTCCATTGTAAAGTGTATTTTTTGGTGTTGGCTATTTAAATGTGCTAAGAAAGTATCCAATGTGTCTGGGCCAAATAGCAAACACATCATCAACATAGCGTAGCTAAAGCCTTGGTTTAATCATCCACTGTCTGCATGTTCACCATGCTCTCAGGCAATGCATTCCATGCTCCTACCACTCTCCATACAAAAACCTTACTACTTACCCTTTTACTCACCATCTCCTTTTGCAACTTCCAGGGATGGCTTCTTGTCCTGGTTCCTTTCCCCTGTTCTACCATATGAAAACTCTCCTCAATGTTAATGCAATAATAACCTTACAATAGCTTAAATGTCTCAATCATATCTCCCCCACCTTGCCTTCTATTCACCCAACTATGCAGTCCACATGCCCTCAGTCCACCCCCATAATCAACATTGTCCTGACATCATATTTGTTATCCGTCTCTGCACCTTCTCCAAAGTTGCTTCATTCCCTTCAAATCCCAGTGACCAGATCTGAACACAGAAATCCAGATGTAGTCTGATCAAAGTTTTATGCGGCGGGGCCAGCACAATTATCTCTCGCGGTCATTGTTCTCCTCAACATTGCTGCAACTTTCTGAGATGTCTTCACAACATTTGCAATATGATCTCAGAATTTTAAATTTCTATCTACAATTATCCCAAGATCCCTTGCTTCCTCCACTTCTTCCAGTATAACTCCACCCAGTAAGTATGAAACATCCCGTCTGTTGATCCCAAATTTTAAAATCTTATATTTCGTTGCATTAAACTGATATACTGCCTTTTCCCACCCTTCCAGCTTATTGAAGTCCTCTTGAAGAGCCAAACCATCAGCACTGTTATAATAACCCTCCCAAGCTTCACATCATCTGCAAACAACTGAACATCTCCCAGTAGCCCAGTCACAATATCATAGACATAGATTGAACAGCAATGGTTCCAGGACAGGGTTCACCCTGTAGAACTCCACTTGGAACCTTCCTACCCCCCCGATACTGCTCCTCCATATACAATTCAGAGAGCCAATCCACTAATCTGATATCCAAACCCATATGATGCAACTTAAAAATCAACTTCTCATGTGGTGCCCTGTCAAATGCCTTGGAAAAATCCCAAAAAATAACAGAGTATATGCCTTACCTTCATCTATTGTTACTCTATTGTAAAAGGTAACCAAATTACTAAAACAAGAGCATCACCCTTTAACAAATCCATGTTAGTCTGCATAAATCATATTACCCTCATTTGATCAATATCTTAACCACGAAATCAGGATCCCCTTTATTAAATTCATTTTGGAAAATCTCTTGCAATAGTTTATTCACCCCAAAATAATTGGAATAAGTGAAACATGGTTGAATGAAGATGATATTCTAATGGGAATAGAAATGGAAGGATACAGTATTTTTTGCGAGAATAGAAAAGACAAGAAAGGAAGGGGTAGTGCTGTGATGATAGCAGGGGAATTATCTTTATAATATAAACTGGACAAACCTTGGTATGAAAATTAATAACAGAAACTTAACACACCTAAGATATGCAGATGATATCATAATTTTTGCAAGCACTCCAGAAGACCTTAATATGATGACAGAAGACCTATATCATGAAAGCAGAAAAGTCGGTCTAAAAATAACCAGAGAAAAAACTAAAAAAAATTTTAATCATTTTGTAACACCAAAAAACATAATAACAGAAAACAATTTCTTGGAAAGAGTCTCTTCATATACATACTTAGGTCATCTCATTGATCTAAACTGTGGACTCCAAAATGAAATAAATAGGGGAGTTCAACTTGCCTGGAGTGCATTCAGAAAATTGAAAAGCATTTTTCAAAACAATGATGTCCCACTCTGTTTAAAAAAGGAAGACATTTAACCAGTGTATACTTCCAGTCATCTCATATGGTTGTGAAACTTGGTCGCTAATAAAAGCACTGGCAAATAAACTAACAAAAACTCGAAGAAAAATGGAGAGGTTGATGCTAGGCATCACATTAAAAGATAAGAAGCGAAACACCTAGATAAGAAGCCAGACTCACATCATTCTTCACCATAAGTGACTAAAATGGAAATGGGCCAGACATTTATCCAGAAGAGAAGATGAGTGATGGACCACCATACTAATGAACTGGATTTCAAAAGAAGGGAAATGAGGCCGAGGATGTCTTAAAAGAAGGTGGAGTGATGAATTGTCATTTGTTGGGGAAAATTGGTCAACCATTGCCAAGAACAGAGAAAGGTGAAAAGAACTGGAGGAGGCCTTTCTCCAGCAGTGGACAGAAAATGGCTGAAAAGAAGAAGGTAGACATGAAAGAGGGAAAATAGTGGCCATGTGTAGAGGCTTAAGTGCTGTGAGGATATCATGTTGGAGGCCTAATGGATTTTTTACGACACTCAAAAAGAATTAAAATAGAATTTAATACTTCCTATATTTCATCCTAGTCACTAGGACATCTATGGGGATTACAAAAACAATTAATGTAACATGCACACAAATATCATACAATACTAAGCCCAACCACGTGGGTGACACTAAAGTCCTATCTAGGTGGCGCGCCCTGTAAGGGCGGTAGTAGGTGGCCTGGAATGTAAGGTGGGACCTCTGGGGATGAGTGTTTCCCAAATCTTCGGAGGCTTAATGCAACCGTATTTATTAAGATTTGGTTGGTTTCTGAGAGCTGCTGCTGCTGCTTCTAAGAAAAGTCTCTCTTTCTTGAATTTGCTGTGGTGGAGCATAGTGGTTTTCTTCCATGATACCCTGTGGGTGGTGTCCAAAACATGGTCAGCCAAGCCTGAATGGCCATAGTTGTGTTTACAGATGTAAGACTTGTGTTCCTCCAGGCAGATGGATGCTGATCTGCCTGTCTGTCCAAAGTACGCCAACTTACAGGAACAGGGTACTTTGTAAACTCCAGGCAGAGAGAGAGGAGGGAGCTGATCTTTCGTAGAACGGATAAGAGTAGCAAGTTTGCGGTGGGGCTTATATGCTGTGTGTAGGTTGTACTTTTTTAGTATCTTGGCTATTTTTTCAGAAATGCCACGGATGTTGGGTATGGTGATGGCATTTTTAAAATCTTGTTGGCGAGAAGGACGGGGAATGGGGGAGGAACTGATTATTTTTTTGATACTGTGTTCGCTGTAGCCATTGGAGAGGAAAGTGCTGTGTATGTGGTTAAGCTCAGTAGTGAGGGTGGTTCCACTGGAACAAAGATTGTGGGCTCTCTTGGTAATAGGCATTAAACTCTTACAAAGATTGTGGGCTCTCTTGGTTAAGAGAGCCCACAATTTTTAGCCATTTCTAAGATAGAATCATAGAAATGGCTAAAAATATAACTCATCAGCAAAAAATAGATATAAAATCTTCTGGTTTAATTTCTCTTTGTCTTGATGAGAGTACTGACATAACTTGATCAGCTCGTTTAGCAATTTTTATTCGTTATTCTGTTGGGAATAATATCAAAGAAGAATTGATAAGTTTAACATCATTTACAATGCAGTTGTAAATGCACTTGCTGAAAGAGATATAGATCCTTCCAAAATTGTATCAGTAACTACTGATGGTGCTCGCAGTATGACTGGAGAGGAAAATGAGTTCGTCAATTTATTTAACAAATGTATTGGACATTCAGTTCTGGGTTTTCATTGTATTATACATTGACAGGTTTTATGCGCAAAGGCTAGTTTCAAGCCACTGGATGATATTATGAGCATTGTAACAAAATTGGTCAATTTTATATCGGCACACACTTTAAATAAACAAAAACTTATAGAATTATTAAGTGAGGTAAACTCGGTGTACAATGGTTTACCTATGTACAACAACGTCCGATGGTTAAGTCGGGGGAAAGTTCTTCAAAGATTTGTTGAGTGTTTAGATGAAGTGAGACTTTTTTTTACATAATGAGAAAATCATTGAAAAATACAATCAGTTAATGAATGTCGAATGGCTTTCGAAATTAATGTTTTTTACTGATTTGTGTTTACATTTAATTGAATTAAATGTTAAACTGTAAGGTGTTAACAAGACAATTATTGTCATGTTTGATTTAATCAAAGCATTCGATGCTAAATTACCAATTTTTAATCGTGACATTATTTCCAATACCTTCCGATATTTTCCAAATACAAAAAAATTCTTTGCAAATCTAGAATCCCAAAAAAAAAAACAGATCAAGTTAAATTCACAAAAGAGTTTTCTACATAAATATAAAGAGCCAATAGGCTTCACTTCGGCACTGCAAACATTATTGAAATTAAGGGGATATTAAATCCCACATTGTTTTAAAGCCGAATAAGAAACTCAAAGATAGAAATCAAAGAGTTTCACGCTGAATATAACAAACTATAAAAGTTTTAGCGGATTGTAGCGTATGCTAAAGCACATAGTTCAACACTAGGGCAACTCGTAGCAGAGGAGGGTAAAGTTCTGATAATAGTGAACAGAACTTTATAATTCTCGATTGTACTCCTGATGTTAGTCATCAGGAGCAAATTTCAGTAATTTTTAGATTTTACATATATTGAAGCAGATATTGAAATTTGCGAACACTTTTTGATGTTTTTGACAACTAATGACACTACTGGTAAAGGTATATATGAAAATATAAAATTACTTTTGAATAAATTAAATCTTAAATTGTCAGATTGCAGAGGGCAAGGGTATGATAACAGAGCGAATATGAAAGGAGTATATAAGGGAGTTAGTGCTTGCATTTTAAATGAAAACGAAAAGGCATTTTATACTCCTTGTGCCTTGTCATAATTTAAAATTGATTTTAGGGGATGTCGTCGCAAAATCATCAATTATAGCAATAAATTTTTTTAATGTTATACAAAAAATATATACATTATTTGTTGTCTTATTAAAGAAATTTGTTAAACAATTAACTCCAAAACCGTTATGTGATACAAGATGGGAATGTAGAATAGAATTAGTTAGAGCTGTACATTTTCAAATTCCAGAATTTTTAAATGATTAAAAGAATTATTTAAAACTGCATCGAATAATACTATCGAAGCAGAAGTGGTTTCAATATATGAACAAATAGATTCATTTGAGTTTATACTAAGGCTTGTAATTTGGTATGAGCTTTTGTCAAAAGTTAATTTAGTAAGTAAAGTATTACAAAATGCAAAAATTCCCATAGATGTAGCAACTAAGCATATTAAAGAGTTAGTGCAGTATTGAAAGTTTATTAACTTTCAATACTTATTTTTCACTTGGTTAGACTATAATAAATTTAGTTTAATCCTTTATCCAAGTGTGAGCAAACAAAGTTTGCACCTGAAAGTATCTTCAGGACTGGGGTAAGGTGGTACAACACCAGGCAACTCGTTGCAAAGGTGGAGCAAGCTAACATCAATCCCATCTCAGTATCCCCCATAATGCAAAATACATCTCCTTGTGGATATGTATGATGTTATGCATTAAGGGAAGGGCCACTACCCAGACTAGTTTCGACCTTTTATTGAGGTCTCTTTAGTGGGAGCCAGGCCCAAGTGGAGATAGTGCAGTACTTTGAAGAGCAGAGAATATCAGGATTTGATAGGTGTTTTGAGATTGCTAAAGAACTGTCGAATCTATTAGCAATAGAAATTAAATTTAAAGAAAGTCGAGTACATCGAAGAAAAGTATTTTATGATTATGAAAAGCCTGATGAATCACACATAGGTGATAACAAAGATAATTTTAGGATAAATTTCTTTTTTGTCATTTTAGATGCTGCTCTATAGTCTGTCAAAAAAATATTTGAATTGTATGAAATTCACCAAAAATCATTTGGATATCTTAATGATAGGAAATTAATAAGAAAAATGAAATGAAAATGACAGAAAATTTTGCTGCAAACAGCTGCATCAAAAATTAAATACAGATATTGATGAATCTGAATTTTACAATGAATTAATTATTTTTAGAAATATTGTTCCAGAAGATGCACCCATTAATATTTTAAAATTCATAATTGCAAATAATTTGTTGGATATTTATGCAAATATTACTATGACATTTAAAATATTATTGACCTGTCCAGTTATGGTCGCATCAGCAGAAAGGTCATTTTCCAAATTAAAATTAATAAAAACCTATTTGGAAAGGCCAAAAATTCTTCCTTCTTGTTCCTAATACTCCTGGCATTAGTATACATGAAATGCAGAGGTCCATTTGTCCCACCCCTATCTTGATGCATTATACTAGCTATCCCATTCTGATTTCTTCTCCTTTGTACTGGCTCGGGCACGTTATAAACATTCTTAACTCAATTACCTCACTGATGTCTGCATATCCACTTCCTCCCCTCCTTAATAGTTCTAGTTTCCCTGATTTTGCACATCCACTCTCACTTCACTCAGCAACACTTTTTCCAGCCTTTGCACACCAAATCCATTCAAACGTAAGCCATCCATCTTGTACAAATCCTTTTGCCCATCAAACTCACTCCACAGCACACCGTCTGCATAACCTGCGCATAAAGTCATTTGTGATTATGGCCCTCCTTCTAAACTTTTCTCTGTCATACCACTGCAACAGACTCACTATCCTAACTCCGTCACTCTGATGAACATGATGTTCAGGGCCTCCCTCGATGAGTCTAAGGCCTCCTTGGAGTTGCCCGTAATAATAATAATAATAATAAATTGGAGAATATGGCATTGGATTATAAAATATTAGTGTGGATAAGAGGATACTAATAGATATCAAAAAGTGGTATTTACAGGATGTCTGTAAGATTTAAGATAACAAGTGTGTGCCACAAGGATCAGTCCTTGTTTGAGCTATGCATTAATGACATTGGGAAGGATTTGACACGAAACATACATCTGTTTGCTGATGATGCAAAAATAGGCAGGGTAATTATGGATGTCAGTTCAATGTCAGTAAATATAAAGTCATGCACTTTGTCGTGATTAGATATCCAATGTCATATTATATTAGTGGAATTAGTTAGAAGAAACTGATCAGACTAAGGATCTTGGAGTTTTAGTAGACAGGAAGTTCCAGGGCCATATCACAAAATTGCAAATACAGCTGTGTGGATAATCAATGGAAACAACCCTTGACAGTAAAGATAAGGAAGTTATTTTGCCTCTTTACAATGCCTTGAGAAGACTTCACTTGGATTATCTTGTGCAGATCTGATCTCTTAGTTTTGTAGTGATTCTGATATAGCAGAGAGAGAGAGATGCAAAGGGGAGTTTTTATGTTTATCCCACACACACACATGAGGTAGAAGAACCTATAGCACATCAGTGTCGTGTGTGAGATAACCACACAGCACTGATGTATTAAATCAGATATCATATTACATGCTGAAATGATATTACATACTGATATTCAGCATTCATTCATTGAGAATGAATGCCATCAAGAAGGTGGTGGTGGGGGGGGGGGGTAGCTAGATTTTTATCTCATAGAGTGGTGCATGATTGGATCGCCATTGGAAGTGGTGTGTGTGAAGGTAGTGTGAATGAATTGAAGAACTGGTATTACAGCTGATGCAGGTAATTAATTGCTTCCCTCAATGAATCTCTGCCTCCCCGAGTTTTTTTTTTTTGTTCTTTCAAATATTTACATATGTACAATGATCATCTATTCAGTATATTATTTTACAAGGTTCAGCACTTTGTGCTACATATAATGAGATTTAAATAGTAATGATGATAACAGTTTTTTTTTTTTATATATATAACAATCATAATAATAATTTACAATTATATTGTTCAGAGTTACATAAGTTGGATAATATTACATGTTGTAGTTTACTATTTTTTTCTTTTTTTCAAGTTTGAAATTTGAAAAGGTGTTATTATACAACAGTATTTACACATATGCAATCTAAATATTATGTTTCCTTATTCTCACAAACATACGGTGTAAACTCATTTAAAAGAATTTTTTTTTTTTTTTTAACATTGCATACATTTGCTACAGTTATTATATACATTACATACATTTGTTACAATTATTATATACATTGCATACATTTGTTTACATATGATACATTACTTATATTTGTTTACATGTGATATTTACATTACGTACATTGGTTTACATATAATATATACATTACATACATTGGTTTTCGTGTGATATGTACATTACATGCATTTGGTTAGATATGATACATCTTGGGTGAGAACTAATTTCTTTGCTTTCATCCTCGAAGCTTATATGTAAGCTTATCTGAGGATGACACCAGTTGGTTATTATGTATTGGGGTTTTTTTTTTTTTTTTTTTTTTTTGCTGTGTTGGGAAGCTATGAAATCTATGATTGAGAAATTCACGCGCTTGCACACACACACATAACACACACACAATAACTTGGAATATCTTGATGCGTCGCTGAACAACCAGAAGCCTGAACGAATATATTGTGTTTCATTAAGTTTGTAAGGTATTTTGGGTGTGGGTTTCTTGTTCGTAGTATGCCCTTAGAGCTCTTTTCAGGCTATTGTAGTTTGTAAGGTTTCTGTATTCAAAAGGTAATTTGTTTATCATGTCTGGGATGTAGAAGTTTCGTGTGGCCTTTCCGTAGTGATTATTGTATTTATATGTGATATAATTAGTAGTCTGTGGTCTTGTTATACGGTATGTATTTCTAGCTGTCCTGTAGTTGGCATCGAAATAATGTTTTAGCAAAGCTGCATAGTGACATAAATGTTTTGCTGTCAATATTTTGTGTTCTGACATTGCAACGTATATAAGGTCGTGATTTTCTCTTTGTTCCCAAAAGATCAGTTTTATCATTTTGTACTGTAGCGACATTAATCTGTTTAATTTGTAGGGTGCACAGAAAGCATACGTTGTTATAGCGTATCTTAGTATATTTTGGCATAGTGCTTTGTATATTAGTGTTTTTAGGCGTATGGGAACTATGTCTTTTAACCTGTAGAGTTTGCCACTTATTGTTTTGGAGTTTGTTGTGTAGATGATTTATGTGGCTATTCCAGTTCATATCTGCATCGAAGTAAATTCCAAGGTATCGTATTGTTTCAACCTGAGTGATTGTAGTGGTTTTGCTGTTCTGTGTGTTTTTTATGTTGGAAAGTGGATGTTGGATGGTTATATATTTGTTATCAACTGGTCAAGTCAGTGGATTTCTGAATATCATTAATTTTGTCTTTTCTGAGTTTAGGTGTATGGAGTTTTTCGTCAGCCAGTCTGTGATCAGATTTATATCATGTTGCATATTTGTTTGGGCTATTCTTGCGTTATTATGGATGGATATTATTACTGTGTCGTCTGCGTATTGGAATATCTTACCTTTGAGTGGTAACTGATTAATATCGTGCATGTGAATGTTGAATAGAGTTGGGGAGAGTACAGCTCCCTGCAGCACGCCACAGGTTACTGGTAGCTCTCTGCTTCGGTTTGATCCAATACATGTGATATGCTTTCTATTTTGGAGGTAGTTGGTAAACCACCTGTGAAGAGGCCCGTCTATTCCAACATGCCTCATCTTTTCTAACAAGGTTTGATGTGTAAGTGTATCGAATGCTTTAGTTAGATCTATAAAGACTACCATGGCGATTTTGTTTTTGTCTAAGGCGGTATTAATTACGTCTGTAGTCTTCCAAGAGAGATGTTGTTCCCTTATTTTTCTGAAAACCATATTGTGTTTTGGGGATAATATGAAAGATCTCAGTGTATGCTGCGAGTTTCTTCAGTATGATCCGCTCCATAATTTGATTGATAATTGGTAATGTTGCTATGGGTCTGTAATTGCTGATTAAATTTTTTTTTCTGGTTTTTGTTGTGTTGTAAGGCGATTCCTTGTTATCGTATATTCAGTTTTTAAAGCTGTGTTATTTGGATATCGCTTTAATTCTTTCCATAAAGTGTCCTTTCTGTGAATTTCTAGGATTAAGTTTTGTGTTATCCAAGAATTTTGTGTTGTTTTTGAACGAATTCGGACTTTCTTTGTGGCTTTCTTATATATTTCCTCCAGTGTGAGTTTAATGTTGTTGTATAAGATATCTGCTGAATCTGATGCCAGGTTTTCCCAGTCTGTTTTTCTTATTTCGTGGTTGACTATTTCTTCGTCTATTATTGTTTTCTGTCGCTTTTCTTCTGTGGGACATTGCATGGATATTGTCTTGGTGTGCAGGTTTAGAGCAGTGAAGTAATGGTCTGCCACTTTGCACTTTATGACTGGTGCAGTGTAAGTATTTGGTGGTGCTCGGACGTTTATATGATCTAGACAGGAGGCAGTGATAGTATTTCCGAATATTTCTTCTCTAGTACATGATGTTATTGTTGGTATTAGATTATACATGGATAGTGTGTCTAGGTATTGTACAGTGTTGTTCTGGTTTTCATTTGCAACATTTATGTTTATGTCACCAATTATCATTAGGTGTTCAGTTGAGCATATTTCTTGGCTTGAAAGCCAGCAATTGAGTTAGTACAAGAATTTTATCATGTTTAGGTTTGGTGGCCTGTAAATAGCATTTAGTATTATGGGATGCTGTGTATTCGTGGTATTAATGATTTTGAGGCAGAGGGTTTCAGCATGCTCAAACTCATAGGCCGTTTCTTTTGCTATTAATTTTTGTTTGATAAATTTTAATATTCCAACCCCTATTTTTGTTTGGCGGCATGATCTATGTTGT
The DNA here is from genome assembly GCF_054136105.1 of Typopeltis vanoorti. Lineage (NCBI taxonomy): Eukaryota > Metazoa > Arthropoda > Arachnida > Uropygi > Thelyphonidae > Typopeltis > Typopeltis vanoorti. The sequence goes on from NC_143552.1 coordinate 165,467,865, forward strand.
TGGAAGCCTGGAATATGGAAAGCAGTCGCTTCGTCATTAGTTATGGATACTTCTGTAAGAATCAATATATCAATAATATCAGTGTAATTCCTCAGATAAGCCTGTAATAATAACCAAAGTTTTTGGATGCTTCTGATGTTAATATGCAAGATTGAGAGACCTCTCGCTTGTATTGTGTTTTGTTTCCATGTATCAAGAGATTCGAAAGTACAATTACTGATGTATTCTGGTGTAATTGCATCTATCTGATGGTTCCCATTCATTTTGGTTGTGTTGAGATCTTCTTATTGAACTAAATTGGAGTCTTTTGTTTCACTCTGGCAACCTGTCTGTATCTTCTGAGCTTTTTATTTGTATAGACTTCGAAGTCTGTGACTTTCTCAAGAATATTTTGCCGTCTTTGATCCATAAAAATTGATACTTTTTTTTCTGTTTTTTCTTTTCTTGCTTGGTACAAAAGATTCTGATTGAAAGGTGTTAAATACTCAGATAGAAAGATTGTCGTATTGTCTTGTGATGCATTTAAATCCTTGACTACTGGTTTTTTCAGTCTGCTGGCTTTTACAAGATTGTCTCTTGTAGCCTTGCTTGTCAGACAAACTATGACTGGTGTGGGTCGTGGCGAGCCTTGTTTTCTCTTCTTCCTGGGAAACCGATTTATGCTCTGAATATCATTATGCTGTAGGGGGTTGTCAATTGCATGGCCTAACTTTAAAACTACGTCTCTGAGATTTTCTGTGGATTCGGTTTCTGGAAGACCGTTTATGACAAGGTCTTCTTTATGTTGTTGTTGTTGGTTTAATACTTCGTATTGTAGTTTCAGGGAATTAAATTCTTGACGGAGTTCCGATGTGTCTTTTATCAATTTGTGCTGCCTGTTAGTTAATGCTGGTTTTAATGTCTTTTACCATTTGTAAGACTTCTTCGACTTTTGAATTATTAAATTGAACAAACTCTTCATATTTGCCAATTTTTTTTTTTTTGTTATTTCTTTATTCTGTTTATCAAATAGTTCTTGGACAAGATCTACCAAGCTGGCTTTTATATTTTCTAAACCTTTTTCTAGTAATAAATTCCGATGTGTCTTTTATCGATTTGTGCTGCCTGTCAGTTAATGCGTTAATGCTGGTTTTAATGTCTTTTACCGTTTGTATGACTTCTTCGACTTTTGAATTATTAAATTGAACAAACTCTTCATATTCGCTAATTTTTTTGTTATTTCTTTATTCTGTTTATCAAATAGTTCTTGGACACAAGATCTACCAAGCTGGCTTTTATATTTTCTAAACCTTTTTCTAGTAATAAATTTACGGAACTCAAATTATAAGACTCACCGGTGTTTTGTTGTCTGTTCAGTTCATCATCCGATTCTGCCTCCGGCATAATCAGTTGCGTCGTGGGTGGTGGCATTTCTTTGTTCTCTCTACAGTTTAGGCACTTCCATTCTTCTCGTTTGGCATTGGATTTGCATTGCCAGGTTGTTTCTGAAAGTCCGGAACATGTAAAGTGAAGATTCCTATCGCATTTCCTGCAGGTTATATAACATCCGTCAGACGGTAATTCCTTCTGACACTTGTTGCACTTCATGACTCGCCTTTCTTCCTTTGGACAGCTGCAAAGATGGCGACGTAGTTTGTTCTATACTCGTTATCAACTGCGGTGTACGCTTCAATTTTTAGCACACTCAGATTTTAGATTCCACTTGGCTGATTTCGATGAATTATATGTCACTGTCTTCACCGTGACAAGTAAAGTTACTTTATGACACTTTTAAATTAAAAACAGGAGTTAGAACCACATTAAAACTATAAAAACGGGACCAGCGATACAACCATGCAACCATTCGTATGCCTACACAGCGCCCTCTCTGTTCTCTATTAATAGTAATAATAATAATAATAATATAATCTTTTGTGGGACCATAGACCAAATAAGTCTTGTTGTCTAGTTTACCATTTTCATGTTACACATCACTCTAATTAATACTGATTGACACTCTTGATTATCCTCATGTATACTGGTGAATGAATGCCGCTAAGAAGGGGGCAAGATCTAGATTTTTCTCTGATAGAGTGGTGCATGATTGGAATTTACTGCCATTGGATGTTGTGTGTGCAAGCAGTGTGAATGAATTCAAGAACAAGTATGATAGCTGGTGAGAGTAGTATGTGGCCTCCCTTAATGAGTCCATGGACTCCCTGTATTTAATTTATAGTATAACCAAGTGAAAAAAGTGAGACACTCAGTGAGACAGTTGAATTGTAAGAATGTATATAATGTACCCGAGCCAGTACTAAGGACAAAAAATGGGAATAGGATATTTAGAATAATGCATCAAGATAGGGGTGGGACAAAGGGATCACTGCATTTCATGTATACTAATGCCAGGAGTATTAGGAACAAGAAGGAAGAATTTTTGGCCTTGACTCTTCCTGGCCACAGGTTATTGGCATTAGTGAAACATGGCTGACGGAAGATGATATAGTTAGTGGGATAGAATGTGTAGGTTATAGTGTGTTTAAGAGGGACAGAGAGAATAAAATGGGGGGGATGGGTGTTATTGATGATCGCCGATGAACTGCAGCCAAAGAGAATTGAAGTTGTATCGCAGGATAGTGAAAAGAGCTCATTTGAGGTTATTTGGTGTGAGATTGAGACTGGCAGAATAAAATATACAGTTGGGTGCTGCTATAGACCAGGTGATGGAGTAGATGATGGAGATAGTATGCCTAAACAAATTGATGAAATGAGTGGAAGGAGGGTAATTATTATGGTGGATTTCAACTATGGTAACATTGATTGGAAGGAGGAGGAGAGGACACATGTGAGGAAAGTAATGGATTTTATTCAATTATTAAGGGATAACTATCTGAGACAGCATGTAATTGAAAATACTAGGGGTGTTAGAGTGCTTGACCTGGTAATAGCATCTCACAATTTGACTGTAATGAATATGACCATGTTGCCACCTATTGGTGAGAGTGATCATAAGGTCTTGACCTGGGAGGTGGCTAAAGGTGTGGAATTTTCGATTAAGACAGGGTATATGCGGAATTACCATGCTGGCAAGTATGACAAGCTTAGGAGATTGCTTGGATCAGTGCCATTGCATGTACAACTGCAAGGGCTGGATGTCGATTGAGCATGGGAAGTGGTCAAGGAGCATTTACAGGAGGTTATGGCTGATTGTATACCTAGGGTCCGAATAGTAAAACAAGTAGGGGTTAAATGGATGAATAACACCATTAAGCTTGAGCTGCAAAAAAAAAAGAAACAACTGTGGAGGGAATTTAAAGAAAGAGGTGACCTGCAAGCCCACGAACGGTGTATAAAGTGCAGGCCAGAAGGGTAACGAGTGTAGTAAAAAAACCAAAGCGGATTATGAAAGGAAACTAGCTATGCAAGCTAAAGAGAATCCCAAACAGTTCTTTCAATATGCTGCAAGCAAGAAAAAACTGTATACGGCAGAATGATTTTAAGGAATGACGATGGTAAGGAGGTCACTGAATCAGTCGATGTAGTGGAATTACTGAGCAAGCACTTTGCAAGACTATATCATCCAGGTGGTGACATTGAAAAAATGAAGGAACCATTAGTTTATATGGGGATTGTGGTGAATGAAGTGGAGGTGAATAGTCTATTACAGAAACTTAATGTGAATACATCTGTGGGATTGGATGGTATACTGGCATGGGTCTTACGTGAAGCGACTAAAGAATTATCAGTGCTATTGACTACGTTGTTTAATCTTACTCTTGGGTCTGGTGTAGTCCCGAAGGTGTGGAAAGAGGGGAAGATAGTTCCACTGCATAAAGGAGAATCCAAGACTACTGTTGCAAATTACCGACCGATCAGCATATCAGGAGTCGTTGTCAAGGTCTTGGAGAAAGTAGTCAAGGGAAAAATACAGGAATGGATTGATGAAAATGAGATACTGCGGGGGACAGCATGGTTTTGCGAAGGGTAGATCATGCCTCAGTAACTTGTTCAAGTTATATAACACACTGACGGCTGAACTGGATAAGGGTAATGGATTTACAGTGATACTGCTGGACCTGGCTAAGGCATTTGACAGGATACCACATGGAATTCTAATCCATAAACTACAACATATGGGAATGGATATAGGGTTGGTGAGATGGATAGGTGGGTGGTTGATGGAGAGATATCAGAGAATAGTTTATTCAGCAGTAGAGTCCAAAAGATGGCCTGTGACTAGTGGTGTGCTGCAGGGTTCTGTTCTTGGACCACTGCTGTTTAATTTGTTCATTAACGATATAGGGAAGGATCTAAGAGGAACAGTTCATTTGTTCGCTGATGATGCAAAGTTGGGTAGGACAATAGTGAATGCAGAGGATGTCAAAATCTTGCAGGACGACTTGGATAGATTGGAATTCTGGGCTAAGGAGAATGGATGTCAATTTAATGTGACAAAATGTAAGGTTATGCATTTTGTGTTGAAAAGATTAGCAGCAGTATACCACATTGGTGGAACTGTACTCCAGGAGATTGATGAGGCCAGGGACTTGGGAGTGTTGGTAGATAGGCAGATGAAGTTTAGGGGGCACATTGCAAAAGTGGCTAAATCAGCTTATCAACTCACTTGGTTGTTTCAAAAATACTTTGAAGAGCAGAGACAAGCAAGTTATTGTATCTCTGTGCCGAGCCTTGATAAGACATCATCTCGACTACTGTGCCCAGATTTGGTCACCTAGGTTGCTTCTTGATGGGGAGGAGGTGGACAGGATCCAGAGGTGAGTGACCAAGATGATAGCAGGTCTATGGAATGAACCTTATGATAACAGGTTGAAGATTTGTGGGTTGCAAAAATTAGTTGATAGGCGGAAAAGGGGAGATATGATTGAGACATTCAAATTGCTAAAGGGATTCTATAGGATTAATTCAGAGGATATTTTTGACATCAGGACTGGTGGTGGGAGAACTAGTGGACACCTATGGAAACTGGGCAAGAGTGTGGCTAGTAAGGGTGTTAGAGCTGGGTTCTTTACTTTTAGAGTGGTAAATGAGTCGAATAAGCTGCCAGAGTCTGTTGTGGGTGCTATGACGGTGAGTGAGTTCAAGACAAGGTATGATGGATACTGTGAGAATGTCGTATAGTTGTGTGGATGTGATGGTTTGGGCCTCCCTCGATGAGTCTAAGGAATCTCTTTAGTCGCCCGTAATAATAAAAAAAAAACTTTCAATATCTATCTCTAATCCAGAGTTTTTTTTAGTAATAAGGTATGACTTCTGTGTTACTTCAACCTTGGTATCACTTCTGGGTCTGGTTCCCGCTGATGAGACCTAATAAAGGTTGAAATTGGTCTCTGGGTGGTGACCCTTCCCATAATGCATAGCATTATACATATCCATAACGATGTGCTTTGCATTATGGGATACTAAGGCAATTGATGTGAAGTCATTAGCCTCTGTATATGAGCCTTGTGCACCCTCTTGCTTTAAATAACAGAATCTCCATACAGCACTATTCCTGAATCATTTGCCATTTTTTCTCTACTATCTTTCATTTTATTCTTTCACTCTTCCATTTGTATCCACCACATGTATATCATTTTTGTATATGCCTCATCTCATTCTTCAACTCTTGCATTCAGGCAGTCGTGCCTCTCTTTCATATCAGTTATAAAAGAGAATTTATGAATAAGTCAACAAGGAGAGGTTGGATGTCTTCTATTTCTTAGCAGTGAAATAAAAAATAATAGCAACATTTATGCAACAAAAATAAGTACATAACTTTATAAAAATAAGTACAGGACTTCCTGCAAAATGCACCCCTTGGCATACTTACACTACTCAATGCAAAGAGTACATACTTAGTTGCATGGAATTTTAAACATTGGACTCCTATGATAGTCTTGTAGATAAACAGTTCATAGATGAACTAGAAATTAAAATGTGTAGATTTATAAAATTTTCAGTGATATATGTGCAAATGCAAAAGCCAATCAACGAATTTCTAAAACTGTTTTTCAAGAAGAATAATTTATTTTCTACTGTCTGACCACAGATCTGAGATCCTAGTCTGGCAGCCTGCCAAGAAGAGTCAATTCATGTTGAAGGGGGAAAAAGATAAGTTGATGTGTGAATTGGTCACCAACATGCAAAATCACACGCTTTATACGTAAAATTTTCCAACTGTTATACAAGCAAAATAGTTACCACTTTAAAAACTACAATGTTCATAAAAGAAAAGTTAATTTTCCGACGTGTAATAATAAATAACTCCCACAAGATGGATTGATTACCCTGTTATCGGAATGGATTCTCCTTCTGATATGCACAGAAGTGTCGAAGGGTCTCGTATCTGTGAGCATACAGTACTTCAGAATTTTTTAATTTAGCATAATAAAGCACACGAATGTTATTATGCAGATGTAGGAGCCTGTTAAAACCTCAGCAAACATCATGTTGATTAGTCTATTTAATAGTCATCATTTTGAAAGTTTATTTTATTAACCTCAAATTAATTCCTTATTAAGTTATAAAATTTGTATTAATTTGTTATTTATTTTTCTTTCTTTAGGACTGCTTACTGTTTCAGCAGATGAGAGATTTCAAATTGAAATGTGCTTCCTTGTCATTGTAAAATATATTTCAGAGTTTATCTGCAAGAAATGTTTTCATTAAAAACATTTCCAAAATGTCAACAAATTCCTTGATGTTAATACAAAGATATTATTACATATCATGCAGATCTTGAAAATATTAACTTCATAAGTTAATTTATGTACCAATTAATAATGGGTATTGAGCACTTTTGTTTAAGTACTATATTGGCTTTGACATGTTTATGTGTCAATAAATACACGAATGCAAGCATCTGTCGAAATTGAAATAGCGTTTGGATACTATTCAAATAACATGGATATAAAGCATAAATTATTTGGTATATTTTATCCATTTGTCATTTTGGTAGTTAAAGAAACTGACTCAAAAAGAAAAAAGAAAAGTTATTTACAGCAGTGTTTTGTTCTGTTGATATATGAAGAGAAATTTCTTTATAATGTAATATATTGTTCTGATTTTTATCCTCCTGATTGTCATATTTTGCTGTTCTGTTTATCAAATCACTAGAAGAAATAAGTTAATCAAAAAAAAAAGTGTTCTTTAAAACAGCTTGCTCTATATATATATATATATATATATATATATATATATATATATATATATATATATATATATATATATATATATATATATATGACTGTGTGTGTGTGTGTATAAACACACACAGAGATTTGTATTTGAGATCTTGTAAATAGTAAGTAATACCAGATTAGTTAAGCAGAAAACTCATTTTGTCAAAATTCTTCTTGAGTCTTAATTATTTATTCATAGCAGATGAATAAAAAATGAAATCCCTGCTTGTACAGTTAGTTTATTATATTGAGTAATCCTAAAAATCTGTAGGAACAAAAACAAAAGATAGTTTTTCACTGTCTTTGCTATACTTCATGTGTTGAATGTGTTTGAGGATTTTATAATATTTCATGGTTGGACCTTTGTATAAAATTTCTTATTGGAAGGCATACTTAGAAGGTGGCATCATGAAGCTGTTGAAATAAAAGGATTAAAATCCAATATTCTTTCACCACCAAATAGTTTAACTTAAAAATTTTGAAACTGTTCAAAGAGCTTATGAGAATACAACTTTGGCATTGGTTACCAAGGTAATTCTGATGATCATCTCAAAAGTTGTATTCTCATAATCTGATCAGTTTCAAAACTTAAATTTCAATTGTTTGGCATGATGAATTTAAATAGCCTTTATTTTAATTTCTAATATATATTGCAATTCATGTTGCGAAGGGTTTCACTCCCAGTGATTACTGTATTGGAAAAATAAAAATATTGAACATTAGTTTTAAATTGGATACAGTGTTTCCACAAGGGGAGGGGTCACACATTCATAGGGATAATGTTAACCTTTTCACCGCTGAGCTCAAATATTCTCTAGCAAGCATTTATATATATATATATATATATATATTTATATAGACGTCTTTGCCAAAGCAACTTTTAAAACATATTTGAATTTTGCAAGTGTTATCTGTTATGAATAGAATTCAGTTCAGAGAGGTAGTGAAGGTGAACACCTTCAGTACCTCTCTGTCTATTTATATCTGATATCTAAAGAAAATTTATGCTGGTGCACACAATTTATGCATAAAACATATTTATGCTGGTGCACACAGCAGATGAATTTCCCCAACCCATGTGCAACCTGATCTGTGTCTTTCCAGGGATGGTAAAAATAGCTGGATATGATGCTGAAAATTTCATGAAATCATTGGGAAAAAAAGCAAGGCAGATTAATCAGCTCCAATAATGAAATTTCATTATTATCTCATTATATGTGTAGAATTACATAAGGAATTTAATATCAGACACCTATAATTTGTGATGAGTAACTCATCATATCATCAGAGGGAATACACAAAAGAGAATAGTTATATGAAGCTAGAATGGAAAGGCAATGGTTGTTATAGAGTGCTTCTGTTCTGCTGCTCTCCAGCCAATCACATGATACTATTAGGAAAACTTGTGGGAAACTGAAAACATAATCATTAACACTGTTATAAACAAACATAGCAAAGGAGTGCAGAGCTCATGACAAAAATGTAAACATGCATGTTTATAAAAATTAGTCATCTGTCTTGAGAAACAGAAAGTTGTAGATCCAGTATCATGAACCAGTTTGCCTAACAGAGCATGCATCTCGACTAAATGTAGGGCTGTTGTGGAAGAAAACGTAACCTTTACTTCAAAGTACATATTATAGAACAGTTATACAGAGAGCTGTGAGGCTTTTCTGCAATGGCTAAATTTAAACAGATCTGATGGCCTTTGGTTATCCCCTTTATGGGAAATATTATTGTTTCAATCCTCTGTAAATTCCTAATTATTATTTTATTATATTTATTTGTGTAAGATTTTTTTTTAAGTAGGAATTTTATTTACTGTTTTACTTGCTATGTAGTGGTGCTTTTTTAAAAGAATCCTTTTGTTGCATTTTGTGTTCTATTGTTAACATACTGAGAATGCCTTAAATAGAGAATGCAAAAAGTTTACATTGATTGATTAAAAGGGGTAGCAAAAAAGTGCAGGGGAACTGGCGATGCCTTTGACTAGGTTGTTTAATTTGTCTCGGCTCTGGCAAAGTCCAAAGAGAGTGGAAGGAGGGCAAAATAATTCATTTGCATAAAGGAGAATCTTAGTCTTGGTAGCAAATGACCAGTCATTATTATTTTAGGAGTGGTGGTAAAAGTACTGGAAAAGTTGGTCAAAAAGAGAATTCGGGAATGGGTGAATATAATACTCTGAAGCGACTTAATAATCTGTTAACTTTTTATAATAGGGTGACAGCTGAGTTGGATAAAGGGAATGGCTACATGATGAATACTGCTGGATTTTGCAAAAGTGTTTGACAGGATACCACATGGAACTCAATCACACAAACTGCAGCAAATGGAGATGGGTATGAAACTAGTGATATGAATAAAAGGGTGGCTGAGGTTTGTGAAGGGTGTGTCATGCCTTAATAATCTGTTAACTTTTTATAATAGGGTGACAGCTGAGTTGGATAAAGGGAATGGCTACATGATGATACTGCTGGATTTTGCAAAAGTGTTTGACAGGATACCACATGGAACTCAATCACACAAACTGCAGCAAATGGAGATGGGTATGAAACTGGTGATACGAATAAAAGGGTGGCTGATGGACAGATCCATCAGTGGTGTGCTGCAGGACTCTGTGCTTGGATAGTTATTTAATTTGTAATTTGTATAAATGATATAGGAAATAATTTGAAGGGAGATATTGAATTGTTTACTGATGATGCAAAGTTGGGTAGGGTAATAGTTAAATAAGGTGATGTATAGAACTTGCAAGATGATTTGAATAGGCTAACAGTATGGGCAAAACATAATGGATTTAGATTTACTGTGCAAAAGTGCAAAGTTATGCATCTTGGGATGCAAAGATTACAAGCTGTATATCACATTGAGGGAACCAGGAAATTGATGAAGCCGGGTATTTGGGAATAGTAGTTTGAGAGGTGAAGTTTAGAAGGCACATTGCTAAAGTGGCCAAGGTAGATCACAGGATTACTTGGTTATTGAAGAGCACACTAACAAACAGATAAGGGAGTTATCATTCCTCTTTACAAAGCCTTAATACAATCACATTTGGATTGCCATGTTCAGGTCTGGTCACCAGGGTTTCTTGGGAATGAGGAAGAGGTGGAGAGGATCCAGAAGCTAGTGACCAAGATGGTGAGTGGTCTGTGGAATGCTACTTATGAGGCTAGACTGAGGGCTTGTGGGTTTCAAAAGTTGGCTGATAGGTGAAAAAGGTGAGGATGGTATGATAGAAACATTTATGTTAAAGAATTTTATAGGATTGATGCAGGCAAAAATGTTTCCTGTGGAAGTTGGGTAAAAGTGTAGTTAGCAAGGGCATGAGGACTAGATTTTTCACTTGGAGAGTGGTGAATGAATGGAATGGGTTGCCTGAGTCAGTTGTAAGTGCTTGTCTGTTAATGGTTTCGAGGAGAGGTGCGATAGATATTGTGTTGGTAGTTTGGGTCTCCCACGATGAGCCTTAGGACTTCATGGATGACAACAGATGACAAGTCCTGTGAGAAAGAGACTTGATAATTTCTAATTTTTGTGAAGAATGATGCTTTCAGTCCTAGAGAATGTATCTGCCAGTGAACATTAACTGATGCCTTTTATTCCCTTATAGGGAGTAGGCAAGGCCATTTTAGCCCTTCCTTACTTTTGGAGACTGAGTGGGCAGTTCAGTAGCTAATCTCAGAGATAGCTGGCCCAAGAGTGTCGTGAATTTTAAGCGATATCCAGTGAAGACTTGGCAAACAAGTGCCACCATCGTGGTCTCTTAACACAGTATGTTGTTTTCTGAAATATAAATAGCGTGGGTTCTACGGTCGATTTTTATTAGCTTCTTATAAACAGAAAACTGAGAGAGCCATCTACTCCACTCTGTACAAGTGAATTCTAGGAAGAAAACGGCATTATTTTCTTTTCAGAATATAAATTTTATTCTAGGAAAAATTCATTTTATCTAAAAAAAAAGCCATCTAATGCTTCGTTTTGAGTATGGCTAAACAGTGAACAAGTACCGTGGTCACCCCTTACCTGTGGTTTCAGTTATCTGCAGTCAACCCTAGTCTGAAGATGTTAAATGGAAAATTCAAGAAATAAAGAATTTTTAATTACATCAGCAAAGTGGATATTAGATCCAACATTATTTCAAAGCTGAATGTTTGTAGAAACTATGAAAGGTTTGTGAGTTGTCCCGAGAGCTTATGAGCATACAATCGTTGGCATCCCCGAATTGCCTTAGCTACTTAAGTCAAGTAGGTAATCCAACTAAGGGATGCCGATAATTGTATTCTCGTAAGCTCTCAGATCAATTTATGAAACTTTCATAGTTTCTACAAACATTCGGCTTTGAAATAATGTGGAGCTAATATCCACTTTGCCAATGTAATTTTACATCACTGAAATGAAGCTGTATGGCTTTTTCTTTTAGTAATAGACAATTCAGCTGATCCCAGAGGTAGTCCAACACCAGGGAAACTGGTTGCAAAGGTGGAGAAAGCTACGCATACCTTGCAGTCTTTTGGAAATCAGGAATATCTGGAATTGTGCGCTATTCTGAGTAGATCTTGGTTATCAAATGGACTGTCACAGTATCGCAGTGCTTGTGTTCAAGTAACCTTATTTTACATAATAAAGGCACCAAAATGCAAGAGTAACAATGCTGGCAATTCAGATATGCCAAAGAGAAGCCTAAAAAAAAAACACGTGCTGAGGTTGCTAAGATTCCATTCACATTCTACAGTATGTTGTTATAATTATTCTATTTTATTATTAGTTATTGTTGTTAATCTCTTACTGTGTGTAATTTATAAATTAAATTTTATCATAGGTGTGCATGTATAGGAAAATACATAGTATATATAGGATTTGGTCTTATCCGTGGTTTCAGATATCCGTAGGGTGTCTTGGAACGCATCCCCTGTGGATAAGGGGGGACTACTTTAATCAACATAATGAAACCAGGTGTACTGAGAAGGGGTGATGTTAGTGAAGAGAAGCTCTTCCAGCTGTTCCATGAAATAATTTGATAATAGCAGACAAGCAGGGCCCATTGCACACCCTTCCACCTACTTATATAGATTACCTTGCCAAGAAAGGTATATGGAGTGTACATCAAAATATAATTTAAGCATGTCTAATGGAATGTTGGTGAAGAGGGGGGGGGGGAAACAACATCAAAAGCTCACTATGATGTTAGCTGTGGTAAGTTTTATGTAAAAAAGATGACTTTCCTATTCTATTGAAGAATAGGTTAGGTAAAAATTTTGGTAGTTTCTAACTAGGATAGATGGTACAATCACTGACCTTGAAGGAATTCCCATTTTATATATTTTTGGCAGGCCTTATAGGCTAGACCAGGGGTTCCCAACTCTATGCCCGCAGGCACCATGGCGCCTGCCGACCAGTTTGTGTGTGCCTGCCGCTGTTCAACCGTGTGCCATATAGTTTGAAATAATCATGCAACAATTCATGGCATGCTGCGTTAATGAACATGATGAGTATTAAACGCATACAATGTAAAGTAAACGCACATTCGAAGTTGTTCATTCCAGTTTAAGAACTGGAATATCATCATATTCTCCTAATTATGAAGCACTGGCCAATGAAAGGCAATGCCAAAGATCACACTAACTTACATATATATATTTAAATTTTTATATATAATGTACAGTTTTAAGTAATAAAACATTTGATTATAATATAAACTTTGAATGTATTCATTTAAGAAGCGAATTCCAAAAATTTGCTTGAAAAAGTACATGGTGCCCGTCGCCTATCGGTATTTTAGAATGTGCTCTAGGAAACAAAAAGTTTGGGAACCCCTGGTCTAGACATTCTAGCATGAAGAATCTTTAACTTTTTGATGGTGTCAGCACCCAACAAATTTGTGTTGTCTAGCATGTGATTTAATGTATTTACTTGTGATCTGGTGGTATTTCTATTGATATGTTTATAAGTGGAGCAAACTTTCAGGAGAATGCTAATCTTATGAATATATTTAAATGAATCCACGATAACAGTGCAATTTCCTTTATCTGATTTAGAGATTGTAATATTATGATTGTTCTTTGAAGAGCGTTGATCTTTTATATCTGATCTAGGAACATTTAAAGGGATAATTTTGTGCTGTGTAAAAATATTTGCCACATCATCATCAAATTCCTGACATTTACCTCAAGGGGTGTACAGGATATGATAGTACTACATGAAAAATTTACATCATTACTAACTTCCTATCTACAATTTTTCTCCAAATCAATCTATTACCTGCCAAGGCTCCAACATTGTCAGATCTTATATTTCAATCTTCTAAGGCACTTTTTACCATATCAATCCATTGGTCTTCCTCTACGACCTTTTCCTGCCAACCTGGCAGAGAACACTTGTTTTGCTAATATTTCCTCTCCCATTCTGTTTAAGTGACCATACCACCTGAGATTAGCTCTGCTAACACATTCCTGGATGCTAACAATGGCGAGTTCTTTCCTAATATCCTCGTTTTTAATATGATATTGCCATCGATGCCATCTATTCACGCTCCTAATCTTTCTGAGGACTCCCATATCTGCAGTCTCTAGTCTTTGGTCAAGTGTTTTACTTCTAATCCAGCTCTCAGATCCGTAAGTTAAAACTGGTTTGAACACTGTCTTGTATACAGCTAATTTAGTGTTCCGACTAATTTCTCACTTATTCCATATGAATTTATTCATTTGACTTCCTTACCATACCAGCTTTGTTGATCCTGTTGTCTATTTCCCTATTTAATTTACCATCTTCACTGAAAATCGTGCCTAAGTAGCTGAAATGTTTTACATGTTCTATAGGTTCTCCATTCATTGTCTTTTTCTTGTTATTGCTGACCTTCATGCCATATCTATTATAATAGTTATTCAGTTTAGTCAGGGAATCTTGCAGGGTTGTAATGGATTTATTTAGAAGTATAACATCATATGCATAAAGCAAAGAGCTGACATTAACATCTCCAATTTTCATATTAGATTTAATACCACTTTCCTTCACAATGTGATCCATATAGATAATGAATAACAGAGGAGATAATGTACATCCTTGTCTGACACCAGATTTAACATTAAACCATCTTCCTGTACTTCCTTTGAATTCTAGCTGCTGACTTACAACTCAAATAAAGACTAAGTATTGCTTGATATAATGATCCACTGACACTATACAACTGTAGCATTTTGAATAGCTTCTCTCTTGGCACCTTGTCGTATGCTTTTACCAGATCAACAAAACTTAAATACAGATCTTTGTTATATTCCCATGATTTCTCAACTATTTGTCGTAAAGTGAAAATCTATCCTGACAGCCTCTATTTGGACTGAATCCAGCTTGATCTTCACTAAGCTTTCCTTCCACAATCAATCTCAACCGTTTCTCACGTATACTAGCATAAATCTTACCAGAAACATTCAGTAGAGAAATATCTCTGTAATTCTCTCATTCAGTTTTATTTCCCTTTTTATATATGGGTACTATGAGAGCTCTACTCCAATCATCTGGAATTTGTTCCTCTGTCCAGACCCTCTGAACTATGCAGTGCAGCCACTGTAAGACTTTTATACCTCCATGCTTGACCATTTATGGTCGAATATCATCTACTCCCTGCTGCCTTTCCACATTTCAGACTTTTGATGGCTCTTTCTACTTCAAGAATGGATATGTATTCCTAATTGCATGCGTGTTCAGTGTTTTTATCAATGTGCTGTCATCACTGCTAGTTTCATTTAGCAATTTTTCAAAGTAATTACTCAATACTTCAAGGATATCTTTTTATATAGTTTTCATATCACCTTTATCATCTCTAATTCTTTTATAGCACTCTTTCCTCCATTTCTGAGTTTCTTCAACAACCTCCAGAATATCTTTCCACCTTCTTGATATTTATTTTCTCTGTTCTTACCAAAGTCTTCCAATGACTTTTGTTTAGCTAGTTTTACACAGTGTTTAGTTACATTTGACTCTGTATTCTCTAAGGGCACAAGCTGACTTATTTGCCAGGAACTTTTGATATGCTTTCTTCTTTTCCTTCACTCTTCTTTGACTTCCTGTGTCCACCATGGAGTTCTGATTTTTCTATCCTTGCAGACAACCTCGCCACATGCCTCTCTGGCTGAATCAATCAGTGTTTTCTTCAGGGCTTGCCACTGAATCTCCGAGGTTTGGTTCCTGTTCTCAAACTCTTTCATTTTTTCTTCAATCATGTTTGTATTTTAGTCTACAGTTCATATCTGAGAGCTGCTCAACTTTTATTCACTTTTCTAACATGTTCTTCATTTCAATATGAAATTCAATTTTATCCTGCTCAAGACTAAATGGAGATCACTTCCAATTTCAAATCCTCTGTACACTATTGTGTTCTGCACCAGGGAGAAAACATCATTATCAACAATAACATAGTCAATGAGACTTTTCTTATTCCTAGCCTCTTCTCTCCATGTGAATTTGTGCACATTTTTATGTTGGAACATTGTGTTAGTAATAACCAGTCCATGTCTTGAGCAGAAATCCAACAGGTATTCGCCATTATTATTAGCTTTACTCTTTTCTCCAAATTTTCCCAAAATATTTTTGTATGTCTGACAATCATTTCCTACTCTGCTATTTGGATCCCCAACAAGGACCAACTTTTCCTTTTTCATTGTGTCAGTTGCTTTCTCTAAAGCCTCAAAAAATTCTTCCACTTCTACCTTAGTAGAACTTTCTGTGAGACCATAGGCTCAAATAAGTCTCATTGTCCAGTTTCGCATTCTCATATTTGCCCACATCACTCTACTTGAGACTGCCTGCCATTCAAGAAGATTAGCCTCGTATTTAGTGTTGAATACTATGGCTACTTCTTCTTTTCTTTGATTGTCATTGCCTGAATATAACATTTTGTATTTATTGCTCAGAAAGATCTCACCAGTTTTTGCCTTTTTTGTTTCAGTCATCCCTATTATGTCAATCTAGTACTTCTCCAATTCCTCAGCTAGCTCCATTTCTTTGCCATTCAGGCTTCTTATGTTGATAGTACCGATCTTTAACTCTGGTGATGTTGAGTTGGGGTGAGTTTTAGGATTTGTTTCCAGTAGCTGACTTTTTGCTGTTTGCCCTGGTTCCCTGGCAAAAACAACGTGAGCCTTGTTTAACCGTGTGACGACCTTGCCGGTATGAAATTCTGTCATTGTGCCATCATTTGAAATTTTGGTTTAAGCCAATAAGATTACAATTTGGTTGGGCTAAATCCCAAATTGCCAGCCCATCCTCATCCATTCAGTATCCAGGTAGATACCTAACAGGGTGTATCATGAGAAGGTGAGGATTGGACATTAGGTCAGAAAGCCTGGTCGTTTCTCCGCATTCCTTTAAAGACTATGTGGAGGTCTCCTCTCAGTTATATAGCTTTGACCCTTAAGCACCCCGCACATGCACACATTCTTTTGGGTGTGTATATACTTCATGCAAAACTTGGTTTGCTTATGCTTGGAGTAAGGGTTAAACAAAAATATAATATAATGTCTTGACATCTTTAATTTAATTTATAACCAAGTGAAAAACTTTTTCAATGATTAGCTGTAATCCAGATGGTTTTAATAATAAGGTGTTACACATTTTCACTACTTGTATATGATAAATATGATTTCTGCATTATCTCAACCATGGTATCTCTTGTGGGTCTGGCTCCCACTGATGTGGAGCTTGCCTAAGTGGTCTCAATCACTGCACTCCTTTAGATGCCTGCCTGCGGTATGGCCGCTACTAACGTGGCCTTTGAGCCTTTCAGTAGATGTGCCCTGGGAGATGAGCAGTTCTGGCTGGCAGCTTATGGAGGTTGATGCTTGGCTTAATGATTGATTTTTGCTTACCATTGGGTGGAAGAACTGAGACCTCACGTTTTGTCTGGTGGAACCAACACTGTGATTAATGGAGTGTAATGAGTTATAAGATCCTTCAGGTTACTCATTGAGGTTAGAGTGATCCAAAGATCATCTAGTTTTTGGAGCAGACCCTTTACTTATACAAAGTTTAAAAACCAGTCTGGATAGTGGCACTTCCCGTAATGCATAGTATTATACATATCCAAAAGGATCTGTGCTTTGCATTATAAGATACTAAAGCAGTTAATATGATGTCACAATCCTCTATGTACAAGTGGCCTATTAGTGAAGATATTCCATGCACAAACTTTGTTTACTTACACTTTGGATAAAGGATTAAACAAGAATAGAATTTCTTGGCATATTTAATTCAATAAAACAGGTGTCATAAAAGTTGACTCTGATTTGAAAATATATAGCTGTTTTTGCATGTTATTATATATATATATATTTTTTTTTTAAATTTGAATTGTAAAAGAAAATTAGGAAGGAGAGTTCGAATTACTTCTATTATCTCAGCAATGAAAAGGTTAATATACATTGTGTGTGTGTGTGTGTGTGTAGAGAGAGAGAGAGAGAGACAGAGAGATTATTTTAGTTTCTTAAATATCAGCTGATTTAGTTAATTATCTTTACTAAATTTAGTTCTTCAAAACTAAGTACTGGTGATAATCTGTTTATGTAAATATTGTCACTAAATGTGCCAAATAACAGTAGATTGGCACTAGCTGTAATCATATATAACTTTGCATGCAACTATGATTTGATTTTTGACATCCCAGAAACATTCAGATAACTAAGTGATTGAAAACAGTCAAAAGTAACATTGTCTGAGTGAATTCATTTTCATGTTGTTACTTTTGTAATGTGTCTTGTAATATAGCATTTCCAACTACAGTGAGATAAAGTGGTTGAAGCATAGTGCTGATCACTTATAGTATTATATTACAGTAATCTCTCAATTCTCTGATTATATTGAAAAATCAGTTTGTTGGTCAGGTAATTGAATGTATGGTACACTAACATGGTGCTGTACTAACATGGTCAGTGGACACAATAAATGCATTCCAGGGTTGGTTAACTGAGGATTGGGTTATTTGAAGGTCAGATAATTGAGTGACCACTGTATTAACTTAAACGTTGTAAGCATTCTGCAAAATATCAAATTTCCACAAGATCTCTTTTTTAAAAATTTCTTTTATAACAGTTATAATTTTTATGAGTAATAATAGTTTAACATCTTTCCAAAATTATGGCTATCTTAAGCTTTCCAAACATTGTTATATATAATAATTCCAATGCTTTCTCAAGTATCTTCATTAATCCTTAAATAGAGCAAACATGCTTAATTTCAGGCCCATGAATCTTAACAGCAATACAGACCATTATGTTGGAATTGAAGTGCCTCTTTTATAAATATTTCTCTGTGCTGTTTTGATATTTTCTTTTCTCTTTTTAAATGTTACTTTATTTATGAATATCTCTCCTCCTTTATATCAATGTAACTTGAGAAAAAAAATTGCTTATTTTGTGATCCTGCAGATGAAGCCTGGACATTACATTAATCTTTTAGCTTTAATCGAAAGAAAACCAAAAAAAAAATACATTGTTTCATTATTGATCAAAATATTTCACCTTTGTCACTGAGGCATCAAGGAATTGGATAGCTAACAGAAAGATACAATGCAGTCAGTTAATCAACAAAGAAAGCATTTATAGTTCTATTTTACCTTTCTGTAAATTGCATCTCCTTGATGATGCCTTTGTAACAAAGGCAAGATTTCAGGATCACTAATTACTTTTGGCCTTCTGTTTTTCTTTTCATTAAACCACAAGATGAAAACTTTTCAGATATCAAAATTTAGCATTGGACCATATTTTAGAATAAATTTTTCTGCTGTTGCATTGCTATGTATAGAAATAATTGATAGTAGCTTTCACATATCTTGCTCATGTATATAAGACTTGTATGCAAATTGCACGTATACCAGTTTTTAAGCTTTTTGAAGTTTTTTTTTTTTCTCTCAAAAAATGCATAAAATATTTGTGTATATTTAATATCCAGGTTATTGGATGACTGTCAAAAGGAGCATTCCATGTATGCAATACTTGCATTTATTGAAGAGTTGGAAAAGAAAATTTTGATGAAACTTTTGTAAATTTAATTTTGTGTGAGATAGATGTTACTGTAAATGTTCTGCGAAACTAGCAGCAGTGTTGTGACTTTTGCATACTTATACAATCTGTTATAATCAGCGTAAAGATTATGGAATGTTTCTGCAATAAAATTATGGAGAACATTTTATTAAATGTTATTGGATATTGTCATTTAATGTGTATAATTAAGATCTATTTTATAACTATTTCTATGTCTATCTGTATATATAAACTTATGTATAAAGGCAAAAATACAATCAATATAACTTGTTTCATTTAATTTATACATGAAAGATACAAGCATACATTCCCATTGTCTTTACTAAAGCATATGCAAATGAAACATCTTAAGCTTATGTGTTTTATTATTCCTGATACCTCCAAGGAGTCCGAAGACTCATCGCGGGAAGACACCTACAACTGTCTCAACCATTACACCGAGCCTCTACTACGAATCATTTATATATATATTTATATTTCATAGTGTGAGAAGAAAGAATGGAGATAGTGCTGGATCAGATGATAGTATCATCTAATATCATCAGATCCAGCACTCTCAAACAAGGAAGAGTGAGTATTCTTAATGTGGGAAGTGGCCAAGTGTGCTTTCAATTATGAAGGAGCTATACATGGAAATACAAAGTAAATATGACAGTTAAAAAGGTAGCTTAGATCAGTACCATGGCACAAGAAATAAAATGAGAAATTAAAACATGTTACCAGTACAAGGGGGTAAGGCTTGAGGAAAGCATTATCAAATGGCATTTCCATGATATTAGGATAGATCAGGCACTTAAAATGGGTCAATCAGGAATTGCATTAAAAATGTTCTGAATTGAATATAAATGGAAATGTAATAAGCAGCATAATAATTATAAACTACTCAATATCTCTGGTTATAGACTACTCAGATTATAGATTCTGATCATAGACTACTCAGTACATCTCTAGTCAGGATAGTCATCATCTCTATTAAGATCCTAATTCAGAAATGAGTGGTGGGGGGGAACGTTATTCACCATGGGAAAGGAGCATGATTTGTAGCAAAATGTTTGCTCTATAAAGAGAAATTGAAATTCGAGTTAGATGCAAGAAATGGTTACACCATGATATTTCTGAATTTTGGGAGGCTATTTGACAAAATTAGACAGAGAAATTTATTGTGTAAATTGTAATAAATGGGGATCTACATGTCGCTGGTGACAAAAATATGGGGATGACCAATAGCCATCAGAGTGCAGATGATCAATGGTGTGCAACAGAACTTTTCTTGAACCACTGCTGTTTAATTTGTTTATTGAGGATACTTAAAGGTGATTTGAATAGGACAGATATTGGGAATAAATAATTGTTTCCTATTCAGTGTTGCAAAGTGTAAGGTTATGCATTTCAGAATGAGAAAATTATGAGCTCTGTAAGGCATTCCAATCATTCACAACTCTGCACAAAAAAAACCTGCTTCTCACTCCCCTACTCACACCCCTTTATAGTTTCCGGGGATGACCTCTGGTTCTCCCTGGATCTCCCACTATTTTCTGTAGAACTTCTCCAGCATTGATCCTATAACAACCCCTTACCAACTTGTAGGTTCCTATCATCTCCCCTCTTCCTCCTGTCCACCCAGACTGCAAATTACATCTTCTCAATCTTTCCTCATACTCGACATTCCAGAGGTCAGAAACTACCTTAGTCAGTCTCCTTTGGACGCTTTCCAACATCTCTTCTTCCTTCTGAAAACCCGGTGAAATCTGGGCACAATAGTCCATGTGTGTGGCCTAATCAAAGCCTTATACAGTGGAATCAGAATCTCAATACTTTTACAAGTCAGTGTCCTCCGCATCATTCCCAGAAGCCTTTGTGTTGTGTTCACAATTTTGGCTAAGTGTCTCCTAAATTTCAGATCCTTATCCACTATCACCCCCAGATCTCTTATTTCTTCCACCTCCAACAATATATCCTCACCAAGCATAAATTCTGCATCCCATCTTTGTTTTCCAAATTTTAAAACCTCATTTTGCAGCATTGAACTCATCTCCATTTCTGTGCCCCCATTCAATTTATTCAAGTCGTCTTGTAAGGCCACAACATCTTCACTACTCTTCATGGTTCATCTCAACTTTGAATCATCTGCAAACAACTGAATATCTCCATCCAAATCTTCACCTATATCGTTAATATACAAGTTAAACAGTAATGGCCCTAAAACAGACCCCTGAGGCATACCACTAGTGACTTTCCTTGTCCTGGATATTGCTCCCCCATACACGACTCGTTGATACCTATCAAATAGGTAGTCTCCAATCCAATGCACTAATCTAATATCCAACCCCATCTGCTCTAGTTTGACTATCAACTTATGCGGTGATCTATCAAAAGCCTTTGCGAAATCTAAGTATGTTACTGTGTATCCTTCTCCTCTGTCCAAGGAAGCAGTCACCATATTGTAATAAGTAAGTTGATTACTAAAACATGACCTACCTTTAACAAATTTGCTGTCCATCAAAGATAATACCATTGTTATCAACCCAACTGTTGATCCTAGTTCTCACAAGCTTCTCCAAAAATTTAACCACAACATCTGACACAGATAAGCCTATAGTTTGTAGTTTAATGCTTGAGTTCTATCACTTTATGAAGTGGCACAATCTTGCCCTCTTTCCACTCCTTAGGAACTTGACCAGTGCAAAATTTGTATTAAAAAATAAGTCAAGGCTGGCGTCAACTCCCTGGCACATTCCTTCAGCATACATAATGATATATTATCAAGTCCCACAGCCTTAACACCTAGTTTGCTCAACTCCTCATACACCTCTTGCTCACTTACAGTCAGTCTCTCCTCCCCATCATCAACTGTTCTCAATCCAATCTCTCCATGAAGTCACATTCACAAGACTGAAAGACCTTTATGAACTGCTCATTAAGTATCTCCACCACTCCTTCCACAACAGGTGTCGTTATACCATTTTCTCCAATCGATTTCATCCTTCTTTCTTCTGCTACATATCGAAAGAACTGTTTAAGATTCTTTTTGGCTTCATTAGCTAATTGCTGTTCATACCTCACTTTAGCTACCCTCACCAACCAAGTCACCCACCTTGCCTGGTTTTTGTAATCTTCTTGGAATTGGTTATTTCCACTTCTCCTATGCAGCCTATATAATGCCCTTTTCTCTATATCCGGTGCCGGATTTACGTATAAACTAAAAAAGTATAGCTTAGGGCCTCGCGATCTGCCGCGGCCTCAAATTAAAAAACAAAACGACCGGCTGATGTAATTTAAAACAGAATGGGGCCTCTGGGTTTTGTATAGCTTAGGGTCTCAGCAAGTCTAAATCCGGCCCTGTCTGTATCACATGCTTAATCTCTTTATTCATCCATTTCGCACTTCCCTTATTTAACCTTCTCACCCTTGGAATACATTTAGAAATTGCATCTACTAGATAGTTCTTGAAAATCCCCCAAGCTACATTGATCTCTTTTCCACCTAACTTCTCATTCCATGCTACACCCTCAAGCTGTCTCCTGAGCTCTTCATAATCACCCCTCCCCCTTGTAGTTCCACATATACCCTATTCTTACAGAGGTCCTCACACTGCTGGCAACCACCCAGGTAATCACCTCATGGTCACTCTCACCAATTGGTGGACGATTTCACACGTCATTTATAATTACTTCCTCTGATGAGATGGCCAAATCCAAGATCCTCAATCCTCACATGCACTCTGTTACATACTGTCTGAGGTAGTTATCCCTCAAAAACTCAAGAAAATCTTCTTTACTTCCAGTTGCTATCTCATCATTCCAGTCTATATTGCCATAATTAAAATCGCCCATAATGATCACCCTTTTTTTATTTGATTGAACTAATTTGATTATACATTTCATTATCACTACCATCCACATTACCTGGTCTATAACAATATCCAACCAAGTATTTGATTCCATTCACCTCTATCTGACACCATACTGCCTCATAACCACTGGCACTATTTCCCCTCTTGCATCTCTACTTTGTATGGACATAACTCTTTCTCTATCATCAGTAGCACTCCCCCTCCCTTTTTACTCCTAATTCGTTGATTGGACCCTGAAGAAGGTTGCATTATAATGAAAGGAATAAAATGTGATATGAAATCAAAGCTGGAGGATCTAGATTATGCGGATGATGTAGTTTTAATATCATCCAAATGCAAATGATATACAGGCAAAATGATTATTACTATAAAAAAAAAAAACTATGGAATCAAAGACTCATCGCAGGAGGCCCACTGTTACACATTTTATCCCCTCACCTTAAATATGTTTACTGTCTCTGTGCTCATCACACTCTCAGGCAATGCATTGCAATCATTCACCACTCTCCATGCAAAAAAAACTGCTCTTCACACCCTTGCTCACACTCTCCTTATACAGCTTTTTTAACAGCTTCCAGGAATGACCTGTTGTTCTCTTCCTATCTTCACTGTTCTATGTAAAACCTCCAAGATCCAAGATGGTAATCTGTCAATAACCTTTTAACAGCTTGTATGTCTCGATTATATCCCCTTTCCTCCTCCTATCCTCCAATTTCTAGAAATTGTATTTTGTCAATCTGTCTTCATACTCAACATTCCAGAGATCAGAAACCACCTTAGTCAGGCGTCTCTGAACGATTTCCAATACATTATCTTTTTGAAAAATACCAAATCTGCATTCAATAATCTAAATGTGTGGCTGATCAAAGCCTTTTACAAGGAAACCATTACATTATCGCTTCTACAAGTCAGTGTCTTCCACATCATTCCCATTATCTACTGTGCTGCCCTCACAATTTTAGCAGCATGTTCCTGAAATTTTAGGTTCTTGTCTACAATTACTCCCAGATCTTTCATCTCCTCTACCTCTTCCAAGATATTTCCACTGATATTTTCTACATCTCATCTCTGGTTCCCAAATTTCAAAATCTTACACTTTGCAATATTGAATTCACATCCCCACTCATTTATCCATTCAGACGGTGTATCCAAGTTCTCTTGCAAAGCCACAGCATCTACTCTATTTCTGATAGCTCTCCCCAACTTTGCATCATCTGCAAGCAACTGCATCACCATTTAGACCTCTCCCAATATCATTTACAAATTAAACAGTAATCGACTCAAAACAGACCCTTGGGGTACACCACTAGTAACGTTCCTCTTCTGAAATATCGCTCCTCCATACACAACTCATTGATACCTGTCGGACAGCCAATTTCCAATCCAGCGAACTAATCTACTGTTCAGCCCCATCCGTTCCAATTTAATCACCAGCTTGTCATGTGGGAATTTATCAAACACATTTGCAAAATCTGAATATACCACTGTATATATAACACCCTTATCCAACGCATTTCTCATTTTATTATAAATAGTAAGCAGATTGCTAAAGCAGAGTCTTCCTTTAGTAAATCCATGCTGGCCTCAAAGAGTATTTTTCTGTTGGCAACCCAATTCTGAATCTTTGTCCAAACTAACTTCTCCAACACCTTAACCACAACTCCAGACACACAGACTGGTCTATAATTCAAAGCCCTACTCTTATCACCTCCCTTATGAATTGGAACAATTTTATCCTCTTTCGACTCCTTTGGAACTTGATCCAGTGAAAGACTCGTGGAAAAGACATGTAAAAGATGTTAACGCTCTGGAACATTCCCTCATAACACATTGTGAAATAAATCAAGTGTATTCAAGTCCTCTTATTCACTTACTAACAGTTCCTCCTCCTTTCACCTGCATTTAAGTTCTGAATGATGTCACATCCATAACAATGAAATACCTTTCTAAATTGCTCATTATTATTATTATTATTATCTTATATTATTATTAGTAGGTAACACCTCGAGGAGTCCAAGACTCATCGAGGGAGAGCACCTACTCTTCAACTCTCCGTCTCCATCAACCGCAACTACCTTCATCTATACCAACGCTATCTACCGCCGCCACCACCACTAGTTTTTTCACAAACAATCACAAGCATCCATGCCCACGACGGGATTCGAGCCGGCAGCCTTTTGGCTGGAGAGGATGCGCTAACCACTCGGCCAACCAGGCCAATTATTAAATATCTCAACTATTATTAGTATTTGTCACCTCCAGGGAGTCCAAAGACTCATCGAGGGAGGGCATCTACTCTACATCCTGCTTCCACCACTCACGATCCATCAACTGACCACAACTAAACCACCGCCAACCACCACCACTAGTATTTCCACAGACAATCGCAAACATCCATGCCCAAGGTGGGATTCGAACCCGCAGCCTGTTGACGAGAGCAGACACGCTAACCACTCGGCCAGCCAGGCTGGCTCTCTGCATAAGAAACATTGCGTGAGAAATAATAATAAGAAAAAAAATTGGACTTAAATATGAATGAAACAAAAGTTCTTAAACTGAACAACAAACTCAAAAAAAAAAAAAAAAAAAATTAAAATTGACCAAGATAGTGTTAATCAATTTTTGTCAACATATCGCGCCATAACGAGAGTAGGCGAGTAGAGCATGCGCTCAAGCTCAAAATGAGAGCAAAAATGGTAGAGGAGCAAGGTGGTTATTTGAGAGAACAAACACTTGAAATGAATTAACATCACGCATGATATATATAAAAGTATTTAATTACATTTTATATTACATGCATTGTAAAATAAAATTCATTTAATTTATCCTATTAATATTCATTTTATTGGCAAAATGCATGTTACTGTACTGATGCACACCATTTTTGAGTGCAGTAATATGTACCATGTATTTTTATTTTTTAAATTAAAAAAATAATGAAATTGTAACTGGGATCCTAATCATACCAATTACGGGAGCGGGTGGGGATTTTTCCTTATCCTGAAGTCTTTCTATTCTTGGGAATTGATACTGAATGTGAAAACTGAAAGGATGTAACACGCAGATTCACAAAAGCAATTGCTGCTTTCAGAGGATTTTATAATATAATATATGGAGATCATCCAAATATTATAATAAAACCAAAATAAAGATATTCAGTAGCATTACTTATATATCTTTGGAGATAGAAGCAATGCTGCTATTGATAGCAATGTGAAAGCCATAATATGATGAGTATCAGACAGAAATTGAGAAAGAAACAAATAGTTTTTAAACAAGGTATTTGCATTAAATATTAAAAATATTTTGACCACACAGTATAACAAATGATGAGTTATGTAAACAGATTGACCAAAAAGGTATTATCACTAATGATAATACTAAAACGGCATGGATGGAAGTGAACTGGACATATGGTGAGAAAAGAGGAGAATTTCACAACACACAGAGAGAGAGAGAAGCAGAATGAGGAATGAGTTGCAATAGACTAGGCAATCTAGAAAAGATTAATCCCTTATGCACAATTGGGGCCAGGAAAATGATTGATAGGCATGTTGCCAATATTCAGCTGGAATTAAATATGTTCTAGCTGAAATTCTAGCATCAAAATATGTTTTTAATTTAAAAACTTTTTTGTTTTTAAATTAAAAATTGTTCTTAATTGTTCTTAATTTTCGGCAGAAATTTTGCATCGTATTCCGAACTCGTACTAGAATTTTCAATCTTTTTAAGTTTTGAGAAGTAATTGGTTAATTTGTTTTCATTGGTTCTCTTCATATTGTTGATGCACTATTACACTCTTCTTCTTAAAATACATTCTCCAACAGTATTTTAAGAAGAAAATACTTTCTCCAACACCATATAGGAGAAAGTATTGGAGAAAGTCTTTTCTTCTTAAGATACGATAGAGAAGAGTTTAGAAGGAGGGCCATAATCGCAAATGACTTTATGCGCAGGTTATGCAGACGGTGTGTTGTGGAGTTTGTGGATGTGTGGAGTGAGTTTGATGGATGAAAGAATTTGTACAAGATGGATGGCTTACTTGAATGGATTTGGTGTGCTAAGACTGGAAAAAGTGTTGCTGAGTGAATTGAAAATGGATGTGCAAAATCAGGGAAACTAGAACTATTAAGGAGGGGAGGAAGTGGATATGCAGACATCAGTGAGGCAGTTGAGTGTAAGAATGTTTATAATGTGCCTGAGCCAGTACGAAGGACAAGAAATCAGAATGGAATAGCTAGTATAACGCATCAAGATAGGGGTGGGACAAATTGACCTCTGCATTTCATGTATACTAATGCCAGGAGTATTAGGAACAAGAAGGAAGAATTTTTGGCCTTGATTAGCTCTTCCTGGCCGCAGGTTATTGGCATTAGTGAAACATGGCTGACGGAAGATGATATAGTTAGTGGGATAGAATGTGTAGGTGATAGTGTGTTTAAGAGGGACAGAGAGAATAAAATGGGGGGATAAGTGTTATTGATGATAGCCGATGAACTGCAGCCAAGAAGAATTGAAGTTGTATCGCAGGATAGTGAAAAGACCGCATTTGAGGCTATTTGGTGTGAGATTGGGACTGGCAGAATAAAATATACAGTTGGGTGCTGCTATAGACCAGGTGATGGAATAGATGGTGGAGATAGTATGCCTAAACAAATTGATGAAATGAGTGGAAGGAGGGTAAGTATTATGGGAGATTTCAACTATGGTACCATTGATTGGAAGTCGGAGAGGATACATGTGAGGAAAGAAATGGATTTTATTCAATTATTAAAGGATAACTATCTAAGACAGCATGTAATTAAAAATACTAGGGGTGTGAGAGTGCTTGACTTGGTAATAGCATCTGAGAATTTGACTGTAATGACCAATATGACCATGTTGCCACCTATTGGTGAAAGTGATCATAGGGTTTTGACCTGGGAGGTGGTTAAATGTGTGAAATTTTCGATTAAGACAGGGTGCATGTGGAACCACAGGATACAGGGTACAGGCGTAAAAAGTGCAAAATATTTAAAAATAACAGGTGTAATTAACTCTGTGTTTGGACCAAACCTGGTTCAAGGGCAAACCAGACTAGGGGTATGCAGTGCATTAGCCCTGCAGGTTTTGGTGTAGGGAAGCGAAATCTGGACAATAAAACAAAAAGACAAACAAAGATTAATAACAGCAGAAATGGGGTTTATGAGAGGAACTGCAGGGTATACCCTGTTTGGTCACAGGGGAGGCAAAGAGGTTGTGAGGGAATTAGACCAAGAATTAGTAATAGAAAAAAAATTAAAAAAATATAAACATAAATGGATGGAACACGTTCAAAGAGTGAGAACGGGGAGATTGCCTAAACGGGCCTTAAAGTACAGGCTATTAAGAAAACGAAAACCAGGATGTCCTCTTAAACGATTCAACAACAATGACTTCTGCGGCCGGAACGACCATGCTGGGCCTGAATCCTTAACATGCATGATGATGATGGTGATGATACATAGAATTACCATGCTGGCAAGTATGACAAGCTTAGGAGATTGCTTGGTTCATTGCCATGGCATGTAAAACTGCAAGGGCTGGATGTTGATAGGGCATGACAAGTGGTCAAGGAGCATTTGCAGGAGGGTATGGCGGACTGTATACCTAGAGTCCGAATAGTAAATCAAGTAGGGGTTAAATGGATGAATAACACGATTAAACTTGAGTTGCAAAAAAAAAAAAAAGAAACAACTGTGGAGGGAATTTAAGGAGAAAGGTGACCTGCAGGCACATGAACGGTATAACGCGCAGGCCAGAAGGATAACGAGTGTGGTAAGAAAGGCAAAAACGGATTGTGAAAGGAAGTTAGCCATGCAAGCTAAAGAGAATCGCAAACAGTTTTTTCAATATGCTGCTAGTAAAAGAAAAACTGAACATACACGGCAGAATGATTTTAAGGAACGCCAATGGTAGGGGGGTCACAGAATCGGTCGATATAGTGGAATTACTGAGCGAGCACTTTGCAAGAGTATATCATCCAGGTAGTGACGTTGAAGGAATGAAGGAACCATTAGTTTATATGGGAATTGTGGTGAATGAAGTGGCGGTGAATAGTCTATTACAGAACCTTAATGTGAATACATCTGTGGGATTGGATGGTATATAAGCACTGGTCTTACGTGAAGCGGCTAAAGAATTGTCAGGGCCCTTAACCTTATTGTTTAATCTGAGTCTCGGATCTAGTTTAGTCCCGAAGGGGTGGAAAGAGGGGAAAATATTTCCACTGCATAAAGAAGGATCCGAGACAACTGTTGCAAATTACCGACCGATTAGCATATCAGGACTCGTTGTCAAGGTCTTGAAGAAAGTAGTCAAGGGTAAAATACAGGAATGGATTGACGAAAATGAGTTACTGTATAGGGAACAGCATGGTTTTGTGAAGGGTAGATCATGCCTCAGTAATTTTCTCAGGTTTTGTAATACAGTGACGGCTGAACTGGATAAGGGTAATGGGTTTACAGTGATACTGCTGAACCTGGTTAATGCCTTTGACAGGATACCACATGGGAGTCTAATCCGTAAACTGCAACATATGGGAATGGATATAGGGTTGGTTACGGTTCATTTATTCGCTGATGATGCTTAGTTGGGTAGGGCAATAGTGAATGCAGAAGATGTCAAAATTTTGCAGGATGATTTGGATAGATTGGAAGTATGGGCTAAGGAGAATGGATGTCAATTTAATGTGGAAAAATGTATGGTTATACATTTTGGGGTGAAAAGATTAGCAGCAGTATATCACATTGGTGGAACTGTACTCCAGGAGATTGAGGAGGCAGGGACTTGGGAGTGTTGGTGGATAGGGAGTTGAAGTTTAGGGAGCACATCGCAAAAGTGGCTAAATCAGCTTATCAAATCACTTGGATGCTGAAGAATACATTGGTGAGCAGAGATAAGCAAGTTATTGTTCCTCTGTACCGAGCCTTGATAAGACCTCATCTCGACTACTGTGCCCAGATTTGGTCACCTAGGTTCTTAATAAGAAGGAGGTGGAGAGGATCCAGAGGCGAGTGACCAAGATGATAGGAGGTCTATGGAATGAACCTTATGAAAACAGGTTGAAGATTTGTGGATTGCAGAAATTGGTTGGTAGGCGGAAAAGAGGAGATATGATTGAGACATTCAAATTTCTGAAGGGTTTCTATCGGATTAATTCAGAGGATATTTTTGAGAACAGGGCTGGTGGTGGAAGGACTAGGGGACATCCATGGAACCTGGGCAAAAGTGTGGTTAGTAAGGGTGTTAGAGCTGAATTTTTTACTTTTAGAGTGGTGAATGAGTGGAATAAGCTGCCTGAGTCTGTTGTGGGTGTTATGACAGTGAATGAGTTCAAGGCAAGGTATGATAGATACTGTGTGAATGTCTAATAGTTGTGAGGGACATGATGTTTAGGGCCTTCCTCGATGAGTCTAAAGACTCCTTGGAGTCGACCGTAATAATATTAATAATGATAATAATAATAATAATAATACTTTCTCCAACACCATATAGCAAACTATAGCGAGGACAAAGTTTCACAGAGCACAGTTCACGTTTTAACTTGTCAGGTCCATTGAACCTTGTTAGGGGTGTAGGGATGACAAACGACCAACTGGGATGTAGTATTGGGTGAGGATGCAATATCGTCAGTTTTCTTTATTTTTGAAACTTCGAAACCGAACATAGACGCAGGTCATTGCCTTGTTTTCTGAAACTAAAATGACAATAGCGGCAAGCTGCTATTTTTAGACGGAAAGCTGAAAATGCATTATAAGTCTCATTATTATAATTCTTATAATTTATTAAAATGAATTAAAAATTTTGATAATTTTAAAAAACTACCAAAAAACTACCAGGGGCATAATCACGCCCTGCCAATAACGTATTGCAATTTAATTTGTACGAATTTATAACACATTTTTGTGTAATGTAATATAATTCAATATTAATATATTCTGCTCGCTTATATTTCGATCAAATAATTAATAAATAAGCATATAGAGTGCTTTTTATTTAGTACTTTTATATCATGACCTTTTCAGATGGAGAGAAACATCCAACAGGGAAGTTCAGGAATATATAAAATGAGGAAATGAAAAAAAACAAAAAAAAACTTTTAAAGTTATCGTATATGGGAACATATTTTAGATATCATAAGAAAGAAGATAAATAAAAATAAAATAAATCCGCTAGCGCCTTTAACCGTTTTAACCCTATCTAACTTTTTCGGAGACTGAAGGGCAATTCACGCTTTACTAATAGCTAATCAGAGATAGCTGGCCAAAGCCTATCACTATTTATAAACGGCATCTGGTGAAGAGGCTGCAGACAGATGCCATCTCGTGTTCTCTAGCCCTAACAATATATTTATTGTCTGAAGTAGTGCGGTTTCTACGGTTCTCTACGGTTCTATTTTCTTGAGTTTACAGAGAAAAAAACCGCTTGCCCTTAAGAGAGATCGACTAACTGGAAGAAGGGATTAAAATTAGTTCCTAGTCGGCGACTAGATCGAACTGGAGGCGCCTTTCTTTGGGCCGCCTGGCCATATGGATATATATACGACACGTCCACAGGCCTATAACATAGTACATAACAGCTAAAAGTCCTTTATTTTGTTTTAATCAAAGTACCCGTTGCCAGGAGGATTGTCCTGGTCATAGTTTCCAGTGGTGAATTAGATTCACTCATGTTTGCTGTGGTGTTTAGTGAACATCATTCAGCAAATTTTTGTGGAAAAAAAGTAACATTGCATAATTCCTTGCCATGATACTGTGATAACGTCACAAAAAGGTTTTGGTACTCGGCATTTTTTTTAAAGATCGAAATTTTCAAGCTGCACTCTTTTAGATGTTAATTGGCCGTGATAGTCCTATGGAAGGCGCGGAGTTTGGAAATTTTAGTTCCCGTTTCTTGTAAATGTGGAATGCGGCCTTATGCAAGTAGAAAGCATGCAGTTATTTCCTGCTTTTTTGCAACCGCATTTTAGAGGTAAATGTATATTTTCTAATTGCATATTTACCACTAAATGCCTTTCTCTATCCCCTTGCAAACGAATACGGAACTAATTTCACGCTTAATAGTTGAATATATCTGTAATTACTATTCCTATCCCTTTGTAAAATTATTCGTATTTTATTGAACACTTCACATTTTCCATACAGCCCAACTGCAAATTTCAAACTCGGCGCTGTGTGGCGATTTTTGAGCAGAAGAAGACGCAGCCTTTCCTATGGACGTTTCGCACCTGAAAGAGCGAAGTTTTCAAGTTCGTTAACTTGACACACACACAAATGCTGAGTGGCAAAAACTTATTGTGGTTCTTTCATAGTACAGAAGTAAGGAATTCCTTAATGTTATTATTATTATTTTATTTATTTATTTAAGTTTTGTCTGAATGATGTAGTCTAAACTAACTCGGGAATAAACAATGTCAAACCTAATCATCATCAAATTCTTGACATGTGATCATGAGGCTTACAGTATATTATGATATCAAACTTCCATATAAGAAATACATGAATGCAGCTTCGCACTGCCTTTCTAATAAATATCACGCTTTTACTGCGCTTTGTCGGTTCAAATTTAAGCAGTGCGCATGCCATTATTAAGCATCACTAGCGGGTGTTATGCATCATCGAGTACAGGCCATTAAAAACACGCTTGTTAAACATTGGTCAACAGACTTGAATTTTATATAATTTATTCAATGATATTTCCAAATTTTAATCATCAAGTGCCATGAATTTATAATTTACCGCCATCGAGCAGGAATGATTTCTTCAATTTGTGTTTTTAGTTGAACAGTAAAATTAACAATAAACTTTCGAAATGGCGAACAACAATTTTACATTGATAATTTTTTGATATACAGTGAGAGTTATATAATTTATATCGTAAACAGTTTTCTTTTAACATTTTACTTCACATTTGCATGAAGATCTGGTTTAATCAAGTCACTTTCCTATTCACTGTGTTTTGGAGAATTCAGTTTACTAATACAAACTCGCCTGATATTTTAATCACATCACATTATTATATTTCCTGAGCTTTTATTCTGATTACGTGTTATCTGTTTCGTTACTTTTCTCGAGGGATGGTATGATTGTTTCAAATGTTAGCATTTGAAGGAGTGTTGAAGCTTCTTTTCTAGCAGCATATCTTTTTATTAGACTTGTGGAGTATTCTTTTTCTGAACATTTTTCATTTGGCATGGGACTGCAAATCATTTTCCCCCTCGTATGAATCTTTCATATTTTTTTTTTCCCTTTAAGCACTTTTGTTAAGCTGCGAAATGTTTCAAACAAATATAAAATAAATATATACACACACACATGCAGAAGTATGTTTTTCCGCGTTTCTATTGGTATACTTGCTTTCTCTGACATTTCAGTTTATTTATTGTTGTTTGCTTCTTCTAGCTTCACTATGTACTGTTAAATGTACTGAATTCATATTAGTTGATTCGTTATTGAGTTCATCGATAGGGATATGGGATAAACTGATGGCTCGGTTTATCTACCAGAAGTATTTCGGTGTCTTCAACAGTGTAGGGAGATGTGCCAGTGTGAAAATGAGCACCCGAAATATTTGGCGGGTAGATTGTTGGCACCTTCAGTATAGGGTGTGGTCTGATCGGAAGGTTTCCTGAACCAGAGGTTAGTTTTAAGTTTGTTGGAATACCTTGACACTGTAGCATTATGTTCTGGTAACTGATGTCAGCAGCGAAATCCGGCAGTAATGGCAACTGAGGATGAACATAGTCTGGTGGTTGAACTACGGTACTCGGTTCTCTGACATGATGTATATCACAGGCAGTTTGAGGTGATGGATAAAAACGTGGGCATGAACATAAAGGAAGCGATGTGGAACAGGATGGATTAGGACATTTCAGATCACTGTTGGTCGCCATTGTTACTTTTACTTCTGCATTTCCATCTGCCTTCGGATTTGGCAGTACTTTGGATGTTATGGTGGAATGCTTGGAAGTCAGGATGTTGCTGATAGATGTTAATGATGCTTTATTTGGTATTTCGCTCACTGATGGTAGTTTTGTGAAGTCATTTTCCAGTTTTGGAGTTGTGCAACTTTCCTTCTTGATAACACACTTTGAACTTTCATCATTTGTAACAACAGTAGACGATGTTGTTTCCTCGGAATTTTGACTTCTAGCAATAGCCTCAGTGGTATCTATTAAAGAAAATTCAGTTCGTTATAGCATTCACTTATTCACTTTGCAACAGTTATAAATATAAATAAAAATAAAATAAATAAATCAGCTAACGCCTTTTATTCCGTTATAGGGAATAGGGAGGCCTTTATACCCTATCTAGCTTTTGGAGACTGAGTGGGCAGTTCAATCTCCATCGGTAGCAAATCAGAGATAGCTGGCCCATGTCTATCACTAATTGTAGCAGCGACCGATGAAGAGACTGGCAAACAAGTGCTGCCATCTCTTGGTACTTAACCCTAACAAGATATGTTACAGCGAACAAAACATACAATAAGCAAAGAGAGAGAAATAGAACAATGACAGTAATTAAGATCAATGAAAAGAATAAAGTAAGTATTACAATGAATAAGGATATAATATGTAGTAGATTCTTGACGCCGACTAAACTTTTCCTATTTTTTATTTATTTCAGCCATAGCAAGTAGTCCGCCCAAAAAATCCTCCGTATTTTAATTCCCCAATAAAATGAAATCGACTTACCAATGCAGAGTTGGGGGGGGGGGGTGATGGGTGGTATCAGTAGTCTGCTGCACCCTCTTCACTAGACGTTACAGAACGAATAATACAATAGTGCAGAATGTGGACAAGTAGGTAGAGAGAAATAAAGAGTGTGTTAACGTGTTTCTTGAACATTTGGAGTTGAATTCGTGTATTCAAGGAAGAAGAAGAAAGTTTGTTCGATAAGTTTGGAATTGAACTGTTTCTGGAGGTTGAACCCTATGGTTTCTTGTTCTTGATTATTAGAGGAAAGTGGAGGAATGGCAGTGTCCATTTCGGCAACAATGCCGTGAAAGTACCTTAAAAAAAGACTTAATTTTCAGGTATTTGAAAAAGTGAATGGAGGGAGTCAGCAACAGAGGAGTCATCATTAATCGAATGACCCCTCTTCTCTATATTCGCGACAGTTCTCAGGAAGGTTTTGAATACATCACCCCAAATGTGAGAACACTATTCTAAGTTCAGGTGGATTTCAGATTTATAAAGTGTTAGGAGTTGAGGAGAAGAACACCAAGGTTTTTGGAAGATGAGGAAGCTACTAAACCTACTACAAGCTGGACGTGAAAGTCAACCCAATAAGATAAAATTGATCTTTACAGGAGATCGAAACATTATCAAAAGTAAGAGGGAGGTGATGTAAGATATTTCTTCCAGAAATAAGACAGGACTTTATTTAATTTGAAAGCAGTGAAATTCACAAAATTATCTTCATTCCACTTGAGAATGATCAGTGTCTAAGCCATTGGTTATGGAAAATATTGAAATTTGAATCATTTGAGTGCTACAAGGGTTCTCGAGTGAATTATAGAAATGGCGAATACTGTCATCACCAAAACTGTGGAGAGGATCTAACTGAGATACAAAAAGTCATTGATGTATAGAAGGAATATTGAAGGACAGAGCATAGAGTCATGGAACGCTCTAGAAATCTGATTAGAGAACGACATCAACCATGATACGCAGTAAACGACCAGAGAGGAAGCTGGCAACCCAACCCACTAAAGGCAGAAGAGAACCCATGAACGCATCTTTGTAAGAAGGCCTCCACACTAGAGACAATCGGGAAATATTGAGATCGACACATGAGTTTCTCCGAAGTTTTCCATGGTCTGTGCCCAGAGGTGTGGAAAGTCACCAAGGGGGGGGGGGGTCTGCTGTAAAACGAGAGTGGCAAAATCCATATTATTATTATTATATAACACCTCCAGGTAGTCATAAGACTCATCGAAGGAGGACAACTACTCTACAACTTTCTGTCTTCACCACTCCACCAACCGCAACTACTTTCATCATCTACACCAACGCCATCTACCGACCACCACCGCTTATATTTTCACAGATAAATCACAAACATCCATGCCCACGGCGGGATTCAAACCCGCAGCCTTTTGGCTGGAGAGCAGATACGCTAACCACTTGGCCAACCAGGCCAGCCAAAACTTATACAAGGAGGATCTTCCTTACAATATACAAGGAGGATCTTCCCTGCAATACCCGTAAAATCATCGACTTTCGGAATTTTTTCATCCTTTGTGAAGAGCTGATCAATAATTATAATCCAACCACAGAAGCGAGAGCTCTCGTTAGCAAACTGTCAAGAAGAGTCAATTCATGTTGAAGCGGAGAAAGAAACGAAGGATGTACGAATTGGTCACCAACATGCGAAATCACGTGCTTTATACGTAAAATTTTCCAACTGTTATACAAGCAAAATAGTTACGACTTTAAAAATCACAATGATCATAAAAGAGAAGTTAATTTTCCGACGTGTAATAATAAACACTCATCCCACAATACGGATTGATTACCCTATTATCGGAATGGATTCTCCTTCTTTTGACATGCGCAGAAGTGTCGAAGGTTCTCGTATCTGGGCATACTATAACTGAGAGCTCCAGGTATTGAGGAAGCTGGCCATTAATTACCTTTTCCGTTACTTTTGAGAGTACTGGGTATGGACTATGGGATGATAGTTCGATGCTGATTTTGTGTCTCAGTTTTCAGGAACTGGTTGGATAAAATGTTGCTTCCACGGTCTTGGATGTATCCAATAACAAGTATGATAGCTTGTATAGGCGATACAGGATTGTGTTAATTCTGGAGCACAAAATTTTATTACAATTACTGGGATGCAATCTGGACCAGGAAATTCATTAGTATAAAGAATACTGTGGGTGTTTTAGATATCCTTCTGACTGAAGACCAGAGGAAGCATGCTGTGAACGGCTTGTGGTATAGTAGGAAGTAATTTGTTTTGGTTATCTATGCAAGAGAGTTGGAGTAAAAGACTGGTGCCAAAAGGTCTGCCTTGTTTTTCGATGATGTTACCATCAGGATGTGAAAAAGATGAGAAGCAACAGAGAGCAGAAGTTAACGAGCGCTTTAGTGAAGAACCATAAGGCTCGTCTACCATTTCAGCAGAGGGAAATCTTTTGCATTTGGCCCTTTATGAAATTTGCTTTCGATTTGTTATTGATGTTCTTACATTTCTTTCGGGCTGTGATGTAAACGGAGTGAGAAATTATAGTTTTTGTCTCTAACCATTGAATATGTGTTGAATATATACTGAATATATAAATCTGTAGATTTATTTATTAAGAAATTGGTTACTAATTAGGAAAAAAAGAATTTTTTAAAAATTATTTTGTGTAGGCAGCACCCCCCACTTAAAACTTCACGTGTCGCCACTGGAGGCGATAATAGTAAATGATCGATGCAGGCTGAGTAAAGGAAATGGGCGAGTTTTGGGATGTGTGGAACGAGTTTGATGGTAAATAAAACTTGATTAAGATGGATGGCCCACACTTCAAACGAATTTGGCATTAGAATCCTGGAGAAATTATATATTAAGGTGAGACCTAATTCATGTAGTCAGAGCAACTACATCATCATGGGAGGAAAGACAAAAATGTGTAAGTTCATCGAAGGTAAGCAAACGTGATAATGATATGAATGCCAATGTTTATGAATCTAGTGAAAGGATGGTGTGTATGCTTTGAGTTCGAATATTTTGAGAAAGTGTGTGTATGGGTGTTGTGGAATGGGTGAGAAATATATATATATACTTGATCAAAATATATAAAAAAATCCTTAGTCCACCCCAGTTCGAATGTATTATAGATTTACCTACAAATAAACCTTTCGTGGGTGGAAGCCACATTTTTAAAAAAAAAATGTGGTAATGTTATGGTGAGGATATTTAGTAATAAGATTTTCTCGAGGTTTAGGTTACAACCCCTTGCCCAGTCCCGGAAAAATGACTATGAAATGTGACTTTGACATTATTATTATTATTATGTGATACCTGCAGGGAGTCCAAAGACTCATCGAGGGAGGGCACCTACTCTACAACTCTCCGTCTTCACCGCTCAATATCCACCAACTACAATGAACCGCAACTGCCTTCATCATCTACACCATCTACCGCCTACCACCACCACTAGTATTTTCAAAGACAATCACAAGCATTCATGCCCACGGTGGGATTCGAACCCGCAGTCTTTCGCTGGAGAGCGGTTACGCTAACCATTCGGCAAACCAGGCTGGCATTCTTGACAATTTCTTATTCTGTGGCATTTCGGTGGAAGAAATTCAACTGAACATCATTGCGATATTGTTGAGCGAAAATGAGATGAAAGTTAGACTGCCCAAGACGGAATCCCCATATGAATCCCTATTGAGCACCTTTAGGAAGGGGTGGGAAGGAAAACATCTGTTTACTACATCCACCTTCGCTAAGGAAAGTGAGTACCATTTTAGTGGGGGGGGGGGGGGGCTAAGATGATAACTGCGTCCATTTATCACCATTTTGTGGAAAGTCTAATATGCCGTTTGTAATCTTAGCCGGTGGGACAGTGTTCCTAGACAAAACAATTCCCTTTTTAAACAATGAAGAAAAATGAAGCGAATGTCTTTAAATTTTAAAGACATTCGCTACGAATGTTAAAAAAAAAAAAGTGGTGGCATAGTAGTATGTGTGGTTTGAGTCTGCATAGCGATATTTGTTATGAGATGCAGTCTTTAGATGTAAGTCGAGAGGGAGAGCAGAGAGTGCTCTCGGTGACCCCCGCGAGAAGATAAATTCTAGCAAGGACCAAATAACGTGATGGAGGATGACCTGTTGTATCTGACTGTGAAGGACTTCAGTATGCTGTTCTGTACAGCATAATGATCGATGTGGATTTTTCTATCTTCAGTGCTACCATCTGTGACCTAAACCGCGCCTCAAATTGACACTTTTGTTTTGTTGGCGAGGGGCTTTCCATGGTGTTGTATGACAAAGCATAGTGGGTATCCTAATGGGCGACCTTCAAACCGACGAAACTGGGAAATATTATACCGGCCACTTTCCCCTACGATCCAGTACGAACTCCTTGAAATCGTATTGGATTCCTTCTCCATGGTCTTAATTAACTTATGGCATATTTCTGTTCTTTCCTTTGCTACTTTGTGTCAGGAGTTTCGGCAATAAAGGTGCACAAATATTATGCAGTTCTAATTAATTGATGAGCATGGCTTAGCATAGGAAACATCCAACCATAATAGTGATTCATCACTGCTGAATATGCAGATAGACAACAACCCTTCAAATTTGCATCAGTTTAAAGAGTTCAATTTAAGGCACGTAAGATCCTACTCGAAAACAATTTTAAATCCGGTTTATGTGCGTATGAGATGATCAGCATTCGATTGGCGCATTCACTTTTCATTTTCATAATATTTCATTTCTGCTTTCCCAAAAATTAATGTAAGTTTGAAAGAACAGAAAATCTCGAGAATTTTTAATCGTGTGATTTCCATCGACGAAAGTTATAAATCTGAATTATGTTAATATTAATACTTTGAGTGGAGTAAGGACTGAATAATCTGCACCCCTTGCTGGACTAAATGACGACTTTTTCAAGCCACTTCGGGCCTGCAATCAGCAGAATAGTGGCCTCAGACCAATCGAGGAAATTCATCTGTCGCTTAAAGAGGTTCACAAACAACCTGCCGCAGCTGGATTCGTATTATCCATATTCGCATGGCTAGAGAATTGAGACGCTATCTCTTGCCCGCCATGTCGGCAACTGTTATACGATTTATCGATGCCAATCCAAATCGATATCGAGATCCATGTTAGAAGTGATATGCATTTCATCACGTAAACCGTACGCTTTTGATACTCTCTTTAACCAGAAATTAGGATAATTATTTACAGATTGTTAAATTTAAAAAAAAAAATGATAATAACAAAATAAAAGTACGGAAGACTTGATCATTTCGACAACACATAGTAAACATAGACAATAATGTAACTGTCGAATAAATACGTACGTAAATAAAGAAAGGAAAGAAATTAATTAAAAATAAATAAATAAAATTGAATAAAAAATAAATAAAAAATGAAATAATTACAAATAAAATAAAATCATTAAATTAAAATAAAGAAAGACTCAATCTCTGAACTTTCACATAAAAGTCGTAACTCACCTGAAAGCCCGCGTGGAAATTCCAGCCGTAAGGATTTTTCTGTGTGTTCGCTTTTCATGTCAACATCTAGTTCCTCGTCGTCGTCCTCCTCGAGACAGTCAGCGTCTAAAATTGTAATTTCATCTTCTGATGGGGAGGGTCGTCTGGAAACGAAAGAAACATAGACAGTGATACACGTGCACGCATACGCGTAAAATGAGGGGGAAAAATCTCTGCTATTAACGGAGTTTCCAATATGCAATATTGCTACACATAACCGAAGTATGATATGTATGGACATAATTAGTTTGTATTTTCATTTGAGATATATAAGCTTAATGAAACAGAAAATATGTACATCTGTGCATGCTTTCTGTCTCGTGTAACATTATCTAATTTACACGAAATAAATAATTTCATGTAAAATAGATAATATTATACTGTGCATTTTACCACAGTTCATCCGTTAAAGTAACTTTATGGATTAATATCGAATTAGCAAAAACAATTCAACAAGCATTAAATATTAATAGAACACAGTAATACCAAAA
This sequence comes from Typopeltis vanoorti, assembly GCF_054136105.1. Taxonomy (NCBI): domain Eukaryota; kingdom Metazoa; phylum Arthropoda; class Arachnida; order Uropygi; family Thelyphonidae; genus Typopeltis; species Typopeltis vanoorti. Next base: position 165,508,640 of record NC_143552.1, read on the forward strand.
CAAATAGTTTATTATTATTATTATTATACGGGTATCTCCACGGAGTAAGAAGCCTCATCACGGGAGACCCAAACTATCCGCACAATATGTCTTAAACTCATCGACAGACGAAGCACTTACAACTGAGTCAGGCAACGCATTCCATTCATTCACCACGCTCCAAGCGAAAAATCTAGTCCTCACACCCTTGTCAGACACAGTCTTAATTTCCAAGGATAACCGCTTGTTCTTCTACCACTGTCTCACTGCTGAAATATTTCCTCTGCATCAATCTTATAAAAACCTTTTAGCAATTTAAATGTTTCTATCATATTCCCTCTTCTCCACCTATCAACCAACCTCTGCAATCCATAAACTCTAGATCTATCAATGTAGGGAGCATTCCTTACACTACTCACCAACTTGGTCACTCGCCTCTGAATCTTTTCTACTATTTCCTCATCTTCAATGAATCCAGGCGACCAGACCTGACCACAGCAATCCAGATATGGACGTATCAACGTCTTATAAAGAGGAATAATAACTCCTTTATCGCTGATGTTAGTGTGTTCTTTTCTTCAGTAACCATGTAATCCTATGAACTATCTTGGACTCCTTAGCAATATGCACTCTGAACTTCAACTCTCTATCCACTAATACCCCAAAGTCCATAGCCTCATCAATCTCCTTACCAATGTGATACACAGCTTGTAATATTTTAATCCCAAAAATGCATAACTTTACACTTTTCCACATTGAACTGACATCCATTATCTTTTGCCCATATTGCCAGCTTATTTAAATCATCCTGCAAGCTCTCTATACATCAGCTTGATTAATAATTGCTTTACCCAACTTTTCATCATCAGCAAACACCTGAATATCTCACTTCGAGTAATTTTCGATATCATTTATGTACAAATTAAATAATAATAGTCCAAGCACAGAGAATTGCGGCACACCACTGGTCATCTGCTTCATCCTGGACTCTGCTCCTCCATACACTACTTTTTGGTATCTGTCCATGAGCTATTTTCGTATCCACATCACCAGTTTAACGTCCATCCCCCATTTGTTTTAATTTGCATAACAGTATTCAGTGGGGTATCCTGTCAAAAGCCTTAGCGAAATCCAGCAATATCATTGTATAGCCATTCTCCTTGTACAACTCAACTGTCGCTCGATTATAAAAAGTTAATAAATTACTAAGGCAACACCGCCCTTTAACAAAACCATGTTAGTTCCAATAGAAGATTATATTCTTATCCACCCATTCCTGAATTCTGTCTTTAACCAACTTTTCCAATACTTTTACCACCACTCTGGAGATAGCGATTGCTCTGTAATTTTCCACCGCAGTCCTAGAGGCTCCTTTATGCAAAGGAACTATTTTACCTTCCATCCACTCCCTAAGGACCTTATCAGAGCTCAAACTTAAGTTAAATAGTCAAGTAAGAAGCACTGACAATTCCTTTGCACATTCACCTAATACCCGAGCTGATATTCCATCCAAACTTACAGCAGTATTTGCATTTCAATTCTGCAATATCCCAAGCACCTCTGATTCATTAACTTCAATTCTTAAATCAGTTATTTCTACAGAAGACACAGAAATATCCTCACTCGGGTGATAGACCTTTGAAAAGTGGTCGCTGAGTAACTCGACTATTACATCTGAGTCAGTCACCTCGACACCATGAGCGCCCACTGAGGTTATCCTTCCAAAGTCATTCTTCCTTTTACTTGTCACGTAGCAAAAGAATTCTTTGGAATTTCCTTTGACCCCCTTGGCTAAGGTCTTCTCATAATATGATTTAGCCTTATCACAAAGCTCAGGCTACTTCCTTAGTAGCCTAAGCTTTTTATTGCTCGTGAGTGTAGTGATCACCTTTCTCCTCGTAAATACTCCATAACATTTTCTTTTTTTGCAGATGCCACCTAATAGCACTACTCGTGCATTTAACGCCTACCTTATTTATTTCCTGACCATGGGAATACATTCCAATATTGCTTCCCTCAGATATTTTTATATTTTGTATTACTCACCATGAGCTATTTTACATTACCTCTCCATTAAATGTGAGTAACGTGTCAATGTCATTTCCCCCCAAGAAGTCTCAACCCTTTTGAGAAGAAAACTATTTCGTATGTCTCATTATTTCACCTTCAGAGATTTGAATTCCTGCGTCTGATGTGTAAAGGGGCGCCGCAGTACAGCGTCACTTCGCAATACGTGTGAACAGTCTGTCTACACAGTATATCGTCAACGAATGGACAATATTACCCTGTGGTACGGTAGTGTTAGTATAGTGGGCGGCGTGTTAAGTGTTAAGTAATTACACAATCCAGAAATCTTGCTGTACATCTTAAATCCGGTAAGTTTTTCAAGTCGCTTCAGCAAGAAGGGACAGTGGTGGTCTCGGTGATGACATCGTCTACCACCTAAAAACATTTAGAGACATCCATGTCGCTATGGGATTCGAATACAACCCCCCCCCCCCCTAGGTTGGAGAGCGGAGAAGCCATGCGTTCAGGAAACCACGCGGGCAAATAAGTCACCTTGATTAAATAAGCAAATAAATAAACGAACAATTCAATAAATGAACAGCAAGTGTTTGTTTTCCCCTTGAAAACACATCACTGCACCAGTAGCGAAATTAGTTATGCGTAGGTTGATTACACACACTTGGTTATTTTCACCACGAACAACTTGTGTATGCAGTACTTAATCGATAACTCTTAATTATATCAGTTATAAAATCGAGTAAGTACTCTCTCCTTGTCGAAAGACTTGAGTCGAATTACACAATTCAATACGATTCTACGAAGAAAGAAAGAAAAAACTTTTAAAGGTGGCACAGAACTTACTTCCTTTCTCTTTTTCCGGTGGCCGTCTCGCGGAAGCCTTTAGCGAACGGGTTGTAATTGATCTTCAGCTGGGTGATCTGTGGAGCAAATAAAATTGGTTTTATTTTCGTTCTATTAATGTTATTAAAAATTCTAAATGAAATGTGAATGGAATCTTAATTATTGTCGCGCTCAACTTAATGTGTAAGTTTTTTATTATTATTTTTTTATTTATACAACGAAATTATCTTTCTGCTAGTATTGTTGACCAATCTCTCTCTCTCTCTCTCTCTCTCTCTCTTTCAGATTATCTCTTTAAAACATCCCCAGGAAATCCTTTATGCAACGTGCTCTGCTGAAGACTAATTCTCATCAGTGGCAGCAGCTAATCCTGCACAAATCATCACAAATTCGCTCAACCCTAAAATACTCCTTTCACTTTGGAAATGGTGCGCCAGGACTTTTATGAAAATGTCCAGAGTACTATTTGCGTTTCCTTTCCTAAAAGTCCTTGAATGCAGTTCTAATGATTTCTTCATGTCTTACTCCAGTTGTCTTACCCTATTGCACAGACGAGACCTCTTTCCAGCCCATAACTGTTTTAAATAATTCCTTGGGTCTGTTCCACCGAACCGGATTCCATCATTTTTCCACGTTCCTCTAAGCCATGTAGCCGGTCACTAAATCCACAGAATCATCTTTCTTTTCTTTTATGTTCTCTACTTCTATATTTCGAATTGGATCGTCTATTTTTCTAACTCATAACAATTCGATTAAAGAAATGGCTGGAAGAAATTTGGTCATCTCAAATACAAAATTTCATAAAAGACTATCTATTAAGATAGACGTTATGTGCATAGAGAGAGAGAGAGAGAGAGAGAGATGGATAAAACAAATCTAATAGCTGCTTACACCGAGTTGCGAAGATAACATTAAAATGGCAACGAGCTCTGACACACACACACACACACACACACACACACACACACACACACACACACACACACACACACACACACACACACACACACAAAT